>NC_043706.1:142056232-142227936 GCF_006229205.1 Suricata suricatta
GGAACCAGGAGTGTGAAACCGGGACAGCTACGTCCATATGGCAAATACACGTTCCACTTGCCTTGACTTCAGTGAAAAAAATAACTATTTTTCTAGAAATGTATTTAATGTGCCTTGAATTCCTAATTTGTCCAATATTAGAAACTTTTTTTAATGTTTACTTTTGAGAGAGAAACAGTGCGAGGGGGGGAGGGGCAGAGAGAGGGAGACGCAGAATCCCAAGCAGCTCCAGGGTCCGAGCTGTCAGCACAGAGCCCGACGCAGGGCTCAAACTCTCAAACTCAGATCACGACCTGAGCCGGAGTCGGACGCTTAACCGACTGAGCCACCCGGTGCCCCAGGAAACTTTTAAGAAATATATTTATTAATTTATTTTGAGAGAGAGAGAGGGAGAGAGAATGAACACAAGCAGGGGAGGGGCAGAGAGAGAATTGGAAGCAGGCTCTGAGCTGTCAGCACACAGCCCGACACGGGGCTCGAACCCACTAACCGTGAGATCATGACCTGAGCTGAAGTCGGAACCGACAGAACCGCCCAGACGCCGCTCTGATATAGGAGAGTTAATTCAGTCGCGTTCAGAGGAACGGCGCTAATGCAGCTGCGCCCCCTCGGGGTTTCCAGCCGTCGGGGAGGGCCGGCCGGCGTAGGCCGCCTTGGCTCCTGGGGCCCCAGTGTGGCTTCGGCAGGCCTGCGCGGCCAGCGTCCTAATGTGAGCCAAGGCCGCCCTGCCCGGAGGGGCCATCGTTGACTGTTCCTCGGTCGCCTGACTCAGCGACGACCCCGAGCTCCCGTGAGTTGGGGTGCACTCAGGCCCTGAGGCCCGTTTGTCCGCGGGCACACAGCGGCGCTGCTGTCCACCATGGGGCGGGACGGGCCAGCTCCCCTGCTCAGCTGAGGCAGCTCCCTGTCACCTCTCTTTGTGGAGGGGACCCAGGACCTTAACTGTGCTGTGTGTCACTCCCCCCTCAAGCTCTAGGAGGAGCGCAGCACAGGGGCCCTGGGGGTCAGAGCGTCCGGGGACCTGCCGCCTGCTTCCCGCTCCCGCACCCATGGCTCCCGCACCCCACGCTCCCCCCCACCCCCACCCCCGACTCCCGCCCCCACGGCTCCCGCCCCGGGACCCGCCGCCTGCTCCCCGAGCCAGCCGTCCCTCCTCAGGGCGCCTCGGTGCGGGCGCGGTGCCCCGCAGAACGTCCAGCTTCAGGGCGTTATCAGCTTGCAACACCGCGGAAGCCGCGCTCCTGGAGGTGGCCGCGGCCCCGCCCCCAGGAGCCGTGCACCTGCTGGGCGGCTCCGCGGCGCGCAGGCAGCGGGGGCTCCCGCGGGAGGAGGGTCCCAGGCCCGGGCACCGCCAGCTTGTCCCAGCTCTCGTCCCATCGGGGCTGCTCCCGTGCCCCCCCGGAGAGCGGCCGGAGGACCGTGTTGGCACACGGGTCTGGAGGGCATGTCGACGTGGGGAGGGGACTCGCGACTCCGCGCCCACAGGGGGCCGAGGGCGCCCCGTCCGGAGGGAGCGCTTCCTGACGCGGGCGGGCGCGGTCCTCAGCACAGGCACTGACACGGGGCCACCGAGGCCGAGAACGGAGCGCCAGGCGCAGCCCCAGACGCTCACCGAGCCGAGGGCCCCCCCCCCCCCCCCCCCCCCCCCCCGGGAGACGATGAACCGCAGCAGTTGATTCTGTACGAAGTGAGGGCCCGGCCGAAGGTCACTGGCCAGTTTCCAGGGGGAGAACTATCACGAATAACTAGGCTCCTGGACCCCAAGGTGGCTCAGTCCGCTCAGGGGCCGACTTCGGCTGAGGTCATGAGCTTTCGTGAGTTCGAGCCCCGAGTCAGTCTCTGTGCTGTCAGTGGGGAGCTCGCTTCGGATCCTCTGTTCCCTTCTTCCTGCCCCTCCCTATGCTCTCTCTCACTCTCTCTCTCAAAAAATAAATAAAACATAAAAAAAGAATAACTAGGTTTCTGAGCCAGTTTCCATTTTTAATACCTTAAAAAAGACTCGGTTGGGCATACGGAGGCAAGATAGCTTTCTTCAAGTAATGGAAAGGTTGTCGGATGGAGGAGGAAGGGGGCTTATCCATGTGATGAGCTCGCTCTTGGAGTAGAAATGATAAAGCTACAGATTTCTGGACATCATATAGAACTTTCTGGCCACCAGGGCCGCCCAGCGGAGGTCGGGTTTGTGTTACAGCAGCATGTCCTCCACCCCTGGAGTGTGAAGTCGATGACCATCGATCAGAAATGCACGTAGAAGGTCTTGCTTTGCTGCTGGAAGTTTGAACCAATGCCCCAACACTCATGGTTTCATGTGGATAAAACTCAGCTCCCAGAAGGCTTGGGGGATCCGTGTGCTGATGCATGCCATTTTTGCGTCCTTTTCTGGTCTACGGCCAGTCTGGGCCCACAGACTCCTGCCAGGGTAAACCGGGAATGCTATTTTCTTGATGTATTTTAATTTTATTCAAGTGTCTTAGTCCTTCCACGTTCTGAAATGTTTGATTCATTTTTCCCCATAATGACAGCATTTTCCATATGCAAAGAGCATTCTTCTGAGCAAGACTTCTACCTAATTAGTGATGCAGATATCGGAAAGATACTATCTGATTACTCATAATTACCACGTAAAACTTTAAAAGTGCACGTTTCAGGGCGCCTGGGGGGATCAGTCGGTTGAGCATCTGACTTCGGCTCAGGTCATGATCTCATGGTCTGTGGGTTCAAGCTCCACGTCCGGCTCTGTGCTGACACCTCGAAGACTGGAGTCTGCTTCAGATTCTGTGTCTCCCTCTCTCTCTGCCCCTCCCCTGTTCATGCTCTGTCTCTCTCTCTCTCTCTCTCTTGTTGGGGCCCAGTAGGCAATAATAACCCTCAAACAATATTTTGCCTCTTCGACCGCACATATGGCTTCTGTTCATCCTATGATTTACTTTATTTTCTGGTTCTTTGTCTACTGTAGGGAGTGAACATAAACCTCTCCCAAAAGATTTGCTTAAGGATAAGCATCCCACCCTTGAATAACTAATGAAGGGCCTTAAGGAATGTATATCTCCTCATAGAATTCTTCAGACTTATCATATGTTTAAAACCAGACTATTATTAGGGGATTCTTCTTTTTGCAATGACTAAAACCTGTTACTTACTGATAAGAATAATGTAATCACCCAGGGTATATAAGACCCTGGCTATCTCAATAAACGTGTCCTTTTTTACCAACCGCCATCCACGTTGTCTGTCTCATCTGTCTTGTCTGTCTTGTTCGTCTTGTCCGTCTTCTTTCTTAGAGATATTTTCACCGACACCAACCCCCTACTTGGGACCTTTCGACTGTGGTGCGTGGGTTGGTCCCTCACACTCTCTCAAAAATAAATACATGAAAAAAAATTTAAAAAAAAGTCCATGTTTCAAATAAGTTCCAGGTTTCTTTTCTGGCCAGTTTCTGCTCTCTCCTCAACATCGGTTGTGCAGTCGGTGGGAGGCTTCTTTTTTTCCGTTTGATGACGGGAGAAGGGGCAGAAGAGGAAGAAAGCACAGAGGTCTGGGAACAGCTCCTCTGTTTGGGCATCACGCTTTGGTGGTGTTAGGAGAACAGCATCAGTTGGGTATTCTTCGGGAAATGTCTAAAAATCGTTACACGTGTGAGGTTTCGGGTCTATAAGCGTGTAGTTTCCTCTCTCGTGGAACCATGACGACGTGGATTGTGATTGCCGAGCAAGCGGTGACGGGGCAGAGACTTCGGGGAGAGGAAGGGGTGGGGTCCAGCCCCCGGGGAACATGGCGTCCTGCCTCACACTCCTAATCCCCTCCTTCCGCCTCCCACACCTCGTGTCCGGGAAGTGTGTTGAATGCATGTTTGCTCGATAAGTGTTGCTTTTTAGGGTCCCTTTGGCTTTAGGAACTGGATACGATGGAGAAACGTTACTCTCCTCCAAGCTCTTGAGTTACAGAGGCTGGTGGAAAAATCAGACACGTGCATAGTAGAGGATTCAGATTCGGGTCAGCTGTCCAGAGTAGAAGAGCCTGAATTACCAAGTTCATGGACTCATTGGCTCATGAAATTCATTTTAACATAGAAGGTTTTTATTCGGTTTCACAGGAAACGAATATTTAACAATCCTTTCTACAACACAATCGGGTGCTATGTACTCAGGGGGCGTTCAGTCGGGAAGGGCTGGGTGGTGGGGGAATTCTTCTTTAAGGGATTTCTACATTTTCCTCTAGTTCACAAGGCTGTGAGCTCTCGTGTTTAATAAGGTACCAGGTCTTTATTCCAGCAAACATTTATTGTGTTCACTCCCGAATTAATCTTAATACATTTATGGTGAGGGAGGGTCTGTGGATACAATCGAACTAACTTTTTTGGTCTTAAATATTTATCATTTGCCTGCCCACTGATGGTCAGCAGAGAGAGCCAAACAAACACAAGTCCTTGAAGCCGAGTTTTAAAGCAATGAGTGTGTTTATCATGGTAGACAGATTACGCAAGGTTCAGCCTAGAACATTCTCCTCGCCGCAGCAGAAAGAATCCCAGGACTTACACACAGACGCATGCACACGACATGAGCCCCTCCCGCTCGTGAGTTTTCCCCCCAACAGCCTGGATGGTTCTCGGGGCCCCTGAAGGTCAGGGAAGCCACTTCCGAGGTCCTAGGGTCAGCGCTCGGGTCATCAGCTTTGTAACCTGATGCCCTCGTTCTGAGAGACGACAGTGCCCCCCAAACACTCTTCAAGTCTGTAAAACCACACGATGGAATTAATAGATAATGTCACACAATTTACTATCTTTGGTCGTCTCGTCCTTCCTGCTGGAAAATGGCCGAAGGAAACATACCACATCGTGTCCTCGTGGACGTGGTGTCTCTCTGCAGACAAAGCACAAGGCGTTTGCAAAGACACGTTTCCTGGCACCACCGCACATCGTCCCCGACACACAAAACCTCTTACCGTCCCCGCCAACGAGAGCAAGTGATAAACGTGAAGAAGGGTATTTTAAAAACTCTGTATTCGATTATTCACACCAAAGGAGATCCATTACAATTATGAATATCTCTACATACATTTCATGTATCATACATATATATACTTTATGTGTATAGTTACATATCGACAAGAGATTCCTTGCTGCTCTAAGCATGTAAGTAAAACAAAGCGAGGTTCTGCAGTGTAACACCCCTATATGCATATATACTGGCAGTTTGAATTATGAATTTATTTACAACTTGCCTCGGTTATAATAAATGCTCACTGTCCTGTTATACAAACATAACAGAAAAGGGTTCTTTTAAATACAAAGACTGCAAATGAATACATGAAAAAATTACACACATGTACAATATTTATAATTTATAAATGCAAAGTTAAGACCTCTTTAAATTATTGCACTTGCGCATTTTACAAAGATTTTTATGTGTCAGACATATAAAAGGATTGTTTTTAGATTTGCTCACTCATCAACTATAATGAAGTCGGTTATCATTAGCTTGAAACTTTCTCCTTCCACGAGAACCCATGGAAACTTCGGACAGAGATCCACCGCCTCTCCAAAGCGGTTTGTTAAGCACGCTGTGTGTTCCACAGCGTGTAACCCACCTTCCACCCTAGCGGTGTGGGGTCCGCAAGATGGCTGCCGGCAAACTCTTCGGTGCCTCGACTAGGTAGGGATATAGGATCTCTTTTACTCATACGGACTTGTAAAGAAAGCCACTTTTCAGAAAGTTTCAAGATGCTGCATGTCTCTTAAGTGTTGGTAACTTTCACAGTGTTTTGGGCAAGCACATTATCTCACATGGGTCGCTGGGTCGGGTCTGGGGAACAGGCAGGGGCATCGTATAGAAATACCTTCTACAAGGAAATCTACCGTCCTCTGAGTGTGCACACGACATGGACACGCAGAATACACACCACACAGCAGATCGTATGGGAAATAATACTGCCGAGCGGGCATTTCCGTCGGCTGTTTGAGATACGGCACGGGACTGGGTATCACTCAAGTGGCCTGAGAAGAATACGGAAGTCGCAACGCCCACGGTCTCATACCATCTCCGGCGAGCCGGAGTCCCAGATGATGCGCGTTCAAACTTGAACTTGTAGTAAAAATGAAAACGTTCCATTGACACTTCTGCCAACACACAGCACTTCAAAACTATGCGCTGACACCCGATACGTGCGCATGGATGTTTCTCCTGGCCACCCCGGATTGGGCTCTAACTTGGGGTCCAGGTCCTCGGGTGACACTAATCCATGCCCCAGGAGAGACACGGTCGGCTCTGCGGGCGCTCAGTGACCACTTCCTGACACTCACTGTGAAGAGGGTCACCCTACAGGGTCGGGGAGGGGGGGTGGGGAACTTAGCAGGTGAGTGAAGACAGTGGTGCTTCTGTGAATTCTAAAGATTATTTCTTCGGGAACAGTAATGTCTTTCCCTTGGTCCCATCCCTTTAATTGAGAACCTGAACACCAGTGAACCATTTTTCTTTCTTCTTTGCTATTTTTACCATCGCAGAAACGCATCGAATGCTTCAGACAACCAAGATATCCAGTACAAGAGAGACAAAACACAAGCAGTGTAAAGTACGTTGGGGATCACTAATTTAAACTTAAGATGAAGTGTTTAAAGAGATCGGCACAAAGTGTACCAGGCTGAGTCCTTGTGCAGAGGTAAGACAGGTCAGCCACGCGCAGGGGCAGGGTAGGGGGCTGAAGAACTGACAAGGTACTGGCAAATTTACATCTTGCAGAGGTGGGGAAGCCAGGCTGATGCTTGCAGCAAAAGGGGTGCACTCATGTGACCAAATGAAGTCTTTCAAGAATTAAGCCCTAAATAAAATCAGCACAGTGCAGAAAGCAAACACACGTCCAAAACAGAAGTGATTTTCAAGGTCCAAATCATGCATATGTACCTGAAACCCAACGAAATCACACCATAACTGTGGCACAGTTCTTGGAAATGCTCACAAAAAAGTCTTGCACAGCTCCTTGGTTCTGTCGTGAGGGTATGTGTGCAGGCCATCAAATAAAGGACAGAAATCTGAGGAGGAGATTCATTCAATTTGATCAAATTAACTAGAGATGTGTCCCTTTAAATGTTTTTCATTATAACCAAGCAAGAAAAGCAAAATAATATATATATGAACTGAGAAGTAAAAATCACAGAGTTTAAAATAAAGGCACAGGCCAAGGCATGGTGAAGAACTTAGTCCTATTAAAGCTCAAACCTTAATTTTGAGTTAAAAGACCAGAAACGTAATATCCAAACTAGATGTGTTAAAAAATCCAGGTAGCTAAGGATTTTGTGCATCACGTACAAACATGTCTAGTGTGCCCAAACATACCGAGAAAGCAAAATTCACTGAGATTGAGTGTACAAAATTAAAAAAAATCTAAAGCTATCTAAAAAGCATGCTCACAAGAGGAAACCTAGGCTGCAGAGATCCAGCTTCCAAGTAGTTCTGTCGTCGGCTCCGTGAGGACACGTCACCTCGCGCGGCACTGGATCATCTGCACAGACGCTTTCCCGGGGAGGGAAGGGTCCGGAATGTGGAATGAGGAGTTCAGCTCCGTCTCCTCCGTGACTCTGGTGAGCCTCACAGAGCGATGAGGGCCGGGAAGCGGATCGTGATCCCGCCCAGTAAAAGGGCCATTTTTGAGACTTACTTTCCATATCCATTATAAGTTTTTCTAGTTAATTAAACCAAAGTCAACTATGAATTAATCAGATACTTACAATTTTTAGAATTTTATTCCATGGCCTAAGTTCAATATTTCATGTTGTTGGCATGCATTTCCAAGAAAATTTCTCGATCAAAAATAGATTCAGTATCTCTGGAAGATAACGTACAGGTGGCATTTGACAACGTAGCCATATCTATTACGAATCAGCACAACCAATAAGAATGTCCACGAATCCAACATTCTCCATACACTCCCAGCTGGTTACAAAATTTATAGGGAGGGAGACTTTGGCCCAACATGAAATACCACCTTAACGAGAAACTTGTCAAAACTTCTGGTAATAAAAACCAACTGCCCTTTGAAGAAAAGATCTGGGAGAAAGATAAGAACAGAACTCAAAAGTTTGCTAAGTATATCGGCCAAAATATAAAAATACTAACTGCATTTTTTTCAAAGTAGATTACTAAATATCACTGCATCTTGGGCCCATTTTAGGTAAATTTATCATCCCTAAGTAGTACTAAGGAATATTAATGTTTTCATTAGAATATAGTTCTTCGATCAAACTTTGCTTTGATCATGACGACATCTTAGGAGAAATCAACAAACCAATAAATCCCATGTACATTTCTTCGGAAAACTGTTCAAAGTACACATCACATTACATAATACACCTGGCTATGCCAAGATCAGAGAATTTTCTGGAATAATCTTAGAATTTCAATCTTAAAATGCAAAAATAGCCAGAGGATCCCTTCCCCTCATGACTGGTTTCCATAGAAAAGCATCAAAAACCATCAAAAAGCAAAATTCACGCATTCTTTTAAGATCCTTTTAATTAAACAGTCTTAAATGGTATTTCCTAACCTCTCTGCATTTCAGTCTTCGAGTTAAATTAGATGACTATACTAATTTTTGTAATCAAGGTTCGATTTGGTGGGTCCAGTTTCATAAATGTGAGTGTGGAAAAACATACAACATTTTAGAATTCAACTCTATCAATGCACTAACATGAAAAGGGACATTTTCTAGTCTGCAGCTCCTTATCAAACAATATACACTTTCCAGCACATCAGGAAGGTTTTGAAGAATGGAGCCTATTTTTACTTTTTATAGATGCGTTTGCATCTCTTTCCCTTACACATGTCCTTTCAAACATGCGTGTATAACTATCTACACACACGTGTGTGTGTGTGTGTGTGTGTGTGTGTGTGTGTGTGTGTGTGTCTAGCTACAGGGATATTTCTCTCTTCAACTATTTCATTTTACCTCAGATTGTGTAATTCAATAGTTCCATGTAGGGAAGATGGGAACTTTAAAAAGCCCACAGGGAAACTGAACAACACACAGTGTTAATTTTAAAATAAGGTGTTTATATATAGCTAACTCTTCTACAACATAAATCGTGTTGTAGAAACATCTGATTTTTTTTTGCAAAAACCATATGGATAATGATGTGTACAGTATTGAATATGTAAAAGAATGTTTTAAAAATTTATTTTATTAAACAGAATATTCCAGTTTCCTGCCACATGAATAGTACATGAGCTATTTGTTACGAATCAGTCTTCTTGAGACTCTAATTCCCTCAGGTCAGGACTGACCACAGCCTTGGAGGTGGCCTTGCCATTGTACTAAAGATTTTTAGCATTAATGTGCACCGGAAGTGACCGGCTCGGAATCCGTGTATGAAGGAGTCCAGACTCTTGTGTCTTCTTTAAGACATGTACAGGGTAGAGGACTAACAGTCTCCTCAAAATTATATGGAAGAAACTCTCCAGAGCAGGTTGCTATGTGGACGCTTGACCTCGAGCAGAGGAAAGAGAACGGAAGTAAAGCCCCGAAGCACTCGGCTGTGCTCAGCTTCCCCGTCGCGGCCGGAGAGCTGGGCAAGTGGGCCTGAGGGGCACAAAGGGAGAAAGCAGGAGGTGGGCGCAGCAGATCCAAGTAAAGATTATACACGACTGAAACTTTGTGGTTTAATTTAATTTTAAGAGAAATGTATGGTATTTTAATTAAATAATTTGTAGAGTAAACCTCTTGTTTTGAGTGTGAGTCTAAAAGTTTGCAATGACACCAAGTGAAAATAGAAATCATTATTAAAATTCACATTTTATATCCCATAAGACCTGTCTGTTAAGAATTCATATGCCTTGCCTCTCTTTTGTTCTTCATGTGAAGGGTTTAAAAAATGTGCCTACAACGACGCACAAAATTAAAAAACAATTCTTTGCCCGTTTTTGGCTCGATACCCGGCGTTCCGAGGCTTATGCGCCGTCTCCGCCTGCTCTTCTCAGGATGAGGGCGCCGCCTCATTCAGGGCGTGCGACCCCTTCACCCCAGCTCCTTCCTACAGACGTAAAGAACACACCCCGCCCCCAACTAACTCACGAGGTCCTGAAACGAGCACGTGACCACGCCGCTCACCGACTGCAGAGACGCGTCTTACACCGTCCCCGCAGCAGCGACACTTGTCCCGAGGCGGTCTGCTCCACTTCACGCTAGTCACAAGTAGGTCACACACGAACATTCACGAGAGTAATATGTAAAAATTCCTATTTATAACCAACAACATCAAAGCGACATGGGTGTTAAAGCCAAAGTACAATATTCATACGAGTACCGTGTTCACCCCTCCCGAGAACCGTACGGTGGAGAAGGACCCCTCTGAGCACGTGCTGTCCTTTCCCGCCAAGGCCTCGGCAGTGCGAGGCCCCGTGGAGTCGCGTGGCCAGCTGGTCTGGTCACGGGGCTCCTGGCCGCTCGCCGCCCACGGAGCGTCACAGACGAGCCTGGCGGGGGCCGTCGCTGGCCGCGCGTCCTGATGGCACCTTCTCTAAGGGGCTTGCCGCCGAGTCACCAGGGGTAGGTTTCCTCCCACGAAAATAAAAAGAAGTGAAGTCCGAGAAGCGGGACGGGCGTCTTCTGGGAAAGCTCGTCCGGCGGCGGTCAGTCGTCCGTCTTCGCGGGCGGCGCTGGGGCCCCGGGCTGGGCCGAGATCCACACGGCGCTCTCCTCCCCGCGGATCACCTTCTCCCACTGGCTCAGGTTGTTCCTGTGGATAAAGGAGGCGGGGACAGGGCTGTCTGAGACAAGGGTTTCTGGACTCGCTCTCAATATGTACCACACAGGCCTGAGGCGCAACTGGGCAGGATGGCTTTCCGGTGCCCTCCGCACTCCGATAACGACTCTCTGGCTGTGGCCACCCAGGACCCCCGCATGCCTCCCTGACGGGGCCCTGCACCCTGATGTCCCCCGGAGAGCCTCAAGCCACCCCGGCCTGGGGCACACTTCTTCCCACTGGCTCCAGACAAGGGCAAAAACAGAGCTCAGCTCAGGACTGTTCATCTCGGAGTCGTGAGAAAGGCTGACTTGAGGGGCGCCTGGGGGGCTCAGCTGGTGAAGCATCTGAGTCTGGGTTTCAGCTCAGGTCATCATCTCACGGTTGGTGAGTTCGAGCCCCAGGTCGGGTTCTATGGGGACCGTGCAGAGTCTGCTTGGGATTCTCTCTCTCTCCCTCTCTGTCCTTCCCATTTTCTCTCTCTCAAAGTAAATAAACATTAATAAAATAAAATAAAGGCTGTTCTTAGAAATGGGTGCACGCCATAGGACGTACTGCGCAGGAGCAGGGAGCTAAGCGGAGAGGGAGGGAGATTCCAGCAGCCAAAATGCTCGGCCGCAGAACCGGCAGCCAGGAGTCTGCGCTCGCGGGTGGGAACAGTGTGCCGCCTGGGCTCCCTGTCACATCACACCTGAACCTGGGGAGCAGGCTTATTTTGAACACCGCGTCATATGTAAAAATTCACTGTAAGTCACACATGACCCAGAAGCTGGAAATTACCCTGTTGCACTAAAGCCTTCTTGTTCTGGAAACCTCGGGTGTCAGGTGCCGCTGGGTCTCCCCCACCCCACCGGCCCTTCCCTCTCCACATCTGCGGTTCAAAGCTGCAGGAGTTGTCACTCAACCCCCTGGACGGTGTGACCAGGGCCACCACAGGGCCGCCATCTTGCCTCCCCCGGGTAACCAGAAGAGATCTTAGCAACATTTCCCCCTCGCCTCTTGCTTCCTTACACAGAGTCAACCGCAGACACAAAGTTCGTACATGGCACACACATGAGAGACACGCCTGGACAAAAGAAATCCCTAAAATGTAACCTGAAAAATGTCACATTTTAGCTTTTGTACCATATTGTCACATATTATCTTTCCAGAACCTAGAGGGGTATTTTCTTGATATGTCGGAAAAAAGACATATACTAATTTTGATCTCTTTCCTCAGACGCCAATGATACATGATGAAGTTTTAAGTGTTAAGATGATGAAAATGGCCTTTAATGGTTCAGTCAAGTCAAATGAAGCAAGAATGCATCCAAGGTGCTGAGACCCATGAAGCCCGGAGCTGATGAGGACGATGATGTGAAAGCGGGTCATTCCGTTGGTTCTAAATATTTCACATCAAATACAGATGACTTTCAGTTAGGAAAAGCCTTTTGACTGGTGCCTAGGAAGTTTTATTATTATTATTTATTTATTTTAAATGTTTATTTAGTTTCGAGAGAGAGAACACAAGTGGGGGAGGGGCAGAGAGAGGGAAGGAGCCAGAATCCGAAGCAGCCCCAGGCTCCGAGCTGTCGGCCCAGAGCCTGATGCGGGGCTCGAACTCACAAACCGGGCGATCATGACCTGATCTGAAGTCAGATGATTAACTGACTGAGCCACCCAGGCGTCCCTGAGGATTTTTTTTTTTTTAATAACCTGGGTTTTGATAGATACGCCCACTTCTCTTGGGTGGGGCACTGACTTTGCTAACTGACTCCATCGGGATCGAGTCCTCCCTCAAACTCCGTGCTGTGCACAGGGCTTAGTCCTCATGTAACTAGTTACTAGAACACACTAACCACTGCGCAAGGCCAGCGACGGTTGAACGATAGACTGGGGTGTTTACGGCCATCTTCCCAGGAGCAGAGAAGGAGAAGCCGTCACTTACAGAGGAAGAGAGCAGGGTCTTTTTTTTTTTCCACCTTCCTACTTTTGGTTTTCTTTCTTTGTTTTCCTTAAAGTAATTACTTCAGGAAAGGAGTTTCAACAACAGAAGGTGGGCGGACCCTGAAGGCTTCTGGTTGTGTTTAAAGCCAGTAGTCTATCCACGTGGTCCCCCAGTGTGGCCCCCCCCGCCCCCGGGGGCCTCATGGTTAAGTCGGTAGAAAGATGAGCTGGACGCCAATCCACTTGCAGAATCTCACCCTGTACGGCCAGCCATGGTAGCCCTTTGCCTTCCCCGGAGGGGGCGTCTTCTCAAAAGAAAATGAAAATCTTAGACAAATTCTGATGTTCTTAGCTGAGCCCATCCCTCAAAAGCAATGACGCAGGGGCTCAGGGAAGTCTGGAGCTGGAAGGGATGGCAGACAGCTCCCAGCTCTGGTTTCCGGCCCTCATTTCCACAATAAACTGGGTGGTCGAGGCTGAGCCCCTGACCCACCAGCAGCCGTGAACACACACTGTGGCCCTGTCTTTTCCAAACCACACTGGGCACGGATCCCTGGGTCACAACAAACCAAATCCGAAACCGAACACCTCCTTGCTTCTTTTTGGTGGTTGAATGACTTTATGAACATTCGTAATGATACTTGTTACCTCGGCAAACACACGGCCCATAAAATTACATTTGCTGCCAACGGTAGAGAAGATACACGACACGTTGAAGGACAGAAAAATCCCATACGGAGTCTCAGTCGTTTTTGAGACTAGCCCCCCCCCCCAGATCAGCCGTGGATCGTACCTGCACGCCTTCAGCAGAGGCTCCGTGGGCGGGAAGATCTGGGTGAGGGTGGTGTAGCAGGGGATGGCCACGGCGTTGTAGAATCCCAGCTGCGCCGGTGCGGAGCCGCAGACGAGAAGACACAAAAGGGCACGTGAGCGACTCTCGAGGATGCCGCTCCCCCAGCGAAGCTTGTGCTTCTCAAGCCTAGCTACGGACTGAGGCGTTCTAGAACTGCCCCGTGACTCCCGGGCGCCATGAACACCGCGGCAGAGGGCATTCACGCGCCTTACAGCAGGTTTCAAAATTACACAAAAAGCAGTTAATCTGAAACCCAAGCACAACATCCAGTGAGGCTCCATTTATGGATCAGTCAAGTTATAATTCAAGTTCTGCTCTCGCTGCTGGTCAAGATTGGTTGTTGTTTTAATGTTTATTTTTGAGAGAGAGACAGGGTGCGTGGAGGAGGGGCAGAGACAGAGAGAGACACGGAATCTGAAGCAGCTCCAGGCCCCTCAGAGCCCGGGGCAGGACTCAAACCTACAAACTGTGAGATCGTGACCTGAGCCGACGTCCGTCACGTACCCGAACGAGCCACCCAGGTGCCCCACAACGCTCATTTTCTACCACAGACATTTCAGAATCAAACCTGCTATTCTTCGCGGGAGGCACAGGGTGTTTTGTGGGTCTGTTACCCTTGGCTGTTGGTGGCTTGTTTGGTTTCCTGAAACTTTCCTCATCTCCCCCCGTTTCTGACCTGCAACCAACCTCATTGACTGTATCACAGTTCGGCTCAGGTTACGGTTCTTTTTTTTTTTTTTAATGTTTATTTTTGAGAGAGAAAGAGAAAGAGCAAGCCAGAGAGGGGCAGAGCAGCAAGAGGGGGTGGGCGGGGGATGGGCTGGATGGGGGACGGGCACAAAGGAGGGCACTGATTGTGATGAGCACCGGGTGTCGTATGTAAGCGTGGGACCCCTGGGTTCTAGTCCTGAAACCAGTATTGCCCTGTATCTTAACTAACTAGAATTTAAGCAAAAATTGGGAAGAACAAAACAACTCTTGCTAGACCCCTATCTTAAGCCATTGTGGCAAGATAAGATTCAAAGGGATTAACAAGTCAGACATAAGGGGATGAAACAAAAGGTGAGTAAGGAAAACAGGCAAATGGTTAGATACTCAGACGTGGGACAGGAGGACGAGCAGGGGCCGGAGAGGGCAGACAGGCCCCTGAGGGGGAAGAGCTCCATAAACAATATTCAAAAGAAACTAAACTGCAAAATGCACACGAGACAGGCCCGCAGGCTCAGGACGAGAGCACCCCGCGGACGGAGGCGGTGGGAGGAGAAATCCAGAGACTTCTCTGCGCTGTGTCCTCGAAAGACTGTGGACTCGCTGAACCGCTGTATTAACAGTGAACTAACTTTAAGTGGGAAAACTTGAGACCTTATCCCAAACCAGCCTCCTGTGCGTTTTCTCCGATGTCTTCTAAACTACACATCCTGATTATGTGTCCATAACTAACTTCTCGGGCAAGACTGGCAGTTTCCAGAGACTGCAGGCTGAGGAGCGCCCCGTGCCACGTGTGCCCACATGCAGAGCTGACAAGGCACAGAGCTGTCAGAAGATCACAAAACTGACATGAACTATGTGGTAAGACCTGAAAACATAATAATTAATGTCAACGGATGGTAAGAGAAAACTCAAAATGTGCTAGAATACTGTCATTACGTGTTAGGAAAAGCGTCCCCGATCCAAATCTGTAACGCTGCTCTCTAAAACATACGTTGGGGGGCGCCTGGGTGGCTCAGTCGGTTAAGCCTCCGGCTTCGGCTCAGGTCAGATCTCACGTTCGTGGGTTTGAGCCCCGTGTCAGGCTCTGTGCTAACAGCTAGCTCAGAGCCTGGAGCCTGCTTCCAGTTCTGTGTCTCCTTCTCTCTCTGCCCCTCCCCCTCTCATGCTCTGTCTCTCTCTGTAAAAAAAATAAATAAAAGATACGTTGGCACAGCCAATCTGCTTGTTAGAAATATTAACACTTCAAACTCATCCACTCTTCTGTGCCGAGTCACCGGTCCCTGCGCTCACACTGTAGAAAGAGCTGAAGGCAAGGGGGTAGTTGAAGGCAAGGGGGTAGTTGAGGATTCCCAAAACCCAGCTAGAACGTCCCAGTCCGGGCCTGGCTGTCCCCAGACTCCACCCGAGGGGCCGGGGCTCCACAGGACGGGGCTTCCTTTCTATGCACGACGGCCCCTGAGCGCCTCCCGCCATCTGCCCTGACGGCGGGACCCTACCTGGCCCTGTGGGACCTCGTCCTTCTTGTCTCTGTCCATCATGGGGATGGGCTGGATCCCCAGCTTCTTCATCTCGTCGCCCTGAGACAAACACGAGAGCCACCATTTCTCAGCTTGTCAACAGCCACCAAGGTTTGATATTAAGGAGTTGTTTCCTTTATTCATTAATTTTCTCCAAAATGGACAGTGTCTCTGGCTATCGACCAACGCACGTGTCAAAACAGAAACTTAATCTGCGCTGTTTGGCTTTGACCCTGACGCCCTCTCTCCGGGTTCCGCTGTGCACCAGTTCGTGACAGTTCTAACAAGAGGAGCGGAGAAGCCGGGGAGGACTGGCGAGGGGGACAGAGCACCAAACACCTCGTGGCCTTGTCCCCACTTACGTTTCAAGGGAGTTTTCGTGTGTGTTGAACTGGGTGAAGCGAGGCTCTAGAAGGGAATATTGGGGCTTTCTCGAGAAACGGTGTATGTCAAGAATAATCAGGAACCTGCTAAAACGGGTCATAAAGATCCGGTGTGACTGGCTGTGAGCATTGGAAAGGTTGGAATCACAGATGTTTGTATTAAAGATTCACTGTGTTGCAGCTTCTGGGATACGTGCCTTGTGGATTTTAGTTCATGTAATCCTCACGGAATACTTCGAGTTAGAACCTACTGTCCCCATTTTGCAGACTTTAAAAAATCGCCTTCCTCTTTTTAGGTATTTGTTAAAGATCATTAAAATCTTTAACATATCCTAACTTTTCCCATACTCCCCACTATCCCTCACATGCCTTAGTTATTCAGTGACTTTCATTATTTCACAGTCATGCTTATTTTCAGAGGTCCGAGGCACAGAACTGAGGACACCCTAGACTTGCTACCGTAGGGTCCAGAAACGACCTACTGTAACGCTAAGAATTCCTGGTACAGGACAAAGAAAGCTGTTCCAAGGACACGAAGGCACCGGCACACAGCTCTTGCTCTAGCGTTGTCACTTTCAATGTTAATATCAGGGGCTCTCACACTTCTCCTTTTCCCTTCTAAGCGCGTGGAGCCGGCCAGGGCCCTTGCTCAGGGCTATCAGGAGTCCTTGCCTGAACTAGGAGCTAAGTGCACACTGTGCTCACAGATCAGGACACAGCTAACCAGGAACACGACAGGGCTTGTGCAGTGGGCACCACAGGGAGCGCGCTAGAGCGAGCCTGGCAGGGCAGGGACAGGGAAGCCTGGAGGGTGACACAGGGACTGGGGTCTGGGAATCCAGACGGGCTGAGACATGGAATAGCCCGGGGGGGCAGCGGGCTGTGCAGATCAAGTTCGTGGTGTTGGCCCTTATGTATCACAGTGGCACACAGGGACAGACTGGAGAC
Organism: Suricata suricatta; assembly: GCF_006229205.1. Lineage (NCBI taxonomy): Eukaryota > Metazoa > Chordata > Mammalia > Carnivora > Herpestidae > Suricata > Suricata suricatta. The sequence continues at coordinate 142,073,300 of NC_043706.1, forward strand.
AGCGCTAACGTGGCCACGAGTCATCCCTAGCCTACAGAGGTGGCAACTGAGGCGCAGAGACAGGTGGGGAAGCCACCTGGGGATGACAGGCTTCGTCCCAAAGTACGAAAGCAGCATTTTCATCTCAAGGGGCAGGACCCCGGTTACAGCACCGCAGGAACTCGGGCACAGGGTGGCGGAGCCGTGGGATGGGGAGACACGGGGGAAGGGGTGCTGGGCAGAGAGTGGACCCAGCAAAGCCCTGGGAGGCCAACGGGCAGGACGCGGTGACATCTGCTTCCTCGCACGGACTACGAGGTCCTTGAAGACGGCATCCGGGAGCAGCCTGCAGCTTAGTCCATCTCTGTGGACTGTTTAGTCAGGGCAGAACAGAGAGGGGAAGATCTACGACATACATCTGTCACGTTTTCATTCACATTTTAGAACACAAGTACGGTTGTCCAAGTGTGGACTGTATCAGTTAAATAAAATTATCTGCAACACAGTCAGCTGGCTCCAGACCCGTTTCCTTACGTGCTGTTTGTAGAATGTGCCCACATTTCTACTTTTAGACACACACACTCTAAGTGGGCTGATAGTAAAGTCAGAGATTACAGCTTAGACACGTGCATCTTAACCTCCCTAATTGAGTCTGACGGTAATTAGGCTTGGGGATACACATTATAAAATAAGGGGGAAACTCCACGCAAGCACACGGATGCACAGTGGGTGAAGCGTCCTGGGGAAATGCCACGAGTGTGACCCGCTCACGGTCTGTGGTCCTCGCCCAACAGAGGATTTTCTCTTTGCCGCCGTGAAAAAGAGCTAATGTTATCAACTGTCCCTAGAAGCTTTCAGTGGAATGATTTTCTGGTTTTTACTCTTTACATTCTTTTATCTGGGTGAGGTTTATGGTTTGAATCAGCAACTGCCAAACTCTTCACCCTCCAAATTTAATTTTACTTCTTTAAACCAAATGAGGTACATAAAGATTTCGTTTCATTTTCCCCCCTGGAGTGATCTTTGAATACGCAGGGGCCTAGCCATTTGTGGATTCGTTTGAACGAGAGAATACTCTACTTATTTGTGGACAATTCAGAAAGAAAACTGAGAAATAAAACACACATTTCTGGTAATTTAGATAATTCAGTCAAGAAAAGGTATTCATTAATTTCCACAGTTGTCTCCTGTATCAGGAGTCTTAGGAGTTAAATCCCACCTGCTGTGGAGAAACGTCATTTGCAGCTGAATTAACTATCTGGTGTATTCACAGAATCTCACACGTCTCTGGTACAAGAGAATCATCTCCCAACTTTCCAGCTGTGGACGTACACAGCTTGCAACACCGAGGGACTCCCAATCCCATGGGTGCAGGTCTATGTGCGTGAGTGTCTTTACACCTGTGCAGAAGTGCCAATTCTTCTACTGCATGTGACTGACCATCGCTTTCCGAAGGAACTGGCACCCTGAGCCCCTAAGGGTTTTTTTTGTTACTTAAATACCCGCACATTTACGTTCTCATCCAATTTGTTCTCATTTCCACGTTCATGTAAAAATCGAAAACATACCTCAGCCCAGAATTCTGCATATATATCATTTGCCGTCAATTTTGTAACCGGCCACAGTTTTGTTACGGAACAAAGATCACAGGCAGTCATCATCAAACCAATGACACGGTCTCTAGAACACAATAACAGAAAAAGGGTCAGCGTGGCCTTTGCAACACAGGCTAGAAAGACGTCCACATTTTCAGGAAAAAAGGCGTAAAGTAGGCATTGCTTTACGACAGGGAGGAGGGAGCTGAAGGTGCAGAACCAGCAGGAGGGACGAAAGTGGGATTAAGGAGCAGCGTTCGCCAAGCCGGAAGGACATCGGTCACTCTGTCACTGGCCCCGGGCGGGGCTCAGCGCGTGTCCCAGCTGCCCTGGGGCTGCGGCTGGAATCAGACACGACGTGGGCATGGAGCCACGTCCCCAGGCCGCTGCTCTGCGTGTGCGGCTGTGGGCCAGATTCTCCTTCCACGGAGTTCTGGAAATGTAGGGGGCGAAGAAGCCTTAAGGAAGAAAATCTATCCCAATCCTTTTGTTTCTCTAAGAAAAACGTGAGGTGCAAAGACATAAAATGAGGTCCCCGAGGCGCGGGCAGCCGGAGCCCAGGCCTGAGCGGACGCTGGTCCGTCCTCCCCTCCGAGTCTGGGCCGGGTGCCTGGGGAGCCGCCCCGACCCCACGGGCAACGGGCTCTTTCTCAGCGGCTTTGCACCTCACTCGACTTCCCTTTTCTAAATACGGTTTGGTTTCATCTTTCCTCCTGAAGAAAAAGAAAACGCTGCATAAAGCATTCTGGCGGACGTCCACCCTAGAATTTTAATGGACGTGGTCCAGGGACATGTGTTTACCCTACACTTACGGTTGCACTAACTGCTAATTAGTAAGGAATTTTAATATGCTGACTTAACTTTTATGAAGAGAATTACCCAATTTTAAAAAGCAAATTATGAAGACACAAAACCGCATAGCAGGCGAGATGTTGTCGTTTCTAGCTCATCCCAATGGAATCCATGGCTCCTAAAGGTGGCCTGGCTTCTCGCGGCTCAGGTGGTCCCCTGCATGGGGCAGAGTCCGGCCCTGGGTCCGGGGCCCGTCCCCACCAGGGCACGCGGCACGGACACCTCTCTGTTGCTTTGGCGGGTTCTAATCTAGTGGGGCCCGTGCGCACGATTCCTGGATGTCTCTGACCCACGTCCGGGCCTCCGGTCACTCACAATGTGCCTTGATTTCCCACCAGCCTCTTCTTTTAGGCCCTTGGCCTCATTAACGATCTCCTCTACCACTTTACTTTTCATGAGAACACGTCTCTACTGGGGCAGAATGAATAACTTTACAAACGTTGCTGAGACTCCTGCGTGTCCCTCCTGTGACCCCAAACAGATGCCGTGTGACGACGCAACCCCCTTAACGTGGCCAGGAAAGGGCCAATTTTCTTGATGAGCTAGTTTCCTAACCATTTTGTGGTTTCAAGGAAGAGTATTTCTGGATCTGGGCTTCTAAACGAGTGACTTTATTATCTGCTTACTCAACGGGGACATTCACTAAACAGAAATAGAACATGAAATAAAACGATTATTCTGTTTCATAAAATCGAAATAATCCAATCTCATTCAACTATCTTCACATATATATCCCAACATTTCCTTCTCTTGCCTAAATGTTCTAATAAGCTTTGTCTCAAGAACGATTTTCTATCTCACGAATCTACAAAACGAGATATGTGAACAGAACCGGGCTCCGCACACCACAAGGAGCCACTTTTCTCCCTGGACAGGATTTCACGGGGGGTGTTGCTACTCTTAGGGTTGAAAAGACTATGACCCAGTTGTGATTCACATGTCACTGTTAAAACAACTTAGACAAAACAACCTAAGAGTAGTGATTTTACTGGTAACCCATAAATAAATAAATAGAGAAGAAAATTTTAAATTAAATGCCTTTAATAAGTAAAACCACTTGTTTTTCACTCTCCGTGACAAATCAGTTAGGTGGCCACGGTTGTCTAGAAATACTAATGTGAATTGGAATCATTTTATTTCTTTCCTGCAATGGGACACAGGCCTAATGGGGATAGATGACTGATTCATAATGCATTTCAATAACCAGCGGTGAACGGAATGGAGCTCATGGTAAGTTACTGACGGTGTGATCTTCCGGAACCTAATCACGGAATGCAATGACAAGGCCTACGCAATGTCCATGTTACGGATGATTCCTTGGTAAGTAATTTCAGGGGGTCTGACTACATCATTTACTCCCCACATTCTGAACGCCTCTGTATCAGGCACACTTCTAGTAACGAACCAACTAGACCCTGCTCTTCTAGAACAACACTCTAATAAGGAAAAGCAGAAAATAATGTCAAAAAATTGCATTGAACAAGTTTGTAAAAGATGTTTTAAGAGGCAAAACCATGAAGCTCTGTGAGAGAGCCCCAACAGAGAGGAATTGGTGTGCAAGTCCTGATGTGTCAGGAGCATGCGTGAGGTGCTGAGGAACGCCACGCCGGCCTGGCGGGCACGGGGAGCTGCCCGGTCTGGAGACAAGGCGGGAGTCTGTTATTTCAGGTCAGGAGTCAGACAGCGGCGGCTGTGAGCAGAGGGGTGACACGCTCCATGCTGCGGACAGTCACACGTACAGCTGCAGGGTGAGGGCGGACGGGGAGAGCGCAGAGTCCCAGTGACAGCAGTAGGACTCGATGGCAGCAGGGACAACAGGGAAGGGAAAGGAGGGGCTCCGGGTGTCGGAGGCGGAGCCAGGCTGAAGTGTGTTAATATCTGCAGCCCCCACCCCTCCTTCCCTCTCCCTTCTCCAGCCCCTGGGACCTCTCCAGGGTGCTGACAGTGACCTGGAAGTGAGCACTTTCGTCTTCTTGGAGCCATCCTACCTTGGAAGACTCTTCCCACGCGGGAAGAGCACAGGACCAGAGAACTTGACACCGTGGGTGATGGATGATTGGAAGAAAAGTAGAAACACTGGACAAGATGGACCAGAACTGACTTTACAAAAGATTCCAGGTAGAGACATGAAGAAATACAAAGAATGAATTCTCTAGGATTATTATTATACTTCCTCACTTGTGTTGTATCTGGAATTCTAGAGGAATGAAGGGCTGGTTCGATTTCCACAGCAGCTGAGAAGGGCAGAGTCAGTAACTCTAATTCTCTACCGTCACTGCTCCCTGAGGCTCTGACCTCATTCCGACTCCCAAATATCTACTAACCTTTTAAGAGCGAAAGAAGTGAAAAAAATTGTAGCCCAGCTTCAAAACACAGTAACTTTACCTCCCTCAGTACAAGCTGAGCAGCCAGGGTCCTAACGTGAAACAGACCTCACGCCCAAGGGGACCGGAGGACAGCTGGACGGGGAGGCCCACAAGGGCAGGGACAGGGGTGGAGTGGCACTGAGGGTCAGGAACAGCAGGAAGGGACAGGAGAGGCAGCAAGGCCTGCGTCCGTCCCCAGAAGCACTGGGATGAAGCCGGGGCAGCAGACAGAGCACCGACTTCTCTCTCCTGCCGCCTATGAAATCCTGCCAGTGCCGCCGGCTGCTGAACCCAGCCAGAAGCTGGAGCGAGGGCAAGGGTGCCGGGTGGAAAACGTGGTCAGTAGATCTGGAGGCTCCCCGATTACAGGAATGACCCGGAGGTGACAGCCGGAAAGCTGTTGTTCACATGGAAAAATATGTCTGAAAGTCAAACAACTTAAGTATCAAACTACACCTCTTCATTCGGGTATCCATATGGCACGGAAATAGAAAAATGGGCTTGAAGTCAACATTTCTTCTCCATTTGTGTTATGGGACCCAGGTTAAAGCGTCTGGATAGCCCAGCACAAAACTGCCAGAGAAAACAGGAAAGAGAGAGAAAAGAAAAGAAATAAATGCCTGCTTATCTTAGAATGCTCACACACGAAGGGCTAACCGAAGATTTCCAGTATGAGGCGGTCTCCTAACTCTGACAGCGGTCGGGGAAATGGTGCCAAATACACAAAAAGCAGGCATTCAGGATCCGTAGCAGTGGATGTTTTGTTCAGGAACTACTGTCTAGTTCACTTTACCGCCTCTGCTTCATTTTATTTGCCTTTTATTTTTTTAATGTTTATTTATTTCTGTGAGAGAGAGAGAGAGAGAGAAGGAGGGAGGCAGGCAGTGTGGACGAAGGCAGGCAGACTCCAAAGCAGGCTCCAGGCTGTCAGCACAGAGCCCGACTTGGGGCTCAAACTCATGGACCGTGAGATCATGACCTGAGCCAAAGTCGAATGTTTAACTGACTCAGCCACCCAGGTGCCCCTCTCCATTTCATTTTAAAATCAGATTGTACATATTTGAAAAGAGACTAAGTTAAATCATTTTTCCCTTAAATTATCATTTTAATGATTTTTTCTATTGTTTTAAAAACTTATCTTTAGGGAATTTTAAATCACAGTATCAGGTACCTTAAATAAATCATATTCATGATAACCACTGTACTCCTCTAATAATATGACTCATTTTGGCTCTTATTAAACAGTAAACAAGACTCAGGATGCTATAGATTCTCTGAAAATATTATTTGAGCAGCTGTAGAGCCAAAAGCATAGAGAAGACGTTTCAGTGACACAATACAAACAGCTCTCTGAGTGAATGTAAGCATGGCACCGTGACGATCTCGCTGAAATAAACGTGAAACTTTCAGGTGTCGGGGGGCTCCGTCAGGTGAGCATACGACTTCAGCTCAGGTCACGATCTCATGATTCATGGGTTCAAGCCCCATGTTGGGCTCTGTGTGGACCTCTCAGAGCCTGGAGCCTGCTTCCGGTTCTGTGTCCATCTCTCTCTCTCTCTGCCCCTTCCCCACTTGTGCTCGCTCTCTTTCTCTAAAAAATAAACATTAAAAAATTGTTATCGATTCTTAATTTTATAGAATCCTAGGTTGCTTCTTTAAAAAATACCATTGAGAAAAAATTAAATGTCAATGGAGAATCATTCTTGAGCAAATGTGTACCTAGGAAGGATTTGCTGTTATTAAGAACCGCCCTAACTTGAAATTTATTTGTCTAACAAAATCCTTGTTATTAATTCTAGAATTAAGAGCTCTTACATAGGAACATGGGTTGCTGTGTGTGACCTTATTTTTATTTTTATTTTTTAGTGTATTTTAAGAGAGAAAGAGAGAAAGAGAGAGAGAGAGAGAGAGAGAGAGAGAGAGAGAGAAAGAGAGAGAGAATGAGAGCAGGGGAGGGGCAGAGAGAGGGGAGGGGAAAGGACCTCAAGCGGGCTCCGCGCTGTCAGTGCAGAGCACAGGGCAGGGCTCAAACCCAGGAACCATGGGACCAGGACCTGAGCTGAAATCAAGACTTGGACACTTACCCGATGGAGCCCCCCAGGCGGTCCTGTGTGGGACTTCAAATCAAGTGAGGACACAAGCAATTTCAGAACACTGCGAGTTCTTCAGATGGAACATAAAACATTCTAGCAGAACGAGGCCCTTGTACATATGCTGTGGCAGGTGGAGAGGGATTTTTAATTTAAATAAAGGATGCGCTTCTCTAGATATTAGGTAACTTCATATTTGGCCAAAGTCTGCTGCTGATTTCCTCTGATGAATATCATCTTTTTGTTAATTATACTAAACTATGAATTCTCGGTATAGAGAGGCCCCTGCCACTCATCGACTATCCAGTGGAGTAATTATGATCGGTAGCCCCAAGAATTACCGTCTGATGTTATCATATATTCAGCTACAAACATTTTGGCAATGTCAGATAAACAGATGTCTTAAAAGTATAAGAGATTCTCTAGAAGAAAACAAGAATTCATAATCAAAAAAAGAGAGTCTACTGATGAACAAAGGTAAACAGTAAAGTAACAGACACAATGAAATGTATTTAAAAATGTATTTCCAGCTTCTAGACTACACACATGAACTAAGAGAGGAAAAAGTAGCTTTGGCGAAGCATCCTCTCTAAAGGGTTTGCGGAAAAGCCCTGGGCACTGTGAGTAAGGAGCAGCTGGAGAGGGAGGGCCCTGCCCTTCGGGCATCAGTGCCAAAGGCTGGCATCCGGGGAGGGAGCAGGTGTTCGGGTTTCTTCGGAAGAGGAATCCCTCAAGCAAGAAACTTAGGAGTCAGACATAATGCCAGCGGCCTTTGAAGGGGACACCCGTTCATTCTGTTCGATGCTCAGTTCAGCTACTGCCACCGCTGAGGTGACATCCATGGGGAACCCGCAGCCCCTGTCCAGACACAGGCGGCGGCACTGGGAGCAGGGGCACACAGTGACAAGGAGGCTGGTGAGACAGACATGCGGTCACAGGGAAGTGACATGGGCATGAACTCAAGAATAAGAGGGGGCGTTAGAAACAGAGAAAGAAGGGTTTGCAATAGCCATGGGGCCAGTTGGGAACGTGCACGGAAGGCCACCGGGACCGCACACCGTGCCTGCCGTCTCTAAGGACGACGCAGAAGAGGACAATCCCTTACATACGCCGATGCAGGATCCCCATCAAGAGACCGATGAAACGCCACCAGAGCCACACAAAATGTGGGCATATTTCCCACGCTAACGATTCTAAACCGGATGGAAAGTGTGCTCATCACTGCGCACATCCTGTGGGCCGCTTGTATGAGCTTATCAACGCCTGTGCCCCTCAGAAACGGCATTTGATCTCATCTGCTGGATTAACCACCACTGGATATACATATTTGTTTGGAGAAAGAGAAAGAGAGCATGCGAGCAGGAAGAGGGGCAGAGAGAGAAGAGAGAATCCCAGCAGGCTCTGCGTGTGGGGCTCGACCCCGACCACCAGATCATTAAGAGTCGAAGGCCCCCCGACTGAGCCGTCCAGGCACGCCTTATTTGTTTTTTAATGATTTCATCTAAGACTTATTGAAAGAATTGACATACTCTATCTTGCTTAAGGACAAAACACTGGGAAAAAATGGTTCATGTTTTATCATAAAATCATATTTCTGGACTGTATATTTTTGTTTTTCATACTTTAACTTGGATGTAATTTATATAGAATGAAATGTAAAATTTGAAGGATACAGTTTAATGACTATGACAATGTGTACAGTCCCAGACCACCTCCCCAATGACGACAAGGAGTATCTTCCTCACCTAGAACCCCCTCCCCTGCTTCCCCCAGCCCTGCAAGGGCCGGGCTGAGCTCTTCCACAGTCACCAGCACCATGAATTCATCTGGCCTATTCTAGAGCTTCAAAAAAACGTTTTCGTGTAATATACACTATTTTGCTCAACAAAATGTCTGTATGACTCATTCATGTCGTTGCATGGATTGGCCGTTCCTAATTCTTTTTTATTGCTGGACTGAACATACTCCTTTGTATAAATGTCAGAGAAACGGGCTCTCCAAGCACCTGTTGTTGGACATTTGGGTTGCATCCAGGTTAGATACATCATGAATACGGCTGCTGTAAACATTTGTGTCAGAATCTTTGTGTGAACAATATGCTGTTATTTCTCTGGAGTCACCTAAGAGCGGACTCACAGAGAAGCCTACACTGAGTTTCATAACAAACTTCCAGAGTCCTTTCCCGAGCAGTGGTACATTTTCCCCACCCGCCAGCAGTATGTTAGCATTTCTGCAGCTCCGTGTCTTTGCCAACACCTGGGTCTTGTTGGCCTTTCTCATGTGGCCATTCTAGTGAATGTGTAAGTGGTATATCATGGTATGAACTTGGTCTTCCTTACGTCTAAATATGTTGAGCAAACCTTCATGTTCTTATTGGGGTTTGGGTCTGAAAAAAAATCTTTCACTCTATTGCAACCACTGAAAAAAGTAAAAAAAAAATATAGGTAATATTAAAAAGGAGAGGAAAGTGAATCATATAAAATAATTAAAGCTACAAAAGGTGGAAAAAGAGTGGCAGACAAAAATAGGAACAAAGAACAACTGTGAAAGAAGCAGCAATAAGGATGAGATCTATTAATACAACTATATCACTAGTTACTTTAAATGTCAGTGGCCTAATATACCAATTAAAACAGGTCGTCAGGGTAGACCAAAAACAAGACCCAACCAGACTATATGTTGTGTACAAGAAACCCGGATTAAATGTAAAGACACCTAGAGATTAAACATCAATGAATGGAGAAAGATACCAAGTTAACAGTATTCAGAAGAAAATGAAAACAGCTACATTAATTTCAGACAGAATGAATTTCAGAGCAAGGAAGGCTATCATCAATAAAAAAGGAGCATTTTATAATAATAAAGGGGTCAGTTCACACAGAGAAGGAAATATTCAACAAAACTAAAAGGCAACCGATGGAATGGGAGAAGATATTTGCAAACAACATATCTGATAAAGGGTTAGTATCCAAGACCTATAGAGAACTTATCAAACTCAACAGCCAAAAACAAACAGCCCAGTTAAGACATGAGCAAAGGACACTAAAAAGACGCTTTTCCAAAGAAGACATCTAGATGGCTGACAGACACATGAAAAGATCAATATCACTCATCATTAGGGAAATACAAAGCAAAACTACAATGAGATACCACCTCACACCTGTCAGAATGGCTAAAATTAACACCAGAAACAACAGGTGTTGCGAGAATGTGGAGAAAGGGGAGCCCTCTTGCACTGCTGGTGGGAATGTGAACTGGTGCAGCCACTCTGGAAAACAGTACGAAGGTTCCTCAGAAAGTTAAAAATAAAACTACCCTACGACCCAGCAATTGCACTATTAGGTATTTACGCAAAGGATACAAAAATACAGATTCAAAGCGGTACATGCACCCCAATGTTTATAACAGCATTATCAATAATAGCCAATCTAGGGAGAGAGCCCAAATGTCCATTGACTGATGGATGGATAACGAAGATGTTGTATATACATACAGTGGGTATAATGGAATATTATTCAGCCACAAAAAGAAGAGGAAAGGAAAGGAAAGGAAAAGGAAAAGGAAAAGGGAAAGGGAAAAGGGAAAGGGAAGGGGAAGGGAAAGGAAAAGGAAAAGGGGAAGGGAAGGGAAGGAAAGGAATCTTGTCATTTGCAAGGACGTGGATGGAGCTAGAGTGTATTTTGTTAAGTGAAATATTCAACCGGAGAAAGACAAATATCACGTGATTTCAATCATATGTGGAATTAAAGAAACAAAACAAGAACATATGGGAAGGGTGGGGAGAGAAGAAAAGGAAACAAAGCACAGGAGATGCTTGACAACAGAGAACAAACTGAGGGCTGGCAGAGGAAGGCTGAGGGGAGGTGGGCTGCGTGGGTGGAGTACTAAGGGGCACTTGTGACGAGCACTGGCTGTTGTGTGTAACTGATGCACCACCGAATTCTGCTTCTGAAACCATTATCGTGCTGTACATTAACTGAAAAACAAAGTTAAGAAAACTAAAAAAAAGAAAAAAAATGGACAGACCTGCCAAGGAGAAACCGATAAATCCACTCTTAAATCTAGAGACGTCACCACCCTTCTATCAGAAATGGGCAGATCCAGCAGACAGAAGAGCAGTGACGGCGTGTGAGAATCCACCACCTTCATCAAACCGCTGGGTATAATCGACATTTATAGGCTACTTTATCTAACAACTGTAGAAAACACATTCTTGTCAAGCTCATACGGGACATTCACCGAGACGACCCATTTTCCAAGCCTCAGATTACACTGAACAAATTTAAAAGAACAGAATGCATGCTCTTAGACAACAATGGAATTAACTAGCTATCTATTTATATTTATCAGTGACAGAAAAACAACTGGAAAAATCCCCCATATACCTGGAGATTAAATAAAGCTCTTCTAAATAACAGATCATAGAAGAAATCAAGGAAAAAATTAAAATATTTACAACTAAATAAAAATGAAAATATAACTTATGCAACTTCCGGGATGTGGGGAAAGCAGTCTTTAGAGGGAAATTTGTAACACTGAAAGTGCACACTAGAAAATAATAAAGCTATAAAATAAAAAAAATCTTAGCTTCTACTTCAGGAAACGAGAAAAAGAAAGAGCAAATTAAATCCAAATGAAGCAGAAGAAATGATGAGACTTAGAGCAGAAATCAATGAACTTGAAAATAGGAAATCAATAGAGATAATCAACCAAATCAAAAGCTGTTTCTCTGAAAAGATCGATAAAAATAAGACTCGTCAGCCAGTCTAACTTAAACAACAACAACAACAAACAAAGAGGAACTTTGCACTAGTAATTTGTATCTCCTTCTCAGAAATGAGAGGGAGAGAATGACACTACGGATTCTACAGACAATAAAAGGATAATGAAAGGAATACTCTCAACAACCCGATGCCCACAAATTTGATAACTTGGATGAAATGGACCAATGTCTTGAATTTGCCAAAACAAACACAAGAAGAAATTGATAATCCAAATAGGCCTATATCTATTAAAGAAGTTGAATCGATAAATAATAACCTTCCAAAACAGTATCAGGCCCAGACAGGTTCAGATGGTGAATCCGACCAAATATTTGAGGAAGAAATTATACTAATTCTCTATCATCTCTTTCAGAGGACAGAAGCAGAGGAAACATGTCCTAACATATTCCATGAGGCCAGCATCACCCTAATACCAAGACTGTGCAAAGACATTGCAAGAAAACTACAGAATGCTACCTTTTGTGAACATAAATGCAAAAATCCTCCATAAAATATTAGCAAAACCAATATAACATTGCATAAAAAGAATTATATACCATGCCCAAGTGTGAGTTATTCCAGATATGTAAATCAATTTCAGTACTCAAAAAATCAACTAATGTAATCCCTCATGTCAACAGACTAAAAAGGAAAATCACATTATTCTGTCAGTAGATGCATTACTAGCATTTGACAAAATCCAACAGTCACTCATGAGCTAGGTATGGAGGTTGTGAGGACTTTCTTCATTTGATAAATATCCACAAAACACCTACAGCTAACATTATACCTAATGGTGGGAAACTCAAAGCTTTCCCAGTAAGATCAGGAACAAGGCAAGAACGTTTTCTTTCACTACTTTTTGGGACTGTACTAGAAGTCCTTGCTAATGCAGTAAGACAAGAAAAAGAAATAAATGATACACTGATTAGAAAAGAAGAACCATATCTGTCTTTGTTCATACATGGTATGACTGTCAATGTAGACAGTTTGAAAGAATTAGTAAAACCACTTCTGGAACTAATAAATGATTCCAGCAAGGTCACAAGATACAAAGGCAATCATTTCCTATAGACCAGCAAAGAACAAGTGACATTTGAAATTAAAACCGCATTACTATTTATATTAGGATCCGCTGCAAAATAAAATACATGTTTATAGGGAGAAGCAAAAGACCCAGAATAGTCAACACAATATGGAAGGAGAAGAATGAAGTTGGAGGACGGATACTACCTGACTTCAAGATTTACTGTAAAGCCACAGTAATCAAGACAGTGAGGTAGTGGAGAAAGAATAAACAAACGTATCAGTGGAACAGAGCAGAGAGCCCCAAACAGACCCACATACACACAGTAGGTAAATCATCTGGGACGGAGGCAAAAGCAATCAAGAGAACAAAATAGTCTTCAACAAAGGGTGCCCGAACAACTGCACATCCGCTTGGAAAAAAAAAAAAAAGAATCTAGACACAGACCTTAAACTCTTCACCAAAAATTGACTTAAAATGGATCACAGACCTAAATGTCAACTACAAGACTGTAATACTCCTACACAAAGATCCCAGAGAATGATCCGCTGCTGTCTGGAAGCTCCCCTCTGCTGCTGGCATTACACTTGGTAAACACTTGGTCCTCAGTGAGTGTCAGCACACAGATGGAAAGGTCAGTGTTAACCACTCTGCCTCAGCGTACCGAATGCCGAGCCTTTGAGGACTGGCTGATGGTGAGTCCTCCCGGCCTCTGGCTCCTGGTTGTGCCGCACAAGCCCCTGGCCAAGCCTCCACCTGATGAGGCATCAGTCCATCTCCTGTCCTCTACGGCAGAGCTGGCTTTTCTTCCTTCTGTACCCTCCCCGCACTCTGGGACGTCCTCAGTGCTGGCTGGTTGTCCTTTGGCTGCTGGCAGGGCTTGCTCTGTCCTGAAACACTGGGAATGGAAAACTATTCACTTCTAGGCATGTCTACGGATTCTTCACCTTCCCAATAGCGTGGCCAGTGAACCTCATTCTCAGAATTTCTTGACATTGGGTCGCTGAAGGCTCTTGGTCTTCTCTCCTTGGCACTGGCCATCTCTGCGGATGTCCTCACTGGAGAGGCAGACCACCACGGGGCGTCAGGGGCTCCAAGGAACAGGAATGGAGGAGGGTGGGGGTCTATCCTGGTGAAGCTCCCACCCTGCATACAGGCCCATGTGCCCACATGTGCCCAGCTTGAGTCAGGACACTGAGCTCACCCAGCCCCTCTGATTACAAACAGGAACAAATCATGCAGTTTTTGATTGTATGTAATGCTATAGTGAAAATGCGCTTTAAACTGCTTTCTAGTATGGTCATTATGACTCTCCTACCCTCCCTTCTCCATGAAACCTTGCACGAGTCACGGCTGGAGAATCTCACTATACCCCACTGTCCCGAGAAGGTGAAAGGTACGATTCCTGGGGATTCTTTTCCCAGCAAAGGATCCAGTGTTCCCTGCAGGGCTGTTGTCCCTGATCCAAGGTTAGAACATCAGGACCGGGACCTGGTAGGACATGTCCCTGTACCTAATTGCTCCCCATCCAAGAGGGAAGACCGGTAAATGGTGCAAGTCTGCCTGGGTGGGGGTGAGAGAGGACCAGGAGGCCGGACAGGCCCAACGGGGGCTGCCCCCCGACAGGCAGCCTTGCTGAGTCTCGGCCTAGCCAGGGTCTTCCCTCCCCAGACTCAGATCTATCTGACGCCAGGCTGGGTTGCGCTCTTTTGACTGGAGAAGAAAAGCTCACGTAGGCCTCTGTAGTAGTCTGTTAGCGTTGCTGTAACGAAGTACCACAGACTTGGTGGCGGAAACAACAGTGTTGTCTCACAGTTCTGGAGGCCAGAAGTCCGAGATCAAGGTGTTTGCAGGTGGGCTCCCTGGGAGGACCGTGAGGGAAGGGTCTGTTCTAGACTGCTCCTCATGGCTTGCCGATGGCCATCTTCTCCGTGCGTCTTCACATGGTCCTCCCGCTGTCAGAGCTGTATCGAAACTTCTTCTTCTGAAGATAACAGTCACACAGGATTAAGAGCCACCTCTGTGGCCTCATTTTATCCACCTCTTTCAAAGCTGCATCTCCCAATGCTGTCACATTCTGGGAATTAGAACTTCAACATAGGAATTTTTTTTTTGTCGGGGGCGGGGGGGGGGGGACAATTCAGTCCATAACAGTACCTAGAACAAAATTTTATTTTGAGGACGTTTGTGGTCTGGAGCTGGGCTGGGCCAGTGTGGATGGCTGTCCCTTTCTCAACCTTCCCTTCCCTCAGATGAAGCCCTCTGTCTCCCTCTAGAATTCTCCACTGCTCTAAGTCAGCCGTGTGCTGTGGAGCTGTTCAGCTGACGTGTCATCTCCCTGCTGGACCGGAAGCACTGCGGAAGCAGGCAAACGGCTGTCCTGTTCTCGGCCGCATATCCGGCACCTGGCCCCGGCCTGGCGCACAGACACCGGGAGTCACGGAACTGACGTCTCTCTCGGCGTTTCTGCTCACTTGTCTCGTCCTTGCTGGCCAGTCCCTCGGTAGCCTCTGGTCCAACAGGCTCCCCTTCCAGAGACACACAGTCTGTCTGTGGTGTTTCCCTTCATATCATTTGTATGAACACTGAGTCTCCTGTGAGGTCATTTACATTTTAATTTAAATAAATTTTAAAAGGTAAATCTTTCAGGCAATTTTTACTTTGCCTTATTATTTAGTTCTAAGAGTTATAGAAGACTTATTAAATATGATATAGAGAATATTTTTTCTCACATTGTGTGGCTCGCTTTTTCATTCCCTTAAAGATTGTTTTGAAAATTGTAACTTCTTAATATGATAAAGTCCGATCTATCATTTGAAGATTAGTGGTTTTGTCTTGTTTCTTCCAGCTTCACTGAGCTATGATGGGCAAATAAAAGTTGTATAGATACTTATACTGTACAGCGTGGTGACTTGATACACCTATACACTGTGAAATGATGTCCACAATCAAATTAATAAACACATCCTTCGGTACATATAGTTACGTGTGTGTGTGTGTGTGTGTGTGTGTGTGTGCGCGTGTGTGTGAAGAACACTTAAGATCTACTCTCTTAGCAAAATTGCAAGTATAAAAATACAGTATCATTAAACTATAATCACCATGCTACACATTAGATCCACAGACCTTATTCATCTTACAACTGAAATCATGTACCATTTGACCCACAACACTTTGAAGGTTAGTGTTTTTGTGTGCTAAGGATTCTCTGCCTACCCAAGGTCATGAAGACTTTCTCCTATGTCTATTCTAGAGGTTTTATAAGTTTAGCTTTTACATTTGAGTATATCACCCAATTGAAACCTCAGTAATTCAAGAGCCATTTGTTGAAAAGACCATCCATTTCTCCATTGAATCACTGACACCTGGGTTGAAAATCAATAGGCTATATAGTTTGTCTTCTGTAACGTGCTCCACGAATTTATCTGTCTCCTCTGAGTCCAATATACACTGTCTTGATTACTAGTACTTTATAGTAAACCTTGGGATCAGGTAGTGTGAAGTCCTCCAGTTGGGCTTTTGTTTCGTCAAAGTTGTTTTGACTCTTCTAGATCTTTTGTATTTCCATCTAAATGTGAAGTTAGCTTGTCAATGTTTACAAAAAAGCCTGCTAGGGCTTCAACTGGGATTGCATGTTTGGAGGATTATTTGCAGAGAATTGGTGTCTCAGCAATACTGATTTGTGCAATTCACAATCATGACATATCACTCTATTTATATAGTGCTCTTTCTCTCAGTAATGTTCTGCACTTTTAGTACAGAGATTTATATAACATGTTAAATCTATTCAAGGATGCTTTTTTAAAAAATGACATAGCAGGTAAAATTGTTTTATTAGCTTCAATTTCCAATTGATACTTATTCATACATGAAAATTAATGATTTTTTAAAAATGTTGACTGTGTATCCTGCGACCTTGCTCAATTCACTTATTAAGTCTGGAAAGCTTTTTGGAGATTCCTCACAGTTTTGTTTTTGGTAGATGATGGCAGGCGGTTTACAAGTAAGGACAGATTTATGTCTTCCTCTCAACGCTCACGCCTTCTATTTCCTTTCTCACTGGAAAGCACTGGCTGGGGTTCCCAGCTCAGAGTAGACCAGCAGTGGACATGGCGGGCGTCCTTCATGTGTTTACAGTGTTTCTGAAGATGCTCCTTAAGAAATTAAATTAGATCCCTTATATTCCTGGTTTACTCAGATATTCCCCCATCAATAGGGGGTTTTGTTAAATGCTTTTTCTGTGTCTTCTGAAATGATCATGTGGTTTCTTCTTTATTCTGAATATTCCTGTGAATATTATTAGCAAATGCTATTCCTGAGGTAAAATCCACTTGTTATGCTTTATTATGTTTTTTATATGTGACTGAATTTGTTAGACTTTGTTATAAATTTTGCATCTATGTCCATGAGGAATATTGACCTTTAATTTACTATTTCTTTTTTTAAATGTTTATTTATTTTTGAGAGAGAGAGTGACAGCATGAGCAGGGGAGGGACAGAGAGAGAGGGA
Source organism: Suricata suricatta (assembly GCF_006229205.1). NCBI lineage: Eukaryota > Metazoa > Chordata > Mammalia > Carnivora > Herpestidae > Suricata > Suricata suricatta. The sequence continues at coordinate 142,090,482 of NC_043706.1, forward strand.
GACAGAATTTGAAGCAGCTCCAGGCTCTGAGCTGTCAGCACAGAGCCTGATGTGGGGCTCAAACTCGGGAATGGCGAGATCATGACCTGAGCTGAAGTCAGATGCTTAACCGACTGAGAAATCCAGCCGCCCCTTTAATTTAATATTTCTGTAATGTGCTTGTCAGATGTTGGTATCAGGATTATGCAGGCTTCATAAAATAAGGTGGTAAGTGGTTATAATTCCCTTTTTCATAATCATTTTGTGTAAGATTGATATTATGTCTTCCATACATGTTTGGCAGAATTCACAAGTGAAACCCTGAGAGCCACAGAGACTGTGGTCTCCAAATCTGAATTCACATTTCCCTCAAATCCTTAGTGACTATGGACCAAGGTCAAAACAGAAATAGAACCACCTTAAAATGTTTAAAGGCACCTATCCGTAAGTTTAGAGTGATCCAGGAGGAATTTAACTGGCCTAGAATAAAAGTCAATTATCTTCAGAGAAAGATAACAGAATCCAGAAAGATAACACAGCATATTATCCACAATGCAATATACAAACAAAATAAAACTAAAAAACAGGAAAATATATTCCGTGATCTGGAGAAAAAGTAGTCAACAAAACAGATTCAAATAAAACTCAGATGGAGGAAGTGTAGACAAGAATTTTAAAATAATTGATTATGTCAAAGACTCTTCAGAAAAAGATATATTTGAGTACAAAGAGTGAAGAAATAAGGTATTTTCAGAGAGACATAAAAGCTACAAGAATCAACCAAAAAAAAAATCTCAGAACTGAAAGTACACTCTATAAACTAAAATACACTCCTGGATGGAGTTAGCAACAGCCTGAAAGAACACTGGAACGGATCAGTGGAATTCAAGTCACAGAACAACCAATTATGCAGCAGACGGGCAGAGAAGAGGACTGAGAACACACCACAGAGCTTCGGAGCCGCTCAGACGGCAGTCGGCAATCTATCACAGGTGTAATTGGAGCTGCAGGGAAAAAAGTGACAAATAGGGCAGAAAACATAGTTGAAGAGAAATAATGGTGGAAAGTCGTCTGCATTTCACTGAGATCAGCAGCCCACACGCCCAGAGAGCTCAGAGGAAGGACCTCAAGCAGGATGGGGAGCTAGAAGCCCACACTTCGTAGACAAAGTGCTCGAAACCCAGGAGACAGAGGAAATCTTAAGTGAGGCCAGAATAAAAAGATGTCATACACAGAAGAAGCAGCATTAGAATGACCACTGGCTTCTCATCAGGGAAAAATATGAAGGCCAGGAGACAACTACACGTTTTTAAATGCTAAAAGAAAATCGGTCAACTTAGAATTGTAAGTCCTACAAAAAGTAAAGCCAAAATAAAGGTCTTTCCAGATAAATAAAGGCCGAAAGACACTGCTGTCAACACACACTGTAAGAAACGTTACAGGACGGTCTTTAGGCTAAAGCAAGATCATACCAGATAGAAGCTTGGAACTGCTCAGCAAATGTGGAGCACCAGAAATGGTACATACATGAGAAAATAGGACAGATTATTTCTCTTGCTTTTTAACTCCTTAATAACCAATTGACTATTTAATTTAAAATATTAGCAATCTTATCTGGGATACAGAACAAATGTATCAGTACAGCACTTAGCAGTAGCATAAAAGACAAAAAAAGGATAGAAATGGTTTTTACATTATACAGAAATGGAATGATATTAATTCAAAGCCCCTGATGAAAATGAAGACTGTAAATTCAAGAGTAACCACTTCAAATACAAGGAGGTGTAATGATAAATGCCAGTAGAAGATACAGAACTGCATGCTAAGAAAACATTCAGTTAACGCAAATGAGGGCAGGGAAGGAGGGACCAAGAACAGGGTGGTAAAGAGAAAAGCAACAAGCTAACGAGCCAACCACCCATCGTCACGTTAAATGCAAATCCACCAAACAGTCCATTATGCGTTACAGTTAGAGATTCTGGGCCTCCACTGCTGCAGGTAACAAGACATGCTGACCAGACACAGACAGGACGACATGCCACCAGGAACCACACAGAAGTCGGGGTGGCTGGTGACACAGCAAACCTTAAGCAAGAAGTATTACAGACAAAAAGAGAACTGATTTCACACTGGTAAGAGGGTCAATCACCAAGAAGACACAGCAGATATAAACGTCTAAGCACCTAATAAAATTGCTAAACACATGAAGTAAAATCGAGAAATATAGAAATTCATAACTTTACTTAGACTGGAAGTTGTATTTCCAGTCAAAAACGGGGGAAAAGACATTCACAGGTGATGAAATCTGTAAAAAGAGTGTATAATTTTACCAAGACACCGACAGGTCCTGTAAGCAAACTATAAACTTTGGTCAGGATTAGAGGCTCACGCCAATGTCTCTGAAGATGATACACTTGCACTTCCGAGTGAAAACATAAACACAGCCGCAGATTGCCACCGTGGATATTTTTAAGTGATAGCAGGATAGTCTTTCCTTTTAAGTATTCACGATGAGAGGATAAAGGTCATGATGTCTATAACTGATTCAAGTGACACATTGGAAAAGAAAGATAAAACCATAAGGTAAAATGTTAATTTTTGAATGCAGGAAGCAGGTATAAATTGCACATTTAAGTATAATGTCTACTTCTTTGTAAGTTTGAAAAATTTTAAATAAAAATGTTAAAAATGCATTTATTAAGTATCGATTTCACTAAAGATTTTGGGAGGTAGATGGAAGATGAAGATTATCTTACTAGGTATGTATGATAAATTTCAACATAGTCACACTAATCAACACAGTATGATCACAGTTGAGGGTTAGATAATTCACATTTAAATGATTTAAGGAATCCCATCCACTATTCAAGTTTAACGAAAACTTCAACTAGTGGAAAGATGAAATATCAATTAACTGGTATTGATTCAACGCACCGGGACTAAATAAAAGACATAGCATCAGAAGAACTAAGACCTAATTATGAAAATCAAAATTCTAAAATATATACGAAAAGAATTTTAAGTACTATTTGTACCTTTGGGAGGACAGGGGAGGCCATTTTCAGCAAGACAGAAAACCGGGTTTGATAAAAACAAATGAGAGATTTGGCCTCATGAAATTAAGTTTCTTTACGGTCAGAAGAAATTCTGAATAGAATTTTTGAAAATCACCTAAAGAAAATATTTGTAACATAGAGAAAATTTTAGTATCCTTAACAAAATATATAATGCAAACTGATTTATGAGAAAACAATTCAACGAAAATACACATAAGTTCTGAACACACACGTACATAGAAATAGGAACAAGAAATAGTCAACAGCCATGGAATGATCTTTAATGCAGTGAGCGAGCTATCAGAAAATGGCACTGTTTGGTGAGCAACAGTTTTCACCCATATGTTAGGAGGAGTGGAAATTTCTACAGTCCTTTGAGAAAATGTATTATGCTTATAAATTTCTAGCACCATGCACTACACAATACATATTTTTAAAGGATCAGTAGGTGAGACTAAATAAGGAAGTTGATTGCAGCTTTATATTTGTGCTGCAAAACTAGAAATGTCTGACCATCAATACGGGGAGAGGTTTAACAAGGCTTTACGAACCCCACACTACAAGGCGTTACATGACTCTTAAAACAAGGCATGAAGCTGATGTAATCATGTTTTTGTTAAAAAAAAAAAAAGAACAATGTATTTGTGTAAATGTACTGTATATACTCACACACACAGACACAGAAGAGCACATGGGATGATACCATCCCAAACCGGTTGCTGGCAGGGAGTGCGGAAGAACAGAATATTCTTCTTCTAGCAAATCGAAAAAGACTCTTGACTGCAGAAAACGGACTGAAGGTTGATGGAGGGAAGGCTGGCAGGGGATGGGCTAAATGGGGGAGGGGCACGAAGGGGGCACTTGTGATGAGCCCTGGTGTTAAACGCAAATGATGAATCACTAAATTATTTTCCTGAAGCCATGACTAACACTACATGTTAACTAACTAGAATTTAAAATAAAAATTTGAAAAGAAATAAAAAGAATATTCTTTTTTGTACGCTTCTGCACTTTTTGACATGCATTACCTTTAAAATTATTAACTGCCCCCAAAATTATTTAATCCTATAAAACTAAACATACCCCTAACACACATACATACGCATTAAGCACCAAATATAATATTTGCAATTAGATTTTTAAATTTTATATGTTATAATGATTATTATTGTAGCCATTTTGCTAAAAATGTATACAAGAAACTTGGTACTAATTACATGGTTCCTACTTACAACCTAACAACAGACGTACGTGGCTAGCTGCTAACTGCTCCCCCTACCACTTACCATGAGGAAGAGAACTGTGAACAGACACCTACTTCTACAAGAGCTACACCCAAAACCTGTTGCAGGTTCAGAGACATGATGATTGCAAATCATGGGCGTCGCCTGGGCTGCTGGGAACTTTGTGGTCCTTCACGACACACTGATCCCTTCCACGATGGTGCGGGGGCCCTGGCAATGTGTTCAGACTGCCTGAGGGGAAAATGAGATCTCTCTGCGTCCCTTAAACAAGGTTCCCAGGATTGTGTAAATCTCCGGCTCCACCACATCTGGACCTACCTAAGTGGTAGGGGAGAGCAGTTAGCAGTTAGCCACGTACGTCTATTGTTAGGTTGTAAGACAGATGGAATCACACCCAAGTGTGGCTTAGTCAAAGGAATGGACATCATTAGATCCTACGTATAAATATTCTTGGAGATGTGATGCTTTGTGTTTGTGGTACCTGAGTGGATTGCTTCTAAAAACCTAAAAACAGAGTCCTCTAGAAGGAAATATTCTCGTCAGTCCTTAACGGATCACGGAGGAAGAACGAAACCACCAGGGCAAAGAGAATACAGACCCAAGGTCAGCAGGACTAGAATAGACAGCCAAGCCAACGCTCACAAATCTAAGATAACGATGGCGCCCCACCTAAGATGGATGTGGTCACACCGGAAACGGCAAAGGGAAAGTCTTAGTGATAAGCACTGGTGGTCACACCTACGAAATGACAAGCAAGAAGCTGAGCCAGTGGACCGACGTCTGAGGTGCAGATGGTGGCCAGGTACACGGTGAGCATACCTCACGGGTTTCTAAATCCATCAGGCAAGGCACACCTTCTCAGAAAAAATAAATCTAACTAATTTCGCCTGATGCATTAGAGCATTCTAAGTCCTCTAACTCTTGTCATTGTGACTCCGTGTCCATGAGACACACTTCTGATGGCCACTCAGCTTCCCAAATGATCTGAGCACACTGAACGCCAATATTCTGTGCTTGTCCCTAGAACATACGTTCGTAGGTCAGTAAAATGGAATTTCTGGTTTTACACATCAATCGCAGTAGCTTGGCCAACAAGATCTGGCTTCTGAGAAACAAATCCATTTTCATTGGCTTTTGAATCCGTAAAGCCAATGACCAAGCCCTGGGCTGAAATAAATTCAAGGAGAGGCCTCTTTGCAAAACGACTTCTCTTTGCAAGCAGTTCATTGCATTCCTGGGTGAGCAGTTCACACTGCGATTCCTCTTCTAATCGTCCCCACCATTCACTCTCGGTAATTTTGTCAAATAACGAAATATGCAGAGTAAATGTGAATACAGTGCACATAAAACAAAAAGAAAATGCCTCAATTCTTTTACATTTTTGCTTTCAAATATAAAATTTATGCTAACTTGCACTTCTGTGTGTAAGGATAAGTTAGCTTTTCCGGGTCCTATTTCCTAGGCTTCTAAACTTTCAAACATTAGGTTTACCGATGTGACTGATTATTGAGGTTGAGCGATCCGGTCTGGTACATCTCCTCCAGCTGTTTCCGGTTTCCGAAGTACAAAGCAAGGTCTGTGGCGATGATGGCTTTGCGGATGATCTCAAGCACCTGCTCGTACTCGCTGGAGCTGAGGGTGGAGAAGATATTGTGTCCTTCCAGCTGCGGAGGAAGCACAAAGAAACGCCACCGATAGCAAGCACGAGCTCCCGTCTTACGATACTTCCCCCGTCGGTCAATGGCTTCTGGCACGCCAATGACAGGTTTGGGGGAAACCACAGAATAGTTTGTAATGAGGAAGGAAATTAACGTCACGGTTCCTCTTTAGGCTGCAAAACCGAAGCGACCCTTCAATGAACCATTTCACGACCGCAACATCACTTGCTACCACAAAGTCCCAGTGACTTAAATATATACCCTGGTTTTGGATATTTCCAGTAAGCGATTAAAGGACTAGAAAATGTGTTTTAGTAGAAGACATTTCTTCTTAAGCTAATCTAAGCCTTTAGTAATTTTTCATATTATACTGGAAATTAATGGGCTTAAGAAGTCACATATATCTTTGTCCACTTCAAGTCTAATGACTAGTAAACACTTCTTCCATATTCCGAAAGGAAATGTCCCACGCCCTCAGGATAACGTTCAGCGAGGCATATTCAAGTTCCTCCCTATAGGCAGCCGCGCTTCCACGTCACACGCGCGTCACTGAGGCGCAGAACTGCGGGGCCGCCTTCTCGTCTGCTGTCCTCATGGGAGATGGGACAGTGGGTCGTTACCCTAGACAAGACCACAACATCAGTCACTTGGGCTCTGTCACCTCAGAATTATTCTTCTGTTTCTGAATCCCTTTAAAACAACTTCTTCCTCTGGGAATCTTGAGCCTTTACTGGTAATTGAGATAAAAATGGGTCATTTTGTTCAAACAAAAAGGACTGAAATGATAAAAATGCATTCAAGTGTGGGCCCATCAATTATACTTAAGTTAGTCATTGTTAGTCAACAGTCTTACTGTAATTGACAGTTAGTTGTTTTCACTTGTTTTAAGCTATCTTTATCGGCTGATAAAATACATTAAAAACTTGACATTATTAAAGTAGACTTCCTTAAAAGTCAGACATCTCACTAAAACACTGCCTCCTTCCCACTATGCTGAAATAAGGCTGTACATGCACCACTTATTTTCTTCTTTTTATTTCTTTTGAGAGAGCGAGAGGGAGCAGGGGAGGGGCAGGGAGGGAGGGAGAAAAATCTCAAGCAGGTTCTATGCTGTCAGCGCCGAGGCTGACGTGGGGCTCAATCCCACAACGCTGGGATGATGCCCTGAGCTGAAACGTGTTGGGTGCTCACCCTCTGAGGCACCCGGGCGCCCCACAGTTGGGTATTTTCCAGACAATAATAATAGGAAGGCCTTATGTTTGTAGAATGTTTTAAATTGATAAAGCATTTTCAAACATGTGATTTCACTTTCAAATCATAAACCTTAACTCTTTGATGTCTAACTGAAGTGCAGTACTTGCTGAAAGATCAGGATTTTTCTCTGCAGAGCAACTGCACTGTGTGTATGAACAGGTCAGTGTGATGATCTGAGTCACATGATCTCATTTGGAGCAGCTTTCATGGATACGAGGGGCCAAAGGGGAGACGTGACGACAGACATGAGCTCAACACCAGGAAGAGCCACCAGCAGTTCAGCCACCAAGGGGGACGGGGCCTGGGGACAGGGATTGGGCCTGGGGACGGGGACGGGGCCTGGGATGGGGACTGGGTGGTGCATGAGCTGTCGCGAGGGAGGGGACTCCAGCACAGGCTGCTTAGCCCTGAGGGCACACGGGGAGGGGACTCGGGCTCTGGGAAGGTGCATGAACCCCATTAGCTTTCAAGCCCCTTCCGACCTCGGCTCTCCAAAGTCCGAGAGCAGGACATTAACGGAAAAGAGCTCTGCTCTGACTCCTGCCATGAAATCTGCTTGGCTTTCATTGGATTATAACTGCAGCAGAGAGGCTGGCATATTTCAGCATTTACTGCCTTGTCACCTACGCTCCCAAACCATTACTGGGTTTCAGACTGGCATGTGCGCTCGGTTGAGGCACACGCTTGCTCGGTCAGGCTGCCTGAAGGGGAATGACGTGCCATACGTAGTCACTGCTTTATTCTGTTACTACTAAACCACTAAGTTAGGACATGAAAACATTCCACCACACAGTTCAAAACAAATCTTCTAATCTCTCTAAAATAGGGGCCTCCTTGCCTGGGTTCTAGGAATCCTCTCGGGGACCACGAAGTCATGAACTCACTGCAAACATATCCCTATATATGGTATATGTGGACTGTGCCGTCTGTAAGCACGTTATTTCATCGGATTCTCAAAAGTGTCCGTGGCCTACGGCAGATGGAGACCCATTTTAAAGAATCTGTACATTCTGTTGGCTACTTCAGATTTCTTATTTCTTTTACTGCTTTTTGATATTGAAGCGAATTAGGTGGAAAACCTCAGCAGAGGCTCTTTGTTATGAGAAGTGATAAGCAGGATCCTTCTACCTCCGCCTTCACTATTTTGCAAGAGCAGAGGTAATAAATGATACACAAACAGTAAGTCCGCCCTTCCCTTCAAGAGGGCCGAGTAGATCTTTTTCAGCACATTGTTTCTACTGAAAGAAAAGGAAATAAGGAGATACAGGGACCAAACACAGGACACACACAGCTTAAAGTCCTTTAAAAGCTCCAATTTCCCATCAGTTAATATAATGAAATCTCATAAGGAACTACAAGACAGCCGGTATGGCTGGTAGGTCACTAGAGTTGATTGCCCAGGTGACAGTGTCAGAAGTTGCTTTTATGTAAGTCAAGGCAAGCTGATCCCATTTTGCACGAATCAGGCAGAAGGTAGCCAGCGTTTGGCCCCCAGGAGTGTCTGCGGTGGGGTGCTGGGTGCCGCTCCCTCCGGTCGAGTCTCTCCCATCACACAACCAACACGCGTGTGCTCACATGGGAGGTGTCCCACCCCCCATGGCGTCAGGGTGCGGAAGGGTGCTCGCAGCACAGTGGGTGCCCATGCAGCGTACCCAGGTCCTGGTCTGGCCGTGGCCCTAAACAAGGGAAGCTCATTCCTGGGGGGCCTTCCCGTTCGGGGGCAGAGAAGCACAGGACACATGGGAAAGCAGACGGAGTCAAGGGCTCCAGAAGAGCGTGGGCGGGGACATGGGCGGAAACACGGGCGGGGACAGGGATTCTGAAGGGCAGGGAGGAGCCCCACAGGTCCAGGGAGCAGCGTGACCTGTGTCTGGTGGGACCCTGTGTGGCTCAGTGTGGCTCATGCACATCATCCCCGTGCAGAAACGGTGACAGAATGAGAGAGGTCGAACAAAGGCCTGAAGTCAGAACTGAAGGGTCACCAGAAGGTCATTACTAGGGTCACAACAGAGGAGGCCTGTTTTGGGACGGTCCCTCGGGCAACAGCGGGGGGACAGGTAGGTTGGGACGGAAGCAGGGGGCACACTCATCCATCTCTCAACAGGCTTTTAAACCGTTATTTTTAATCATAATCCGTTCGCCCCAAAGCCCTGTGCCGCCCAGCCCTACCGCAGAGACCCTTCAGGGCGGCCTGGGAGCCCCACCTGCAGCCCTCCCGCCCCTGGCCGCCGCTCACCTGCAGGATGGACACGGTCTGGGAGAAGTGGTGCTGCTCCATGGTGGACGTGGAGTAGAGCGCGGCCAGTGGGTGGTCGAACTTCTGCAGGTAGCTGTTGCTGAAGCCCCTGTGGTCCAGGTCGTGACACAGACAGGCGATCAGCAGGCCTTTGCGCTTAAAGAAGAAATCCAGGGCACAGATGTTCAGAACAAAGAGTCGGAAATGAGGAGATTTACTGTCATTCCGTCACGGGCACAGCGTGCTGCCGTGGAAGCCCCCGACACCCTCAGGAACCCTTGAAGCCCACAGTATCGGTCTTCTTTCTTAACCTCCTGGTTGTTCTGCTTTTAAAGTAGACAATGGGGGCGCCTGGGGGGCTCAGTCGGCTAAGGGTCCGACTTTGGCTCAGGTCATGATCTCACGGCTCGTGGGTTCGAGCCCCGCGTCAGGTTCTGTGCTGACGGCTCAGAGCTGGAGCTGCTTCTGATTCTGTGTCTCCCCCTTTCTCTGCCCCTCGCCTGCTCATGCTCTGTTTCTCTCTGTCTCAACCATAAATAAAACATTTAAAAAATTTCAAAAAAATAAAATAGACAATTGAATCATTCTGGAGTGTTCCTGCTCAACTCTGGGGGAAAGCCCAGGTGGTATCAAGTGAAAGAGAACGTTCCCAAGAATCACAGGGCAAGCAAATCTGCAGGAGGGGAGTTTCGGCTCCTCACTCAAAACCCGTTGAGGGCTAAGTTTCAACAACATTATTGCTCTTACAAATAAACAAGGAGTAAAAGAAGTAAGTCCTACAGCAGGTGAAAAAAACGGGCAGCTGTGCAGCGAAGGAGAGACCGCAGAGCCGGTGGAGGGGGGTGAAGGGTTAATACAGCAAGGCAGGCCCTGGAAGGTCCACAGGAACAGACTTGGAGATGCAAGGGAGAAGGGGTCCTGGGAGAAGAGCTCAGGGGTGGGTGCGGGGAGCAGGTGGGCCTGTCCCAATGGGGGGCGCAGCTAAGGAATCCGGACGGGGCTAAGCGGAACGGCAGGTGGGGGCCTGTCGTGATGGAGGTAAGAACACGAGGACCAGACAGGCCAGCAGAGAACGTGCTGACGGAGCGGAGGGAGGGAAGAACCACGAGGGCAGGGACAAGGTCAAGTGGAAAGGCCAGCTCTGGAGAGGAGCGTGGCAAATATTCCCGTGAGTGTGCGGGAGGTCAGAGCTCAGAGGGCAGATGCCGGCAGGGCCGGGGGTGGGGGGGGCAGGGGGTCCACACAGAACTCCCACAGGGCTAACTGTACGTGTCCGCCCTGTCCCTTTAAAATTAATCAATTTATTTTTGAGACAGAGAGAGACAGAGTACAAGCAGTAGAGGCAGAGAGCGAGGGAGACACAGAATCTGAAGCAGGCTCCAGGCCCTGAGGTATCAGCAGAGCCCGATGCAGGGCTTGAACTCATGTGTTGTGAGACCATGACCTGAGCCGAAGCCTGACGCTTAGCCGACTGAGCCCCCCAGGCGCCCCTGCCCCTTTCCTAGCCTCCCTCAGCAGGACTGGTTTCTCTTGCTAATGGGCGGGGCAGGGGGGCTCCGGACCCCCCTCAGCTGGTGCAGGCTCGCCTGCACAGGGTAACCGAATTACTCATGTTCTGAGGATCATTTGGGTTTGGGGTCATTCCCACATTTATGCTGTTGTGTTAATCACGATGAATTTGGTAAGAAATTTTAAGGTTTTAAAGTCTTGCACAATAGATAACTAGTGAAAAGCTACTAGGTACATCTTTTCAATTTTTTTACATGTTATTTTTATTGACATAATATTCACTAGTTTTATTAAACATATGCCAGAATCAAGCATGTGAAAGTACTTCACGAAGTGAGGAATGACCTTTGTTAATCTACTCCCTTAACAAGATCAAATGATCATTTCTAATAACTATTAGAGAATAAATACCCTTTTTAAAAAATATATTTAAAACTTTTACACATACTATTTTGGGATTATTTTTAGGCAAAAGGACTCAAGGTTTTGTGAAAACATGATATAATTCTAAAAACAAATTAGGAACTTAAATGAGAGTTCATTCGTGGCGACAAAGTTTTCTCACTTACCTTAAACCTTTCCATTTTTGGATGTACATTCAACACAATCTGAAAGATGCATTCTACAGCTCTCAAACTCACAGACTATCCTATGGCCAAGGGGGCAAGGGAATTGTTGTCTTTTTTTTAATGTTTATTTATTTAGAGAAAAAACACACTAGCGGAAAGAGGGGTAGAGAAAGGAGAGAGAGAACCCCGTGCACTGTCAGTGCAGCCCTCGGGGCTCAATCCCAGCACCATGAGATCATTTCCTGAGCAGAAATCAAGTCAGATGCTTAACCAACTAAGCCACCGAGGATTCCCTGAAATTGCTTCCTTAAAAGGCACTGAATGGAAAAAATGCTGAATGTCTCAAAAATATGGGGTTTAATGGAATGGGAAATCAGCCTAAACTTTGTATGAAAAAAGAACAAATTTCTTTTTTTTTTGGTAATAAATAATAAGTTGTTAGGCTAACCAAGCCCTGCCATGACATTATTAATAAAAAAGCAAAATGTGGACTTTGTCTATAATAACACTTTTTTCTAAAATGCGCCTTCCGACTCCCCTGCCGGACCGGGAGCCTGGTCGGACGGGAGGGGCCCCGGGAGGGCAGGGCTGCGGTGTGGAGGGGCCAGGGAGAGAGCCACCGGAATCCTCATTGCCGGCATGACCGCCTCCTTCTCTGCGCGGAGCCCGTGGTCTCGGAAGCAGGACGGGAGGGTCGTATGGAGGAGGAGGGGGTTCGCGCTGGGCTCTTCCGCGGCACCTCCAGGATCATGACCGGCGGCCAGCCTGGCGGGGGCCAACGTGCCCCCAGCACCTGGGTGCGGGGCTGGGCGGTCGAAGGAGCAGCCGGGCCGCGGTGCAGGAAGGGACCAGGCAGCCCCCAATCTCAGCCCGTCACCAGCGCTGGGTGTGTGAAGTCAGGCGAGTCCGCGAACCCGCACAGAGCCCGTCTCCCCATGTGACAAGAGATCATCCTGTCCTGACTGTAGTTCGTGTTCTGGGTTCCCAAATCAGCGGGACGCGCCTACACCAGCCAGGGCACAAGGGCAATGGGAAAATTTTACTTCGTTTGTGTGACACAGACTTTCAGAGGACTGGGCTTTCGCAGGGAAGAGGGGCTACAAAAGGAGCGTTTCCTCGGGGGCAATGTTCGGTGAAGCTGGACATTCTGTATCTCCATTTGTGACACAAAATAACGTGAATGATACACGGGCACATCAACTTCCAAGGGTCCTGGAGTCCCGGTCTCACAGCCACATCGGAAGCGGCTCCAGACCCACGGCACCCGCGTCCCCTCGTGTCGCGCGGCCCGGGGAGCCGGGGCGCGAGGACACCCACCTCCAAGTCGGTGAAGAGCCCGCAGTTGCTCTGCAGGATGGCGTACATGCAGTGCGCCACGGTGACCGCGTGCTTCCAGTTGTGGTAAGGGACCCGCCGGTAGTTTTTCTTCACAGACATAATGAAACGACACAACTTTTCAAGCTCAAAGCTGAGTGGAAAGGAAAAGAAGCTGTTATGACAGAAACTGGTAAGGAATCCGCACACTCCGCTAGAGCTCTGCTTTAAACACGTCTGTCCGGGAGCCTGGGTGCTCGGTCAGCGAGGCACCCACTGTTTCAGTCAGGTCAGGAGCTCCCTGCTCGTGGGATCGAGCCCCGCATCAGGCTCTGTGCCGACAGCGGGGAGGCTGTTGGGATTCTCTCTCTCCCTCTCTTTGCCCCTCCCCTGCTCACATGCATGTGCACCTTCTCTGTCTCAAAAGAATAAACATAAAAAAAATAAACACATACATCTACCCATATACTTGCAGGTGTGAAACTCTCCACAGGGACTGGGTCCAGCAGCGCGGAAGCTGGGCTCACCGCTTTCCCTCTGTTTCTCTGGCTACTTAAGAGAGGGACTTTTTCAGAGCTTCTGGCCTGATGGACTGGCCTTCCAGGGAGCAAACTCCAGAATCAGCACGCAGGTGCCTGTCGTGAACTCACTCTGTCCTCACACGCATGCAACATGCTCACAGACAATGTATCGTCACCCATTCAAGGGTATTTTGAGCTCATATCTTCCAAAAAGCATATTCAGATTCACAAACTTCAAATACATATACTATGAGAATTTCCTAGATGAGTGACTACCTTTCAAAGTATTATGATACACTCAAATTTTCAGTTGGCAAATGGCCATCCCAAAGTCCTGCCACCGTACACAGAGCAATACGACATGTCTCCAAGAGTTCTGTTTAATGTTTAATTTTGAGAGAGAGAGAGAGAGCATGCATGCAAGAGTTGGGGGGTGGGGAGAGGGACCGAGGATCCAAAGCAGGCTCTGCACTGACCGCACAGAGCCCAACAAGGGGCTTGAATTCCATAAACCATGAGATCATGACCCGAACCAAAGCTGGACGCTTAACCAACGGAGCCACCCAGGCGCCCAATGATACGTTTTTATTATGCAACATTGTTATTATATTTCCCTATTTCATGTATTTCTACTTATTTCAGGCCCTACCAACTCTCTCAAGAAATTTAAGGCAGCTTAAAATAAAAACACATCAATATAAAACAAGGGTCTTTGAAATACCAAAGAGATGAGACTTCATACAACTTCTAACAACATATAACCTTTACTTTTCTCCACTGAAGATTTTCAAATGTCCTTGAGAATAAGGTATGTCATTTTAAGAGTTCCAACTGGCCAGACTCTCAGCTGATAACTGAGAAATAAGTGTGAATTACCCTGTGTGCATTCTTTCAAAGGAGCAATTTCTAAAAGTCACCAATTAAAGTAAGAGAAGACACAGAATTCAATAGCCAAGGAGTGACAATTTAGCTCTGGAGAAGTCAAGGGCTGCTATAAGCCACTTAATGATTCAGTGAGTGGAAGCAAGAAAAATAAAATTATCCCTTGCATTTAAAGTACGAGTGTTTAAGTTGTAAAATGTTAAGCGTAAAGTCACGCAAGGCCTCTAGGACAGGCCACCAGAGAGGAAGAGACCCGCAGGAAAAGAGCCACCGTGAACTCACGAATAAAGCTCTGGGCGCTGAATTAGGAGACCCGTGTCCTTCACATCTGCTCTAACAGATACAGACCGTGGGTTGAAAGTTGATGCTAAATTTAATGCACGTTTCCCGGAAACCACGTGAAAATAGTACGCAATGATGTGGAGCAGTGTGCCCTCCCTCTTTCCGTTACACAGCCTAAGGTAAGAACTTTCCCCTGAATTTTTATCATCACTGGTAGAGACACGGTCATTAGCCAAGGGACAGCCACCCTGGCAAAGAGCTCAGGGAGTGCTGTTGGGGAAATCAAATCCCAAAATCAATTTGTCCAATAATCTCAGCCTTTTTAAATTTAAATATTAAGGAAAAAAGTATTTCTATAAGGCGTATTTTCAGACAGTTATCAGTGAAGGAAGTGCAAGGCACTCAGGCTGAGGTGGAAGAGGCCACGTGACTCAACAGCTTACGAAGGAAGTGTTCGGTCATTCATACCAGGACGTCCCACAGGACCGGTGGACCATGTAGACAAAAATCCCAGGCCACATGTTTTCAAAAGGACCGATGTCAAAGTGGAATCTGAAGCGAATGAACACAAGGCTGATTAGTAAATATATTAGGATAAACGTAAAAACAAATAAAGGACGTAATTTAACTTTTTGTCTATTAAGAAACTAAAAAACCACTGAGAGGTGAGCCGTCTCTTTTCCTGCCGTCTTAGTCACATTTTTGTTGTATTCAGTGTTTCCAGGAGGAAATTCCACACATTCCCTTAGGAACTCAGCCCAATGTTTAAGCCATCGCTTAATTTTCTATGAAACAATCTTTAAAAAATGATGCTGCGGTTATCAGAGCAACGAAAAAGTACAAAATAATTTTATTGTGAATACTACACGTGTTTTACACGGCTCATGGACAAGGGGGGGAAAACAACTTTTTTTAGAGTTGCAAGTCAGTCTATCTCCTTCTAAGTCTGGAGAGAAACTTCATAAACACAACCATCCAAAGTTATTACCTAGCTTGCGTTTGCTGATTTAACCAGTAAGATTTAACCCCACAAAACACAACAGTAAAATACTTAAAAGAAACCATCTTCCTCTAGTTACGCTTCTGACCCCAAACGTGTGAGTTTTCCGCACCCAGCAATTCCCCAACCCGATGCCCGCTAATGCGGGGTTCTTCCGAACCACCGGAGCCAGTGTGGACTGCACGGGTCGGGCTCAGTCCCACAACGCTGCCCCCGACGGCAGATGCCAGTCCAAGGCTGCCCACCCCCACCCCAGGTTTTGTAAGGCGGAACCGCTCACAGAGCTCAGGGAGACACTGCACTTACGATTAGCGGTTTATTATTAGGGAGACGAGTCAGGACAGGCAAACGGAAGAGACGCATGGGGCACGGCACACGGGGGGAGGAGCTCTGGCCCTGTGGTGACCGAGGCCCCACCTTCCTAGCACCCAGTGTGTTCTGTTCCGTAGGACCCTGATTAAATCCCTGGTCGCTGGTGACTCAATCCCCAGCCTGTCCCTTCCCAGGAGGTCTGAGGGCGGGGCTGAAAATGACAACCCCCGAACCACGCGGCTGGGTCCTCGGACAACAGCCCCCACCCTCTTAGAGTCCCTCGATGGCAGAGACCCAAGTGGGGTTGAACAAGGTTCCTCACGAATAAGAAAGGACACTGCTCTCCCTCCAGTCACTCAGGAACACAAGGGGCTTAGGAGGTCTGAGCCAGGACCTCGGCACGAGGACCAAGTGCATCCATTCCTTATTATATCACAACATGTACTGTACACAGACCGTCAGAGGAGAGGCGGAGGCAAATAAAAAACCTCAAGAGCTTATTTGAGCAAAACTCCATTCCAACAGGGCAGCCCCTGGCAGCGGGGGCAGGAGCCAGCCGAGACCGTGGGCAGAGCGGGCAGAAGCAGAGAAAGGCAGCTACTGCCGACTGTGGCTTGAAGCCCAGGGGGTGTCGGTGCCTGGGGGTCCTCAGGGCTTCCGTCAGCTACCCTGAGCCCTTTCGGGGTTAGATTTCGGTGCAGTGTAGGCTGCTTCAGCACTAGAGTCACCTCCAATTACAGGGCAAATAGCGGCTCTGGCTTACTTCTGAGGGCTCTGGTATGGCGGTGCGCAGTTGCCTGGCACGTGGAGGGAACACACAATCATCAGGGGTCCTCCCACCAGGAACTCACATATATTAACCAGGCTTAGAAAACAAAGGGTGAAAGTTGAACTAATGATTACTAAACTCTAAAATTTACTCTGTGAATTTAAAATAAAACCTTCAGACATCTGACCCTCAGTGCCACGGTGAACAGTAAGTGCTATACGGTGACAAGGAGGCAGAAGACGAATGAGGGAAAGCCAACATCTAAGTCAACCCGTTTCAAAACGGCACCCGGATTCTTTTCTTCTAAGATAAAGAGACACGGGCTTGAGGTCCACGTTCCATCAGGAGACGGGGAGTCACGTGTGACCCGGGGGCCGTGGTTCCAGGGCCCTACCCGTTTCGGGGTAGGTCGAATCCAGTTAAAACTGTTCCGGAAGAAACGGACGCGACACTCACAGCTCGATCTCCTTGCAGAGGCGGCCCGGGAGGCTGAAGCGCATGAGGTCCTGCCACTCCTCGGCCGTGCAGATGCTGTGGTAGGACAGCTTCTCCATGGTCACCCGGTAGATGCACTCCGAGTGCCGGATCCTGTGGTACATCTGGAGGAGAACCCGCAAGGTCAGGAGGAGAGTCAGCGAGCGCTTAAAGTAGGCTCCTCACTGAAGTTCAGAATTCAGTGCCAAAGAATCAGAGTTAGAACTGAAACCACTGTTTCACTGACACTTAACTGCTATTACCAAGCATTTCTACGTCCCCTGAAAACACCCACATGCGTGGCCTTGGAGATGCTGAACACCTGTTTTATGTTTTTTGTTCTCTTAATTGGATCTCCCTTTTAAAAGGCTTATTAAATTCTGCAATTCTCTCTGGATAGTGAGATTCCTGGGTATTTAGCCAGTGGTCGCTTATTCGTCGACTCCCAGCCTCCAGAACCGGGAGAGACTCCAATGTCTGCCGTTTCTAGGCCACCCAGTCTGTGGCATTTCGTCACAGCCCAAACACACTGAGACAGAGACTGAATGAGTCAGGAGTTAAGACTGTGTTTCTATATCTCCTTTCGAAAATATTTATCTTCGGGGCACCTGGTAACTCAGCGGGTTAGGCGTCTGACTTTAGCTCAGGTCATCATCTCACAGTTCGAGGGTTTGAGCCCCATGTCGGGCTCTGCGCTGACAGCTCGGGAACCTGGAACCTGCTTCGGATTCTGTGTCTCCCTCTCTCTGCCCCTCCCCTGCTTGTATTCTGTCTCTCTCTCTCTCAAAAATAAACATTAAAAAATTTAAAAAATACGTTTATCTTAATTCTTGGTGATGTCAAAGTCCTCAAGTCCATAAGGTCTCAATGATTTTGACCATGAAATTCTTTATCAGTAAACGAGTTTTGGAGATGTATGCCCAATAAGTGTATGCTCACTCCTTTGGTGAGTATATACACATGCAATGTGTGCACATATTGTTCACACTAATACAAAAATTTTAAAAGATAAAAAATGGAAAGTATATATTTTTTAATATTTCATTTTATTTTATAACTGAATAAGACTTTCTGATCTTATTAAATAATTACAGGCTTTAAAATGAAAGCACTAATTACATGTATGTTGTCAGGTGTCATGTTTTTCTTTAATAATTTGTGACACGGTGATGTTAAGGTCTGGGTTCAGTTTGTCTTATTTCAGTACTTAGATTTTCAGTTGTGTGACTGGAAAGAGATAGGCCCCAAACTCTGCAGATCCAGATGGAATAAAGTTTGCACTGGGCTGTACAGCGTTGAGTTCTGCTCCCGGCCACTGATATTTTTGGCTTAAATTCATGTGACTTTCCATTTCCCTTGAGGAATATCAGTTAATCCTGCAAATGAATTAGTCGCATCTTTTATATGTACCAAACAGGTTCATTATGAGACTTAGTGAAACTCTTCACGGAGAAGACTGTAGTAACTTAAAAGCTGTTTCATAAAGTAAAATCATAAAAAACATTCCATTTTAAAGGAAGAAAGGGAGGGAAAAGGGAATAAAGAGATGAAACAGAAAGCAACGAGACTGGAGATTTACACTTAACAGGAGAGAGCTGAAACGTCCTGGTTAAAAGGCAAAAATTGCCAAACCGAATAACAAGCAAG
The DNA here is from genome assembly GCF_006229205.1 of Suricata suricatta. Lineage (NCBI taxonomy): Eukaryota > Metazoa > Chordata > Mammalia > Carnivora > Herpestidae > Suricata > Suricata suricatta. Next base: position 142,109,188 of record NC_043706.1, read on the forward strand.
ACCCCCCTTATGCTGTTTACAAAATTCCTGCTTTCGAAATAAAGACACAGATGAGGTCAAAGGCTGGAACGTACACACCATTTCACAAAAGCAAGCTGGAGGGGCTGGGTTTCTATCAGCGAAGGTAGATTTGGAGCAAAGACCAAGAGCAGAGGCAAAGAAGGGTAATTTCGAACGAGAAAGGGGTGGATTTGTCAAGCGGACCCGATGCTCTTACACGTCAGCTGTTTTTTTAGCAGGTGCGCAGAGGCCGCGTGGTGCAGGGCGCACAGTGGGTGTGACAGACGGTGCTGGACGACTGGACACGCACACGTAAACGCAGGGGGTCCCTTACCTTGCATCATACGCAAAAGTTTACTCCAAACGGGTCTAAGACCTAAATGTAAAACCTAAGCTTCTAGAAGAAAACATAGGAGGGAAATCTTCCTGACGTTAGGTTAGGCAAATATTTCCTTGACATGGTACTAAACAGCATGGTCATAAAAAAAAACCAAACTAATAATAAATTGGATTTCTTCAAGGTTAAGAACTGCTCTTAGAAAGAAAGTGTTAAGAGAATAACAAGACAAGCCAAACACTGGGAGCAAATATTTGCAAATAAGCCACTGAGAAATGACTACTTATTTAGCAGCATGAACTATGCAGCTACCAGACCCGGGGGACCAGAGGGCTACCAGATCGAAGGGTCCACAGGGCTGTCAGCCCATGCGAGCTTGGGCTCAGGGTCCTGGAATCTGAAGGCCTGTGTGGGAAGACAGACGTGGCTGTGCCAGGCAAGAGGATGTGCTGACTTAAGAACTCTCTGAGAGACGAGGAGGCCGTTCCCGTTTGAGACAGTGTTGGAAAACAGTCCTGCCCACGGAGGACATGGAAACTTGACCCGTAGCTTACACAGCTGTAGTCTCCCAGTGTATACGGTTGGCACATAATATCAGAATTTCAGGCTAAAATATGAACAAACAGAATTGGTCCCAGAACCACGAACACTTGGGGTACAGGGGGAGGTTATACAATCCTGGGCACGCAGGTTCCCACAGAGGAAATAATTCCAGATGAGTCCGAGTAAGTAAATAAATATCAAGTAAATAAGGAGTCAATAAACTCAACAAAAGAGAGACCAGCACAAGGCCGAATCAATACACGGGTAGCCCTAAGATCTGAGTTAATGAAAGATAATGGAGAGATTAAAAAGACACTGTTGTAAAAATGTAGCATTTGGCAAGTGACTTCCTACGCCTGCGAAGCTACTCTAGTTTACAGAAATCACAGCACCAAAAAATGCAAAGGGATGAGAATTATTTTTTCTTGACCAGATCTAGGGAGATGTGTTTAAGATGCTGTCTTTCTTAAAGACAGGCTCAAACTATCATAGATAGAGAACCCAGAAAGAAACCTTTCCATGCAGAGATTTGCAAATGTGACAACATTCTCCTCCAGGCCCTTTACTTGATGTGAAACCAACGGGAGAGAGGAAGAAAATACGTACACACACATATACATTATTTTTGGCATTATCTTCCTACTAACAAGGGTAGTTTAGTTTAGAAGGAAGCAAAGAGAAGTAAACCACAAGGAAAATGACCCGAGCTGTGTGTCCTGCACACTTTGCTGCATGGAAAATGCAGATGTCCTGTGACTTAGAATTGCTGACTTCTCTTACTCTGTGAATGTACATGTTTTCTCAGGGTCAACCCCAAAGCTCCCTCTGTTTACTCTTTCTTGCTAATTTCTAGTTAAAAATAAGGCAACTACCAATTAAAAAAAAAAAAAGCAATTTAGCCCATGGAAACAACCAACCAGCTATATATGTAACATGAATTGGGATTTTGTGAAACTGACTATGATGACTAGTCACAAAACACAAATATCATGACCTACTAGAGCTAAGCACGAAGGGGGTACAGCTGAGTACCATATAGTAAGACTCTTACCGATCTACTACCTCATTTGGTCCCAACAGCAAACCTATGCTTGGTGTTATTCCTACTCATTAGTTTAGGAAATAGACATGCAAGGAAGCAAACTAACTTTTTCAAGGTCAAGAAGGTAGAAAGTTAGAAATAGCGGTATTAGAATGCACGTTTGCAAATGGCAGGATTTGACTCTTTCTCACTGCCAAGTAGTACTCCATTGTATATATAAACCACATCTGCTTGATCCATTCGTCAGCTGATGGACATTTGGGCTCCTTCCATGATTTGGCTATTGTTGACAGCGCCACTGTAAACATTGGGGTACATGTACCCCTGTGCATCAGCATTCCTGTAACCTGTGGATAAATTCCTAGTAGTGCTATTGCTGGGTCGTAGGGTAGTTCCGTTGTTAATTTTTGGAGGAACTTCCACACTGTCTTCCAGACTGGCTGCACCAGTTTGCATTCCCACCAACAGTGCAGGAGGGCTCCCCCTTGTCTGCATCCTCCCCAACATCGGTGGTTGCCTGAGTTGTTAATGTGCGCTGTTCTGACAGGTGTGAGAGGTGGTGTCTCGTGTGGATTTGATTTGTATTTGTCTGGTGAGCGATTCTGAGCATCTGCTCAAGTGTCTATCTTGCCATTTGCAATAATGCAGATGGAACTCGAGGAAATAAGTCAGCCCGAGAAGGACAGATACAGTATGTTTTCACTCATATGTGGAATTTGAGAAACTTAACATGGAGGAGGGGAAGGGGAAAAAGGAGATAGTTTCAAACAGAGAGGGAGGCGAACTATAAGAGACTCTTAAATACAGAGAACAAACTGAGGGCTGATGGGGCGTGAACAAGGGGAAAGTGGGGGAGGGGCACTGGGAAGGGCACTTGCTGGGATGAGCGCTGGGTGCTGTATGGAAGTGACGAGTCATGGGAATCTACCCCCGAAGGCAGGAGCACACTGCATACACTGTATGTTAGCTAACTTGACAAAAAACTATATTTGGAAAAGTAAAAACAATTAAAATTAAAATATTAAAAAACAAAAAGTTTTTAAAACTGCACATTTCCCTGATTTCCAGCTTTAGATCTGAACAATATTCAGCATCCTTCCGCTCAGAAAGTGGTCAGAGAATGATTTGAAAGGGCAGAGGGAAGGAGAGGGTCAAATGTGAAGTGAAAGCCTTATCTACCGCACAGCACGCCCACCTCAGAGCGAGGCCTTGAAAATCCACGCAAGATGGAAACTGCCTGTACTCAGCGCCTAGAGACCTCCACACACGCAGACATGCACGTGGGACACGAGCGCACCCAGTCTTCAGGGTCAATTACTTCCGCGTCTGTACCTAGCATAGAACCTAACACGTTTAAGTGCTTGGTTCCCATTCGGGGATTAAGTGAGCACGTCATTCATAAATGTTGTAGTCCTAGAGCCAAAACAACCTTAACTCCATTAAAACGAGTTACCTATATACTTGTAGACTTGGAAAAGGATTAAGATGTTTATACTTCGTGTCACCTAAAAGATGCAGTCTAAGAATTTTTATTCAGTCACTTTTTTCTAAGAGTATTCAAATTAAAGATGTTCCGGGGTGGGGGGAAGGGTGTGTTACCGTGTCCCTACAAGCAGAGAGGCAAACTTAGGGTGGATATTTCTATTTTCTTAATGTTTACTGATGTATTTTGAAAGAGAGAGACAGCAAGAGTGTGTAAGAGAATCCCAAGCAGGCTCCGCACTGTGAATGCAGAGCCCTACTCGAGGCTCGGTCCCAGGAACGGTGAGATCATGACCTGAGCAGAAATCAGGAGGCGGATGTTTGACCAACTGAGCCCAAGCGTGCCTCGGTGGGCGTTTCTGAGAGAAGTTCCGTTGGAGATATGAGACGCTCAAGCGTTGTACCCAACGTTCAGTTCATCATCTACAGACAGATTTCATTACATAATTCTCCTCTGAAGTACGCCACGCATTGTTAAACTATCAATTTATTCCAAACGATTTGATTAATCCTCTCTTTGCCTCCTCATTTATATAACATTGTCTGTGAAGGTTTTGCCTGAACTTTCCCCCACGCTGGCAAAATTTATCAGACTTAGGTACCACCTGCTCCGTATCGTACACATAAAACTTTGAAAACACTCCTTGACGCCTGTCTCTCTTTTAAGTGGCCTCAGGAAGGACAGTGTCATGTGAAAGGTCTACGCGACGCTGGCTCCGTCACACCCCTGCGGCCATGTGCCCCTGTGCGAGTTACGTAAACCCTGTATGTCTGTTTTCTCTTGTGCCACATGGAAATAACAGCAGCCTCACTCAGGACTGTCGCGAGACTGTGTTTTTTGCGTGTAAAGCGTCCAAAACAGCAGCCATCATGGAGCAAGGGTTGGAGTGAACACAGCCGTTCTTACCACGACCATCTCACACCCACCGTCCCTGACAGAGAAGACAGTCACTGCTCGGTTGGGGAATTCAGGAACGAATAGAGGTTGAACCGCTGATTAAATCTGTCCCTAGCCAAGAGGGTTCATTTTAATAATGACTTTCCCCCCCCGCATGCCTTTAATGGTAAATGTCTTCTGATCCAAATTGTAAAGATCTAATCTGCTTTAAAGGATTGCTTCCTCTAGGCAGGAGATGTGACACGTATTATTATTATCCTGTTGGCTTTGGGCATCATAGCAAATTATTTCTTTAAAAGCATAACATGCATGACTAAATTAATTCCTTTACTTTTAAAAGACCTTTCAAGTCTTTTTAAGTGGTTGTTACCATTCTGTTAACAGTACGAGCATTATCTGTTCATGAAATGGGGATGTTGCCAGAGGTGTGCCCCTGGATCTGATACGAGGGGTGTATCCAAAAGGAAGTACAGAGGAGCTAAACGGTACGAGGGTTCCTAATGCCCATGCGCCCTGCCTCTCAGACAGAATTTTTACGCGAAGACAACTGAGCCGAACAACAATAAAACATGCTGTTATATTATCACATTCACTATTAGAAGCAATTTTCAGGGGCGCCTGGGTGGCTCAGTTGGTTAAGTATTTGACTTCGGCTCAGGTCATGATCTCACAGTTCATGGGTTCAAGCCCCACATTGGGCTCTGTGCTGATAGCTCAGAGCCTGGAGCCTGCTTAGGATTCTGTGTCTCCCTCTCTCTGCCCCTCCCCTGCTTGTGCGTGCATGCTCTCTCTCAAAAATAAACATTAAACATTTTCTTTTTAAAGAATAAGAAAGCAATTTCCATGTAGGAAATAGTAATTTCAAGAACAGAAGTATTGAAAAGTTTCAGGACCGACATGCTTACTCTGACTCAGTATCAGCAGATGACTAAGAAGTACTCCACACAGGGCCTGAGGGGCTCAGTCAGCGGAACGTCAGACTCCGGCTTTTCACTTAGGTCATATTCTCAGGGTTCACGGGTTCGATCTCCACATTGGGCTCCATGCCGACAGCGCAGAGCCTGCTTGGGATTCTCTCTCTCCCTCTCCCTCGGTCCCTCTCCTGCTTGTGCTCTCTCTCAAAATAAGTAAGTAAACTTTTGAAAAAAGTACTTCATACTAGTAGCACAGGGTTTTCATATTCATGATCTTGATAAATATTTATGTATATGAAACAGACATTGAGGGAAAGACAAGGTGCCCACAGATGTGACTAACGTTTGGGACAATGTTTTCTACAAGGTGTTTTCCCTAATCTTCATATTGATGCTTGGGGGGCAAATGCTCAAATGGGGAAGCAAACTTGCTGAAAATAAAACCTCTGTAAGCGCCAGTACAAGGACCAGGCTCAGGCCTGAGCTTCTGGCTCATGGTCTGTGGACCAATGTTTTAACTGAAGAAGGTTCTGAAGAACCCTACTGTAAGGAAACCAGGGGCTGTGTCTCACCGAATCTGGGAACTGTCTTTTTTTTTTATTTGGAAGGATTCTTGCTCCAACAAACAAAGAAGTGTTACTTCAGAGAAGATACGTGAATTGGTCTTTTTCTGAATTGGAACACGTTTGAAAGAAACTCAGCTACAGCCTCCCTCGGGCCGGATGGCCAGGAAGGGGAGCAGAGGTCAGCGGTCCCCCCTGGAGCTGTAGATGCTGATAAAGAGGTTATTTTAAGTTGGAGAAGCTGTCAAAACAATATAATTTTCTACAACCTCTCGTGAGAAGACACAGTCACAAACTCCACAGAGAGCTGCGACGTCATCACCTAGACTGGCAACTTGTGCCGTAAGGAATTTACCAAAAAAAATCACTGTAAGGACAGACCGCCTGTTAATTTACTCGTGGCTTTTCAGGAGTGTTACTTTAGTTGTTTAAGTTCGGTTTTAGTTTCTTATGAACATTTAATCATGTTTGCATCCAGGTTTTAGGATGCAACACTCTGCGGGTTTGAAGAGCGTTGGAGTCACTGGGCCAGGTCCTCTATTGACATGGCTGAATTAACTCAGGAGTGGTTTTTAAAAAAAAAAACATCGATTTAAATTCATATTAGTTATCATGCAGTGTAATGTTGGTCTCAGGAGAATTTAGCCATTCCTCATTTACATAGAACACCCAGGGCCCATCGGACAAGTGCCTTCCTAACGCCCCATCTAGCCATCCCACACCCACCTCCACGCCAGCCGCCCTCAGTCTGTTCTCTGCATTTTAAGAGTCTCTCCCTGGTTTTATCTTATCTTTCCTTCCCTTCCCCCCTGTTCACCTTTTGTTTCTTAAATTCCACCTATGAGTGAAATCATGTATTTCTTTCTCTGACTTATTTCATTTAGCATAATACACTCTAATTCCTTCCACGTTGTAGCAAATGGTAAGATTTCCTTCTTTTTGATGGCTGAGTGATATTCCACTACATGTGTGCGTGTGCGTGTGTGTCTGTGTGTTTATACATACATACACATCTTCCTTACCCATTCATCAGTTGATGGATATTTGGGCTCTGTCCATACTGTGACTATTGTCAATAGTGCGTATTGCATTTGGGTGCATATACCCCTTTGAATCAGCAGTTCTGTATGCTTTTGTATATCTAGTAGTGCAACCGCTGGGTTGTAGCAGAATTCTGAAAATCTTTAATTTTTTGAGGAACCTCCAGACGCCCTTCCAGAGCGGCTGTAACAGATCCCATTCCCACCAACAGTGCAAAATGGTCCCCCGTCTCCTCCTCCTCCTCATCTACTGTTTCCTGAGTTGTTAATTTCAGCTATCACTGCTTTGATTTCTATTTCCCTGATGAAATGTGGTATAGAGCATCTGTTTATGTGTCTGTTAGCCATCCGGACATCTTATTTGGAAAAGTGTCTCTATGTGTCTTCTACCCATTTCTTCACTGGATCATTTGTTTTTTGGGGTGTTGAGCTTAGTAAGCTCTTTATAGACTTTGGGTATTAACCTTTTAGCTGATATGTCATTTGCAAATATCTTCCATTCTGTTGCTTGTCTTTGAGTTTTGTTGACTGTTTCATTTGCTGTGCAGAAGCTTTTTACCTTGATGAAATCCTACTAGTTCACTTTTGCTTTTATTTTTCTTCCTCTGGAGACATGTCTAGTAAGAAATCGCTGGGGCTGAGGTCAAAGAGATTATTGCCTGTTTTCTCCTCTATGATTTCGATGGATTGCTGCCCCGCAGTTAGGTCTTACGTCCATTTTGAATTTACTTTTGTGTACGGTGGAAGACAGTGGTCCAGATTCATTCTTCTGCATGTTGTTGTCCAGTTTTCCCAGCACCATTTGTTAAAGACTCTCTTTTTCCCCCTGGATACTCCTTCCTGCTTTGTGAAAGATAAGTTGGCCATCCGTTCGTGGGTCCATTTCTGGGTTCTTTATTCTTTTTAAATATTTTTAAAATTTATTTAAGAGACAGCATGAAGAGTAGAGGGGTAGAGATACATGGGGAGAGAGAGAGAATCCCAAGCAGGCTCTGTACTGTCTGTCTCTGCAGAGACTGACATGAGGCTTGAACTCACAAACTGTGAGATCATGACCTGAGCCAAAATCAAGAGTCAAATGGTTAACTCATTGAGCCACCCAGGTGCCCCTGGGTTCTCTATTCTGTTCCATTGATCTATGTGTTGGGTTTTGTGCCAGTACATACTGTCTTGATGATTACAGCTCTGTAATACAGCTTGAGGTCCAAAATTGTGATGCCTCCAGCTTTGGCTTTCTTTTTCAACATTACTTTGGCTATTTGGGGGTCTTTTCTGGTTGCATACAAATTTTGGAATTGTTTGCTCTAGCTCTGTTTAGAATGGTTTTATTTTGATAAGGATTACATTAAATGTGTAGATTGCTTTGGGTAGTATAGACATTTTAACAATATTCTTCCAATCTATGAGCTTCTTTGTGTCTTCTTCAATTTCTTTCATAAACTTTCTATAGTTTTCAGAGTATAGATCTTTTATCTCTTGGTTAGGTTTTTTCCCCAAATATCTTAGGGTTTTTGGTGCAATTGTAAATGGGATCAATTCCTTGGTTTCTCATTTTGCTGCTTAGTTGTTGGTGTATAGAAATGCAACTGATTTCTGTATATCGATTTTTTTATCCTCTGATTTTGCTGAGTTCATTTATTAGTTCGAGCAGTGTTTTGATGGAGTGTTTCGGGTTTTCCATGTAGAGTTACCATGTCATCAGTGAAGAACAAAAGTTTGACTTCTTCTTTGCCAATCTGTTGTCTGACTGCTAAGGCTAGAACTTTCAGTATAATGTTGAACAACAGTGGTGAGAGTGGACCTCCCTGTTGTGTTCCTGACTTCAGGGGGAAAGCTCTCAGTTTTTCCCCAGTGAGGATGGTATCAGCTGTGGATCTTTCATACATGACCTTTATGATGTTGAATTATGTTCCTTCTATCCTTACTTTCTTGAGGCTTTTTATTAAGAAAGGATGTTGTACTTTGTCAAATGCTTTTACTGCATCTATTGAGAGGATCATATAGTTCTTCTCTTTTCTTTTATTAATGTGGTGCATTAGGTTGATTGATTTGTAAACACTCAACCAGCCCTGCAGCCCAGGAATAATTCCCATTTGATCATGGTGAATAACTCCTTTAATGTACTGTAGAATTTGACTTCCAATATCTTATTGAGAATTTTTGCATCCAGGTTCATCAGGAACTTTGGCCTGTAACTCTCCTTTCTTTGGTTTTGCAATCAAAGTAATGCAAGCTTCATAGATGAGTTTGGAAACCTTCTTTTATTTCTAGTTTTTGGAACAGTTTGAAAAGAATAGGTATTTACTCTTTTTTAAATGTCTGGTAGAATTCCCCTAGGAAGCCATCTGGCCCAGGACTCTTGTTTGTTGGGAGATTTCTGATAACTGATTCCATTTCTTTGCTGGTTATGCGCCTGTTTAAATTGTCTATTTCTTCCTGTTTCAGTTTTGGAAGTGTATGAGTTTCTAGGAATTTTTCCATTTCATGATTTTATCTTTTTGGGTCCTCTCTTTTCTTTTTGAAAAGTACAGGTAGGGATTTATCAATTTTGTTTATTGCTTCAAAGAACTAGCATTTCGTTTCATTGATCTGTTATGTTTTTTTGTTTGTTTCTATATTGTTTATTTCTGTTCTAATCTTTACTTTTCCCCTTCTTCTGTTGGCTTAGGCTTTATTTGCTGCTTTTCTAGCTCCTTTAGGTATAAGGCAAGGTTGTGTATTTGGGACCTTCTTGCTTCTTGAGAAATGCAAGGCACTTTCCTCTTAGAACTACCTTTGCTAAAACCCAAAGGGTTTGGACTGCAGTGTTTCCACTTTCATTTGCTTCCAAGTATTTTTTTTAATTTCTTCATTAATTTCCTGCTTGACCCATTCATTTTTGAGTAGGATGTTCTCTTAGCTCCATGTATTTGAAGGCTTTTCAATTTTTTTTCTTGTGGTTGATTTTAAGTTTCATAATGCTGTGATCTGAAAATATGCATGGTATGATCTCAATCTTTTCATATCTGCTGAGGGCTGATTTATGATCCAGTATGTGATCTATTCTGGAGAATGTTCCATGTTCACTTGGGTAGAATGTGTATTCTGGTACTTTAGGGTAAAATGCTCTGAATATATCTATTAAATCCCTCTGGTTCAGTTTGTCATTCAAAGTCATTGTTTCCTTATTGATTTTCTGCTTAGAGGATCTGTCCATTGCTGTAAGTGGGGGTATTAAAGTCTCCTACTATTATGGAATTATTAACAATGAGTTTCTTTATGTTGGTTATTAATTGACTTATATATTTGGGTACATCAAGTTGGGGGCATAAATATTTACAATTGTTAGATCTTCTTGGAGGACAGACCCCTTAATTATGATATAATGTCCTTCTTCATCTCTTGTTACAGTCTTTGTTTTAAAATCTAGTTTGTCTGAGAGAAGTGTGGCTACTCTGGCTTCTTAAAAATCTCCATTAGCATGATGGTTCTCCATCTCCTCACTTTCAATCTGAAGGTCTTTAGCTCTAAAATGAGTCTTTTGTCAGGAGCACAGAGCTGGATGGATCTTGTTTTTTTTTTTTAATCCATTCTGATACCCTATGTCTTTTGATTGGGGGCATTTAGTCCATTTACATTCAGAGTGATTACCAAAAGATATGAATTTAGTATCACTGTGTTACCAGTACGGTTGGTGTTTCTGGTGATGTTCACTGATCCTTTGTAGTCTTTGTTGCTTTGGTCTTCTTTTTTTTTGTTTTTCCTCCACTTAGAGAATTCCCCTTAAAATTTCTTGCAGAGCTGGTTTAGTGGTATGAACTCCTTTAGTTTTGGTTTGTCTGGGGAAGTTTTGATCTCTCCTTGCATTGTGAATGACAGCCTTTCTGAGTAAAGGACTCTTAGTGTATATTTTTCCTATTCAACATGTTGAATATTTTCTGTCACTCCCCTCTGGCCTACCAAGTTTCCACAGACAGGTCTGGTATTAACGTTGTTTCTACCCTTGTAGTGAATGACCTTTGGTCCCTAGCTACTTTCAGAATTCCCCCTTTATATTTGTATTTTGCAAGTTTCACTATGATATATTGTGGTGTTGATATGTTTTGTTGATTTGGAAGGTAGTTCTCTGTGGCTCTTGGTCTTGGAGGCCTGTCTCCTGCTCCAGATGGGGAAGTTCTCAGCTATAATTCATTCAAATAACCCTTCTGCCCCATTTCCAGCTCTTCTTCTGGGACTCTTATGATACAAATATTGTCTGTTTCATGGAATCAGTTCTCGAAGTCTCCCCTTGTGAGACTTCCACATTAGCGAGTCTTTCCTCTGCTTCCTTGACCCCCGTTGTCAGTGCACCCAGTTTGTTCTGCAACTTAGTTTTACCAGTTTTTATTTCATCCTGATTAGTTCTTAGGTCTTTGATCCTGCAACAAGGGTTTCTCTGGTGTCTTCTATGTGTTTTCTCAAGCTCGGCTAGTAGTCTTATGGCTGTTTTCTAAATTCTTGTTCAGATGTATTGCATATATCTGTTTTGAGCAAGTCCCTGGCTGTGATGTCTTCTTGATCTTTCTTTTGAGGAGCATTCCTGTCTTGTCATTTCGTCTAGGATTCTATCTCCTGGGTGTTTTAGCAGTCCATCATCTTAACCACTTGGCCATGTTGTCCCACTTTTCCGGGTCTTGTAAAAGCTGTTACGTCTCCTGCACCTGAGAGCACAGCTATGCTGAAAAGAGGCCGTTCGCCGTCCAGGCCCAGCACTCTGGGAAGTGTCTCCGGGGGATGTTACGTGCATTCTGCTGCTGCGCTCTGGCTGCTCGCTCTCGCTGGTCAGTGGTTCACAGAGCTCCTCCTTGCCTGTAGTGGGGACTGTCTGGACCTTAACTAGGAGTGCTTCGATTTGTTTGTTGAAGTAACCCTGGAAAAAGGTGTGTGTGGGCGGGGGGGGGGTGGGGAGCCTGATCCCCTCAAGAAAAAAAGAATATGGAAGGGAGCAAAAAAATAAACCCAGAGAATCAAACAACTTTAAGGCTGATTCCAAAGGAAAAAGAAGAAAGGAACAAAGGAATAAAAAAGCCTGATCAGAGAGAGAGAGAGAGAAAGAGAGAGAAATGAAAAAATAAATAAGAACCTATGACCCTGATTCCAAAAGTAAAAATGAAGAAAAAAGAAAAAAAAAAAAGAAGAAAGAACTGTAGGTGCTGTTGTGAAGCAGTCGATTTTCAGGACACCCAGTGCCCGGAGGGTGCTGGCCAAGCGGGGCTGGAGCGAAGGCGGGCTGCTGGGTTACTGTCAGTCTGGCCCCATCGATAAGCAGCTGGCAGGCCTGGGCGGGGGGCTAGTGTGAGCCGTGAGCCGGTCCTGCCTCCACCAGCGGCCTGTGTGCTGCTCCCGGAAGCCCCCCCATGTGGGTGTTGGGGCACGGCCCCATCTCTTGTCCCAGGACAGGGTCTCACCCCCTGCACTGCTCAGGCAGCTTCACAGAGTAGGGAGGGCGGTCAGCTCCCCCTGCGCCACAACTGTCTTTTTACCTTTGGTGCAGGGCTGGGATTCAAACCCTCAGTCTCAAAGCACAGGGCGCCGCGTGGATGCTCCCCCTCCTCCGGAGCAGGGCCCCTCCATGCCACGTGGAGTCCTCGGTCCCCGAGCCACAGTCCCAGCCTGCACAGCGTGCGCCACCTGCGGTGCAGCACCGCCGCCCGGAGCAGGTGTAGTTCCCCGGGTGCACCTCTGTCCCTGCTGATGAACGGCTGTGTCTGGTGCCAGCGGGGGCTTTCATCCTTGGAGGCAACGCACCCTCTTCCAAAAGTACTCCAGGAAGGGACCGTCCCCTGCCAGTGCGCCGGAGATGCCTCCACCACGCTGTTCGCTCGGGGGCCAGCTCCCTCCTCCCCAGGAGCACCCCGGATAATGCCACGCAATTCCAGAACCTCAGAGGTTGAGCTTCAGATGCTGTCTGCAAAGGAGAACTGGGGCGCTCAGCACTTCTCACTCTCCCGTCTGTGGTCCAGAGAGGTTTTCCCTTCGTGCAAACTGGGTGCCACACTTTCTCAATCCCTCCCTGCCTCTCTCCCTCTCATCTCTCCACGCCAAGGGTTCCCTCCCCATCCAAGACACCATCGTTTCCCCCCAAACCACTTCCACCGACCCCCCGCCTGCCACGCGGTCTCCCTCCACTCTGCAGACCGACCTCCTGGGGTTCCACAGTCCGACCTCCACAGAGCCGTGTCTGGGCGCCGAGGAAAGCCCAGGGCCCCCTCCTTCTCCACCATCTTAAATCCTCCCCAACTCAGTTTAAACTGATAGTGACACGTTCGTCAAGGGACACAAGGAAACTTGGATCAATTTTAAGAGGACTGATTTCTACCTCCTTAACTTCCACACATACACTGACCTAAAAATGACTTTTTTCCACCTCCCATTTCAAAATAATCCCTTCCTTAAATTGCTGTAATACAAAAGCCTCTTAAAACAAAGGGAAATGTAAAATATGGTATTAATGAGATCTAACGATGGTTCCTAACGCCTTCATAAAATACTGATGGTAGGTATAAGTAAACTTTCAGCTACTAGATCATTCACGAGAACTTCTGATGGCGGCATCACCAGTACTTTTTGATAACTTAGCTCAGGTGGAGTTCAAATGAAGAGAAATTGCTAAAATAAAATGCTTTCTGCTATTTGCTCATTAATGGAAGCAATACTTGGGCTTCCTTAAAATAAAAGGGACAAGTAGGAACAAAGCTGATGCTGAATAGCGGGAGTCCAGTGTCTCAGTGTCAAGGAAGAATGTTCCAGACGGCAGTGAGATGGCTAGGAGGAGCCTGTGGGGCAAGAACGGACATATCAATACACGCCTCAGGGAAAGAGAGAAGGAGAACGCGATTCCAGAACTCTCTTCTACAACAGTGAGAGAAAGGGAAACCACCGTTTCCGAGGAGGGCCTGCAGCACGTCCAAGGCCGTGTGCCTGCTAACAGGACCCAGCAGGAACACACCAACCCGTGACAGCCCGTTACAATGATGGCCTCAACAGAATCGGAGGCAGCCTCGGACAAGTCCAAGTTAACCAACGTTCCACAAAATAACTGGCCCGTGTGCTGTGAGAGTACCCAGGTCAGGAAAGGCGGAGAGCAAGGAATGTTTCCAGATGAAAGAACACTAAAGCAGTTTGTAGTTTAGGGGCATCTGGGGGGCTCAGTCGGTCAGCATCCGACTCCTGATTTCGGCTCAGGTCATGACCTCACGGCTGGCGAGTTCGGGCTGTGCTGTCAGGGCAGAGCCTGCTTGGGGTGCTCTCTCCCTCCCTGGCCTTCCCCTGCTCACGCGCCGTCTCTCTCTCTCAAAATAAATAAAATAAACATTAAAAAACAAGAAGTTTGTAGTTTAGACACCTGGCACATGTTAGGGGCTGAATTTAGTCCCCAAGTTCCTATGTTGAAACCTTAAATCTCTAGTATCAGAACGTGATGTATTTGGAGGTAGACAGGCCTTCACAGAAGTAATCGGGGCACAAGGAGGTCAGCGGGCTGGGCCTGGGTTCGGAGGGACACGTGCCCTTCTGAGGAAAGGGGTCAGAACACAGTCACGCACGGGAGGAGGGCCGTATGCGGACACGGGGGGAAGGAGGCCACCGTCAGACCAAGGGCAGGGGCCCCAGAAGACCAAAACTCGCTAGCACTCTTGGACTTCCAGTTGCCAGGACTGTGGCCAATGACCTTGTGCCGTCTACACCAGCCAGCCTGCGGTGTGGGCTGTCGCAGCGCTAACAAGCCAATACAGAGCCAGTGTGAACTTCTGGACTTCTAAATTCTGCAGTGGGAACATAAGACAGTGTCCTTGTGTTTAGACAACACAAACACACTATTTGGGAGTTGTGAGACATTTTGTCTAAAACACGCTCTCAACTATATCCGAGAAACACGACATCTATGAATGAGACAGAGAGAGAGAAGAAGGAAGAGAGAACATCAAGGTAAAAATGGTAACAGTACACGGGGAGCATGGGCAATGGTAGAAGCGACCCTTGTATTATTTCTCTAACTTTGCTTTCTGTCTGAAATTATTTTAAAATAAAAAGTACAAAACACTTACACTAAGCTTCGTTTCATTCTAAAAGAGGTACAGTGTATTTATAGGTGTGTAAACCAGTTTTGTGTTAAGTCACAGACATCTCATTAGGATAGAACAGTTTCCAGGAAGTTGTATTTTTTATTTTTGATAAGCATTTATCAAAATGTCATAACATGGTGACTTGGATCATAGTATGCTAATAATGACATATACAACCACAAGTCAAAATTAATTTTTCACACCTATTATACGTTTTAGATTATCTTAATAAATAAAACACTATATAGCATAAAATATATTACATTAGATCGAATGTCTGTCGGGCACAGAAATACATATTCAGAGAGAGAAAGGATGCTGCTATTCCCAGTGATAGGGGCTTACAGCTGTGTATTTAAATGGGTAATAACAGGGGCGCCTGGGGGGTTCAGTTGGTTAACCGTCCGATTGCAGCTCAGGTCATGATCTCACAGTTCGTGGGTTCGAGTCCCACGTCAGGCTCTGTGCTGACAACTCAGAGCCTGGAGCCTATCTTCAGATTCTGTGTCTCCCTCTGTCTCGGTCCCTCCCCCACTCATGCTCTCTCTCTCTCTCTCTCTCTCTCTCATAAGTAAATAAACTCCAAAAAAATTAAATGGACAATAGTGGTTCTCAAGTGGCTGCAGCAGTGGAAATGTTTAAAAAAAGAGTAAAAATCAATATTCAGAATCTACTAGAAATTATATTCTCTGCAACGTCTTTAAAAGTTTATTTATTTATTTCGGTGAAGAGGCGGAGAGAGAGGGAGGCAGAGAATCCCAAGCAGCCTCCATGCTGTCCGTGCCGAGCCCGACGCAGGCCTTGAACTCAAACTGTGAGATTATGACCTGAACTGAAATCAAGGCTCGGGCGCGAAACCAACCAAGCTGCCCAGAGGCGCCCCCTCTACAACTCTGAAACTGAACGGAACAAATATAACGTTCTGTCAGTGTTTCCTTGTGAGAAATGCAGGTTCAGAAAATGTCTAAGCAGCAAGCATCTGACCGCTGTGCTCCCGTGTTCCGTGAACCACGTGATGGGCAAGGTCCCAGGAGCGGGCACGGGGTGTCGGGGGAGGAGGGGTGCGCTCACTGAGCAGCACTGACTGAGGTGCGTATGCCTGTCCCTGTGTCCAGAGTACTGTTTTTTGCCACTTCTGCTCCTCCTCACCCCTCCGCTGTCTCCCTAGCGGTGTGGTTGGTCCTATGGAACCCGAGGTTCTATTTCCAGAAAGGACATTTGTCAACATCAGGAAGGTGGCAACTCCCATTTGCATTAGCTTTGTAAAAGGTTAATAAACATCTCCCAGACTTTTAAGTGCCGGCAATCACGAAGGGATTCTCAGAGTTCACCTAATGCCGAATGTTGATCTCAACGGGTTTGAAGTGAAGCTTCATAAACCAATGAGCCTCATCCCACAGACCGTGACCAGGGCACATGTGTTGTGGGGTCACGTGAGCTGACCCCTGATGTGACCGCGGTGCGGACAGGTGCCCCCACAGTCACACGGGGGAGCTGTCCCTCGCGGTGTGAGCGCCGCCATCTTTGGTAAGAGACTCAACCGCGGTAGGTACTACCGACAGCGACCTCTGCTTCCTCATGTCAGTAGACGCTGTGACAGGTAAACCTTATACTCGAACATCTTACCTTTACACAACCTCATTTTTCTCTTTAACAAATTTACCTTGAGACAAATGCAAATTATTAGAAGATTTTTTTCAAAGCATTTTAAGACATCTCCTGAAATATGTACAACCAGGAATCACTTTTCTGGGTTGTGAAGGAAACGCTGCGGCGGGGAGGGAACCTTTCAACCACGTTACTTAAAAGGTCTTCCAGGTGACCCTGCGTAGTGGAAAAGATATTTAAAAAACCGGCATCACTCACGTTGGCACAGTGTAAGGCTAGTGCGCAGAAGACCGCAAACATCTTGAAGTTGTTCTCGTCCGTTTTCGAGAAGGCACTGCCGCTCAGCTTGTTGACCATCTGCACCACGCCGATGACGCTCCCGCGGCTCACGATGGGCATGCACAGAATGTTCCGCGTGGTGTACCCCGTGTACAAGTCCACCTCTCTGCGGGAGCATTCAGGAGCAGACCGACAGACACACGCACACACACAGGAGAAAGCACACCTTGCGTCATAAGTCTCAACTGAGTTTTGCAGTTTATATGCTTCTGTTAACAATGAATTGTACGGGGGCCCTTTCGCTTCTAACTTCAAGGACAACGTGACATTTGGAAGTGCTGCACTAAGATCTTTGGAAATATATCCTAACCATTTGTTCTTTTGTTTTGAGCGTTTTTCAGAACAGCCTCGAGGAGGCTTTTGGTTTGTCATCCGGTGTTAAGTATCCAGGATTGTTAACTAAACATAGACAGACTGGATGCAGAGGAGAAATATAATACATCCCATGATATAACATGTTCCTTTGAACTTGGTCATAGGTTATGAGAGATGCAAGTTGCTAATAAACTTAAATGGGAGTTTCTCACCTTGAAAACTTAGAGCCGGGGTCGGCACGCTGCAGCGTACCAGCTCTCTGCTGTTTTGTTAATATTTTTATTTTTTTTTACGTTTGTTTATTTTTGAGAGAGAGAAAGAACTAGAGAGACAGCAGGGGAAGCACAGAGAGGGAGGGAGAGAGAATCCCAAGCAGGCTCTGTGCTGGGAGCTGTCAGCACAGAGCCTGATGCGGAGCTCTAACTCATGAACCAGGAGACCATGACCTGAGCCAAAATCAAGAGTCAGACGCTTAACCAACTGAGCCACCCAGGCTCCCCTGTTAACAGTGTTGGTGGGACTCAGCCGCAGGGTTCCTGAAGGGATTGCCGCCGCCCTGCGGCACAGCTGAGGACTCGCGACAGAGACGTGATGGCCCCAAATACTATGTGACCCTTCACGGAAAACGTCTGCTGCCTCCTGTCTTTCTTGCAACCAGGCCTCAGTTCCACAGACACAACTAGACGGCTCAGGGCGGTCCGTGAGCTGGCGGGCCTTTGTGCTAGGTGTCCCACACTTACGGCGACGTTGTGAGACTGATCCATGTTGTTGCAGGTCCCGTGGCCCCAGTGGCCCAGCGCCTCCAAGTTCCGGGGTATGGAATCTACCCCACTATCCACTCACCAGTTAATGGATATTGGTGTCTGTTATCAGCCAGTTTTTTGGCCATTGTGAAAAAGGCTGTTTTGAAGACGTGCAGACAAATCTGTGTAGACAGATGTCTTTCTGGATCCCTTGGAGAGGAGCTGATTGAGCACAGTGAGCATGTGCATAAATCTACAAGAAGCTGCAGACCCGTTCTCCACTGTGGCTGCACCGTTAGCCACTCCCGTCGGCAAAGCAGGAGAGTCAGGCTTCCCCACGTCCCTGCTGCACGTGCTGTGCCGCACTGCATCTGTCTGCGTAGCCGCGTAACAAGACCTCTTCGTCCAATTACATCACCCTCCATCGGACACCTTCTCGTGTGCCTAATGGCCATTCGTGTATCTTCTTTTGTGAAATGTTTGTTAACATTCTGGGTTCTATTTATTACGTTAGGTTATCCCATTACTACGGAAGAGCTGTTTACATCCTCCAGACACAGTATTTTGTAAACATTTTCCCACCATCTGTTGCTTGCCTTTTCATGTTCTTAATAGTCAACCCATAAAATTTTCATCTAACAGTTTTATAAATAAGGATATACAAATATTTTCAATAGTTAAGCACTAAAATAGTAAGTTTGGGTTTTTTGGGGAAAAACCTGAGATTTTTCTGCAGACTCTTAATTTATTGATAAAATGTATTACTAAGATATAGTTGTGTTTATAGACAAGTTGCACATATCTGACAATCAAATTTCTGAAAAATTCTTACTGCTTTAGTTAATTGCGTCTTAAAGGAATCCAAAAGTTCGAATTAAGAGAACACTGCTGCCAGAATATCGAACTATCCCTCCCTCCCAGTCACAGCATCGATCCTGAGACTTTCAATTTCTAAGATTCATTAAAATCAGATTATATAATTTGGTGTCTAGTTCTCCAAAGAAACTTAAAACAAAATAAGAAACTTTTATGAGCCATAATATCCAACTTCAACGGTCTCCAATAAAAGCGACAATCCACAGAGCTCCTACTTCGTGTCTGCGAAAGTTGGCTGATCTCTTACGGGTATTTTCTCTGATTTTAGTCACACCCTACAAAACAGGCATCACTGTACCATTTTGAAGGTGGGGAAACAGACTCTGAGGGATTAAGTAACCCACTGCAGGTCACTCTGGAGTGGATAAATGATGGGACACGAAGTCCGAGGTGGGCGCTTTCATTGGGAGGTGTAGGGTGTCCAGAAGAATGTGCCCAGGACAACATGATTTTATAACTATCTTTAAACACTGAGGACTGATAATAGAGTTGGTTCAAAAGAAGTGACCAGAGCGCCCAGGAGGAAGGACCTACCGGCACTGGCACGTGGGGGCCTGGGGCGTGTCACCACCCAGGCTGCAGCCAAGGGGACGTGACAGAGATGGCGGGGCCACACGCTGTTTCTTACCTGTTGAAGCGTGGGTCCGCATAGGCGTCTGGAATGTTCAGGACCTCCCCCGTTCTTGCTACCTGGCCAGCAATCCCTTTCTCAATTGAAAATCTGCAGATATAAGAGAGAGGGACATGCTGCTGAAAATACAGATGCTGTAAAATAACTTGGAGCATTTCACCAGCACTAAATAGTATATAAATAAGGATTGTTTTATTTTAAATCCTTGCACTAATTTTACATTTACATATTCAAAATCACCTTATTATGACATACGATGTAAAGGAAAAGTAGAAAACCACTGCATAGTAATCCCTGGAGAAGTTTGTTTTAGGATATAATCCACCATGTATTAAATTATAGCGGATCACAAGTAGAAACTGAAAAATTATCCAGTGGTCGCCTCTAATGACCAACGATAATCTTTTATATTTTCAAAGGACCTTATAATTTCCAGGATGCCTCAACAAAAATTTTCTTTATTTCTATTTTATTTATTTATTTATTTATTTTTAAGTAGGCTCGATGCCCAATGTGGGGCTTCAGCTCATGACCCTGAGATCAAGAGCCTCACGCTCTCCTGACTGAGCCAGCCAGACGCTCCTGAACATAAACTTTCTTAACTAATTCTCACTGTGGTGTGAACGGAGCTCATAGGGCTCGGGAACTTGTCAGCGTTTCTGAAACATTAGTGGCGCAACAGCAACCGAAAAGGAGGCCCCACCGCGAGCTTCCCCCACACCACGCGTGTAACCAAACTCACGGGCTATGTGTGAGTTTACGTCTGACTCGAGATACTATGCAGGGCTAGGACTTAAGGCATTTGTAACACAAGCACTATATAAAAATAACACAATCTGCAACTTTTAGAATCTTCAATTCTCTAATTTGTCAAATTTAAAAACAGTCAAAATGCAAGCTTTATCTGATTACCCTTAATTATGTTTCGTTTATCAGCATTTTCTTCTATAAATATATTCTGTTTATAGTTTTCTCATTCTAATATTATACTTCCTACCCTCCTTTCAAAATTACTTAAGAAAGATGTCTGTTTTCCGCAACATCCGTAGATTTCAATAACCTGAAAATAATTTTCATATTACACTTTCAACATTATATGAAATAACTATTACTGAAGTAAGGCTCAACTTTAAGGATGTTCCCTAAGGGAAAAATAAAAAGACAGTCGACACAAACAAGAAGTAACTCTCTTAAGACAGCAAAAAATGAACCCAACATTGCACAGAAAGCAAGCTTGTTTTGTCCTGGTTTTCTTGTGCTTTGAACAACACAGAACAAATCAGATTGCTGCAAGAAAAGAGCATTAGGACCGTTTCATGATTTATGCCTTGTTCTCCGGCTCCGCAGGCCGGGTCAGGGGAAGCCCAAGCAAGGCGGGCGCTCAGGACAGCTGGTGTCCGCAGGTCAGCGGAGTGAGCGCGGCCAGCAGTCCCCCTCACTGTCTCCCACGCCTGCCACCCAAGTTCAAGTCAAGGTCTCCAAAAGGGGATCCGTACCAGCACCACTGAGGAACACCGAACCTTCGGCAAGAGAACTTACTTCACCTAAATGACTACGTTCAGGCTGATTTACTGAGGTCTAAAAAGCAAATGCACCAGAAAGAAAACACGTAAAAATAAAAAGTCCGATTTCGGAGTTCCGTGAGTGTGGAAGGTAGGACCGAGCCCAGAGTGGGAAGTGGCCGGCGGCAGGCGGTGGGGAGGCCTGGCTGGGGCCACACTCCTGTTCTGATCACATCTGCTCAGCGTCTCACACCACGGCCCAAAGAGGAACAATTCCGCACTAACGGTAGTGTTTTACGGCGGTGTCCTAACTCCCAAAGCACTTTGCATGATCATGTGGAAAAACAGCTAAATAAGACATGTAAGCAAAAGGGATGCAAATGTCTAAAAAAAGAGCCAATTTCTGAACGTTGGTGACAGTGCTCCTGTCCAGGCGTGACCCGACTGAGCAAGCGTGCCTGCAGCAGGCAGACTCCGCTGGGTCCCTGGGAGTGACGGCAGCTGCGAGGGAGGGGACAGGCCACAGCGAAGTGTGCGCTCCAACGGGGGCGGGGCGGCCAGGCCGGCCGCCTCGCAGGTCCCTGTCCACCTGTCCGCTGGCTCTGCACTCTGACAGCCCCGTCGGCGGGGACGCGTGGGCCAAGGCCACCCTGCGCCCGCGCACAGGACCTGCAGACTCCAGCGGGCGTGCCTTTACCTACCTGGGAGCACTAGTAAGTTTTTCCACCATGATTTCCAAAAGGACCGCCTCCGGAAGACGGCATTTCCAGGAGTGACGCTAAAGCTTCCGGGCGCGGTTTCGCGGGCGCTGCAAAGTCATTCCCAGAAGTACTACCTTCAGGAGGCGGGTCCTGGTGGGAATGATACCACAGTATGACAAGAGCTGTCGGCACACCTGCGAACAGGCACAGAGAGGCGGGTCACGGACCCTGCGCCGCCGCGTCACAGGCAGGGACGCTCTGCTCCCCGCTGTACCTGATCTCTTTGGTCTTCTTGAAGACTGGCTTTCCTTCCTTCTCCTCTCCGATATCAAAAAGGTCTGAATATAACTCCCTGTTCTTATGGTCCACCTGGAAAAGTGCACAACGGTCGGCATTCACCAGATTTTTTGCATATATCTAAGGACAAACGATAAAACAAGAGTAAGCCAGTGAGAAATTCAGGGTTTCCAGGCAAACTTTGTCAGACATCCACACAAATGTCAGCCGACGACACTCAAGCTGGGTGGGAAACGGGCGCTACAAGTAAGCAAACGGGAGTGTAGGAGGACACCGTTCACGTGCGGGCACCAGCCGCCGCCGGGCTGAAGGCTGAGCGGCGCCCAAGGCTCGGGGGGGGTCAGAACGCAGCCGCGGGCCCCGCCCCCTCAAGCCCTTCTCTCCCGGGTCCCCCTTCCAGAACCTCGGGGCTTAGCCTTGGGCCCCGGGTGAGCCACGCTGACGCGCTGGTATTTGTGACACGCTGGTTGTAAACAAAGTACGAAATGTCATCCCTCCGGAGGTTCATATCCACACTTGCTGTTCTTACCTGCTGCCCTAATAATCACGTGTAGTAATGACTAAGTGTTTTACACACCTCAGGTGCGCTGGGTCACTTAGTGCTCACAGAAAGTATGAAGTCAGGGAGCGTTTTTCTCTCCACTTCACACGTGAGGATAACAGGCAGGGAGGTGACTGCGGCCCACCGTCACATGGCTGGTAACCGGCAGACCGCGCGTGTGAACACATCCTAGCTGTTTTCACCGCCCTGCCTCTTGCAACAGAACAGCTTTTCCCATTTCTAACTGAAACACCCTGTCCTAACTCTGTCATACACTTGTTCATCCATTTCTTCCCACGCTCACTTCTCTGATGCCTCCCATCTCCCACTGACCCTGGTGGGCCGGGACCACAGCCTGCGAATCCCGCAACCTCAGCCCCCCAGATTTTAGACATGAAATTATTCCTCGGAGAAAGAGAGCTGATTCTCAGAGGAAAACAACCATCACAAAGTCGATGCAAGAGGGACATTTGGCCACCTTGTGGCCACAGGAAAATCTATAACCTCATGTGAAACTACTTTATGGATTTGATGAAAAGAACTCAGCGTGGGTTAGACACAGTGGTTCATCCTCATAAGTCGTGCTGACGCTCCGGTTCCAGGCTGTGCCACAGACGGACTTTCCTGCACATTAAGATTATGAGAACTTAACAGTTTGTCTCTTTCCACTAGCCTGTGCGTTCTGGGACAGCGGAAACTGCTTCTTTTCCCTCTAGTACCGCAAATGTCCAGCACCAGGCCTCGAGCGGAGGTCAGCTACTTAAGTCCACCAGCCACATCTAGCCCATTGCCTGTTTTTATAAATAAAGTTTTATTGGGAAAGAACTATGTTCATTCCTTTACGCATTGCCACAGCAGCAGAGTGGTGCAATAGGTATGGCCCATGAAGCATAAAACTTTACCATTCGACCCTTTACAAGAAAGGTTTGCCCACCCTTAGGTTAGAACATATAAGACTTATGTAACCTACAAAGTCTCAATAAATTTGAGAAAGGATGAATGACAAAGTTAGGGAGACAGTACTGGGACTGTATTTTGGCAAAGAGAAGAGTCACCCATTTATTCTGCAAACTCATGGGATCTTTAATTATTAAGTAATATATGGTCCTGCACGATTAGAGATTATATTATTAAAAGCAAAATTTGTGGGGCACCTAGGTGACTCAGTAGGTTAAGCCTCCGACTTCGGCTCAGGTCAGATCCCACCACTCGTGGGTTCGAGCCCCGCATCAGGCTCTGTGCTGACAGCTAGCTCAGAGCCTGGAGCCTGCTTCCAGTTCTGTGTCTCCCTCTCTCTCTGCCCCTCCCCCTCTCATGCTCTGTCTCTCTCTGTATCAAAAATACATAAAACATTAAAAAAAATTTTAAAAACATATTAAAAGCAAAATTTGCATCTCTAGTGCCTATGTCATGTTAATTCCTTAATACTGTGGCACATATTTATGTTAATAATTATAAAACTCTAAACAGAATGAACAATTTTATGGAAAAGTGAGTTGAGAACTATTTGAAAAATCTGAACAGAAACAGAATAATAGGGCACCTGGGTGGCTTAGTCCGTTAAGAATCTAACTCTTGGTTTCAGCTCAGGTCATGATCTCATAGTTCGGGCTCTAAGCTGACAGTGCAGAGCCTGCTTGGGATTTTCTCTCTCTCTCTCTCTCTGACCCTCCCTCACTCTGTCTCTCTCAAAATAAATAAATAAACATTAAAAAAATTAAACAGAATAATACAGAGAATTGAAAAATTGTCAAAGAATTATTCTCATAAAAGGCATCAAGCCCAAATGACTTCAAATATGAATTACTTATGAGTCTTCAACAAATAAACTTCCATCCTATGTTCAGAAAGAACAAAACCTTTTCAGTTATTTTAGAATCCCTGTTATGCCACTGAAACTGAAAACTGACAAAGATACTAGAAAGATAGCAAATCACAGGCCAATTTACCGTGGAACCCAGAGAAAACTCATAAATAAGAATTTTGGGAAATCAGGCTTAGGAATTAACACATTACAATATTTAAAGACTCTTCAGCATTGTTCAGTATCATAAACTCTATTATTTCATAATAGCAATAAAATAAAGGAAAAGATCATACAATTATCTTCATGATTGTCAAACTGCATGTGATGCATTTTGGCACCATTCACGATGAAAACTTTGATCAAATGAAATAGAACACACCCATTCGCACGTATGTGTATGTGTGTGTGTGTCCCGTACCCTAAGCCCCTACAAGGTCCAGCTCTGACAGCCAACAGGGCCGCGCCTGGTGGACTCACAGGGCTGTGGGAGCCTGGGACACTTTCCTTAAAGGGCTCACATGCAGACTCACTTCCCTCAGGGACCAGCGCAAAGTGGCAGTTGGGAAGGCTCCTAGAACCTTCCTGAAGGAGATTCATTTCTAATCTTAAAGTGTCTGCCAGGCGGGCAGGACCCTTTGGGGACACAGAAGCGCTGGCGCCATTTCTGCACTCCTCCTGTGCCTTAACGGTGCTGGGGGTGCTCCCCGAGGCCTCCAGCCTGGCGCTGCCCCTCAGCCTCATACTCCAGCTGGGGGTGTGTGTGCAGTCCACAGAGGGGGTCCTCCCTGGTGGCCAGAGCAGGGAGGCTGTGCTCCCGGGTCCTACAGGGCTGTGGGGGGGCTGCATCCAGGTCCTACAGGACTGGAGGGGCAGGGGGCTGCGACCCGGGTCCTACAGGACTGTGACATCTAAGTTTCCCCTGCCTCAGGCACTACACCCACAACAGACAGAAACACTTCCCTGGTCTTCCTGTAAAAAGGCCTGTGCACTCATCCTGGAGCTCGAGCTGAGGAGCCCACGCAGGTCAGCACACGTCTAGAGATGACAAGGGAGCAAGCTGGGTGGGGACGCCATCTTTGTGCTCTCCTTGGCCAGGCCACAGCTTGCCAGTACCTCTCAGAAAGGAGCTCAGATGTTCATCTGGAGCCCCAGGTTTTACAAATGTCACCCAGGAGACACCGCCAGTTACCTGCTCTGGGGGCTGGCTTCACAGCTGTGGCCCACAAACGGTCGTGTGTCCATCTGCACACTTGAAAACCTGCTGCCTGACCTTCTCCTCCTCATCAGCCAGAAACTAGGGCTGCCTGAGACCCTTCCCCATGCAGCACTCTTAGGTCTTGGCACACCCACCACAATGGGGACCTGTCAACAATAAATCCGGCTGCCTAGATGACCGTAAATGTGTGACAGACCACCCAGCACTAGGGCAAGCTGAATGATCAGGTCCGCCGCCTGCGCAAGGCTGTCTTTCAAGGCTGGGGGATGCCGCTGTCTCACCAAATATGCAGAAGCATCACAGAGAGGGGGCGCCTAGGTGACTCAGTCGGTGGAGCGTCCGACTTCAGCTCAGGTCATGATCCTATGGTTTGAGTTCAAGCCCTCCATGGGGCTCTGTGCTGACAGCTTGGAGCCTGGAACCTACTTCGAATTCTGTCTCCCTCTTTTCCTGCCCCTCCCTCACTCACACTCTGTCTCTGTCTCTCTCTCTTAAAAATAAACATTAAAAAAAAAAAAAGGAAAACAAACACAGAGATTTAAGCAAAATGAAGAATAAAGAAAATATGTTCCAAATAAAGGAACAAGATAAAACCTCAGGAAAAGAAACTAATGAAATGGAGATCAGGAGCTTACCTGATAGAACTCAAAGCAATGGTCATAAAGA
The DNA here is from genome assembly GCF_006229205.1 of Suricata suricatta. NCBI lineage: Eukaryota > Metazoa > Chordata > Mammalia > Carnivora > Herpestidae > Suricata > Suricata suricatta. The sequence goes on from NC_043706.1 coordinate 142,135,330, forward strand.
CGCCCGCGGAACACGGAGAGGAGAGGAACATAGTGAGCACCGACTACACAGTCAATGATAAAAAGCTAAGAGCTTTTCCTCTAAGATCAGGAATAAGACAAAAATGCCACTCTCGGGGTTTTTGTTCAACAGAGTATTAGAAGTTCTAGCCCCAACAGTGAGGTACAAGAAAGGAATGCCGTTGACATTTGATAAAGGAAATAAAACTGATGTGAGTTTATAGAGAGAAAACCCTAAAGACTCCACATGCACAGATAGAACCCTTTGAGAACTAACGAGCAAATTCAGTAAAGTTGCGGGTGTAAAATGAACACACAGAAATCTGTTGCATTTCTATGTACTAACAAACTATTAGAGACAGAAATTAAGAAAACAATCCATTTACAATTCCATCAAAAGAATAAAATACCAAGGAACAAATTTCATCAAGGAAATGAAAGATATGTACACTATAAATTGTAAGATACCAACGAAAACCATTGAAGGCACAAATAATCGGAAAGACAGTCCATGCTCACGGATTGGAAGAATTAATACTGTTAAACTGTCTACATTACGCAAAGCAATCTACAGATTCAATCAATCTCTATCAAAATCCCAATGGAACTTTTCACGGAACTAGAACAAAGAATCCTAAAATTAGTATATAACCACACAATACATCAAACAGCCAAAGCAGTCTTGAGAAAGGACCAATTTGAAAGTATCATGGTCCCTGATGCCAAACGATATTACAAAGCTACTATAATCAAAACAGTATGCTTTTGGCATAAAAACGGAATAGAGAGCCTCCACATATATGGTCAACTTATGACAAAGACGGCAAGAATACAAGGGGGGAAGGGCAGTCTCTTCAAGTCAAGGGTGCCAGGAAAACTAGGCAGCCACGATGCAAAAGAATGAAACTGGGCTAGAATTTTATAACGCACAAAAACGGACTCAGAACGGTTCAAAGACTTGAATGGAAGACCTGAAAATTCCAAGAACAAAATATAGGCTGCAAGCTCTCTGACACTGGTCTCGGCAATGTTTGTTTTTTTTTTTTTGGTTTGGTTTTTATTGTTTTTGGATCTGATTCCAAAGAGCAAAAGCAACAAAAGCAAAAATAAGTGGGAAAAAGCAATAAGAAATCTTTTGCTCAGCAAAGGAAACCATCAACAAAATGAAGAGGAAACCTATTGAATGGGAGAAAATATATACAAATCATATTCCAGTAAGGGGCAAATATCCCAAATACATAAAGAATGCATACAACAGCAAAAAACAACCATCCAGTTAATAAATGGGCAGAGGATTTGAAGAGACATTTTTCCAAAGAAGACATCAGATGAACAGGTACATGAAAAGATGCATAACATCACTGATCTTCATGAAGATGCAAACTAAAACCACTATGACATATTACCTAAGACTCTTGAAATCAAGAGTCAGATGCTCAACTGACTGAGCCACCCAGGTGCCCCAATTATACCTCATTTTTAAAACAACACACAATTTGGGGTACTGGGTGGTTCTTTTGGTTGAGTGTCCAATTCTTGATTTTGCCTCAGGTCAATGGTCACATGGTTCGTGAGATCAAGCCCCATATCCAGGACAGCATCTGCCTGGGATTCTCTCTCCCTCTCTCACTGCCCTTCCCCACTTGTGCACAAGTGCGCACCCTCTCTCTCAAAATAAATAAATAAACATTAAAAAACCCACACACAATTAGGTAATAAAAAGATGAGGGTGTATACATTTGAGAAGACAAAATTTTTGTGTCCCGTGTGCTATTGAATATGTCAAAAAATCAAGAAAATCAACTGAAAAACAATTACAGGCAGTGAGAAAGGCTTCTGTTTCAAGATCGGTGATTCTGAACATGTTTACATTTTCATTCTCCCCAAATACAGACTTTCAGTTTGAAATGGTGCCCTTACAGGCTGAAAAGGAGTTCAGAAATCCTAGACAGATTTTGGGAAAATTTATGAACTCCAAGCATCAGAAGGTCATTCTAAAAGCCAACTGCCTCCCCCACACCCATATGCACACACGCGCGTGAACACACATGCACACACACCCAGCCTTACATGTAAGTGGAAAGCAATTCTTGTAACAGGCGTGGATTTAAAGCTCAGTGAAGACAAGAGCACTGCTGAGCAGATGCAGGGAGAGCACCGAATTCTCCTCGGCGTGTGCTTCCCTCCCCCGTTGTTCCGCGTGTTGGCGGTAGGTCCCCAGCAGGCGCTACTCAACAACTTAAAGACTTTTCCTTCTATTCTTCATTTGCTATGAAGTTTGCATCTACAGGGTGTTGAGTATTACAAAATTTTTGTCATCCATTCTTAAAATTATGTCATTTTTCTCCCTTTACTCAAATAGAATCGGAAACTATATTAATTTATTACTGATGTTGGGCTGCTCGTGCATTCCTGGGGTTAATGCTACTTAGCTGATGTAATCCTACTCCTAGATTTGCTGTTATTACTTATTTCTGACGTTTGTGTTTATATGCTGCTCAATGCCTTCCCTTCTTTCTACCTTTGGGGAATACTAGTATTAGGTCACGGAGTCGGCCAGCGGCCGGTGTTGGTGAGAACGTGAAGCAGGGACCCGGGTGCGCTGCTGAGGGCTGTGGCATGGCGGACCGCACGGAAAACAGGGGGCAGCTTGAGTCAGACACACAGCTAACTGGGGACGCAGCGGCCCCGCTCCGTCAGTGCGGAACAACTGGAAACGGGGATTCAGATGGGAAAAGCTGAATACAGATGCTCAAAGCGGTGCTTTTCTCATTAGCCAACTGTGGAAACAATCCAAACGTGTCAGCGCTGGCGATGGACACAGGACGTGCATGTGCACCCATCTAACAGGATACTTTGCAGCCACAGAAATGAGTGGCGTGCTGTTTGCTACGTGCGGCACGGGAGGACCTGAAAGCAGGCTTCAGACTCTGAGCTGGCAGCACAGACCCCACGTGGGCCTTGAAGGCAGTGCGCAGAGTGAAGAGAGCCAGGCCCAGGGCCCACGAACTGCACGGTGTCTTCTGTGGGAGGGATCTAGACTAGGTACATCCACAGAAGAAGCATTAGATTAGTGGTTGCCAGTGGACCGGGGTTGGGCAGGAAGGAGCCTGGGGCTGATGATATGGAGTGTCTTTTTTGACGTAATGAAAATGGTTTTTTAAATTTATTTTAATGTTTATTTTTGAGAGACAGAGACAGAATGCAAGTGGGGGGGAGGAGCAGAGAGAGAGGGAGACACAGAAACCTGAGCAGGCTCCAGGCTCTGAGCTGTCAGCACAGAGCCCGATGTGGGGCTTGAACTCACAGACCGTGAGATCATGACCTGAGCTGAATGAGGATGCTGAACCGACGGAGCCACCGAGGTGCCCCTTTTATTTATTTTTGAGAGACAGAGAGGGACAGTGTGAGCAGGGGACAGTCAGAGACACAGGGAGGTACAGAATCTGAAGACAGGCTCCATGCTGTGAACTAGCCGTCAGCACAGGGCCCGACGCCGGCTCAAACTCACAAACCGCGAGATCATGACCTGAGCCAAAGTCAGATGCTCAACTGACTGAGCCTCCCAGGCGCCCCTATTTTTCACTTCTTCACAAACTCCTTAAAGTTGTCCATACCCAAACAAATTATTTTTTACTATGCAATTAAGTGGTCTTTTTTTATCCAAATAAAACATCAGTGTAACCCTAATTATGTAAAGAATGGGCTGAAAGCGATAACCCCTCATGCTGCTAATCCCTTTCATAAACTTCATCTCTACAACCGAGGAGCACTTGTACCCCACCCTCGCCCACCATGACATCAAAGAGAAACACATCCGTGCGCATCACGAAACCCAGGGATGAGGAGATCCCTCACCACACAGGACTGCTCTGTGTTGAGAAGAGACCAGGAAGACGGGAAGGAGAAAGAACCTTTACCAAAACACACAACAGGGCAAGGACGGTAGGAGCCAGGCTGACCCGCTGCGGTGGGCACACACGGGTCGCTGTGCGCAGGAGCCACTGGGCTAGTGGGAGACCCACCAGAGCACTAACTCGGCAACACGAGAAAAGTATGGATAGAACTCTGCTTCCTGTGGCTTTCAGCTCCGCATGTCTGCTAGCCTTCCGGAAGAGAGGAACACGTAAGACTAAACTAAACAGAATGAACCGCAAGTGGCTGGGAATCCCTAATGCAGTCGCTGTGCACACGGTATTTTGGAGACTATAAAAAGGAACTGAATGTTTTTCAAAGTTTAGTTTGCCACGAAACAGGGAAAAACTCAGATATTTTCCCAAAAGTTACCGAAACCCCTGCACAATTAACAAAGGTGACAAATCAAAGTGACACCTCGAGACCACTACTATCTTTCCGTCATGACTTAAAGCAGCTTATACCCCTAATAATGCATTAAAATGTTCCATCATAGAGTAGGACATGAATTGAAGGGTTAAATAAAGTCATTTTCAAAACAAAAACCAACCTACCATTATGTGTTCAAGTAGAGAGTCTATTGCAACTATGTTATCAAAATATGTCCTGAAAAAAAGGAACAGAAAACTGTTAAGTAATCTAAATAGGAGCACAGAACATATGAAACGTTGCATTCATTTCCCACTTCTGTCTACATTTAAGTAACAAACGTAATGATACATGTTGTTTGATTTTTGTCCTTTTGTGGAAACCAATAACAAGTTACTTTAGAGATAAATGAAACTTTATCGCTAACGTTGGTATGAAGTACCTAATTTCAGAGAGTAATTATTGTATTGGTAAGTGCCTATTTTGAGAGCAAGTTCGTAGCCCGTGAAGGGATAAAATTGCTCACCGTATTTAATATTTTAATGAATAACTTTGATCTGAAATAAAAATATTTGCTTAATCTCATTACTGTAGTTAAAATGTAAATTAGCACCGAAAACCTGGAAAGTTAAACCACGGTTGCATGTACCGAGAAAGCCGTGTAATTCATTGGAGAAGAAATACCGCAACACGAGAAATAAGCCTGACCTGCCAACTCGACACACGCAAACTTTACACAAGTACCTTGTACTCGTTATTACAAACCGCAAGTAAATACCTAGGAGGTGTATGGCACCGACACTCAAATGTCACCTGACCAACGAGGCATGAGCAGGCACGTATTCTAGGGGGAAAGTTGATGTCGGATCGCCCGGTCCCTGCGAACTTCGCATGTACCCAGAGTCGGGATAACTGAAGAGCGGTGAACAGTGCCTTTCGTGTAGAAGACAAACTACCCAGTTTGGAGCCACTGTGACGTAGCTCGGGCCTCATCGCTCTGCGCACTGGTAACGGAGAGCACCCAGGAAGAGGGTGAGCTCCAAGGGTGTCCCCGAGGGAGGAGGCCCACAGGGACTGACTCGAGCTGCGGAAGCCGAGCGGGGTAGTCAGCCACAGCAGCAAAGGAAGGCACACGGCTTCCCGTCCCGTGTGCCTGGGCGGTGGAGTCATGTGTCCCAGAGGTACCGTTTAATTCTGTCCGGGGACCCAGCACCCCCCCCCGGGGGATCAAAGGAAGGCACCCTCACTCCCACGCTTCTCTAATTTCGTATCTCAAAAGCCGCATGTAGCACAAAGCAGCAGCTTCAGACTGCTCAGTGCTGGGTTCACAGCACTCCTGCCAAAGTGGCCGGTGAGGGAGACCGTGGTCATGGCCGCTGCTGTGGCCGTGGCAGAGCAGGAAGCTGCCAGGGGACGTGGCCCGGCAGTGACCACCTCCCGGGCGCTACTTCAGACTTCAGCCATTCAGCGGAAGGCTCAGATCTACAGACCACGCTGCGGGAGCAGGCACCCGGGGAGCCGACGCGGCCGTGAACCTGCTCCCCGGCCCCACCAAGCTTCTCCAGGTCAGATTTCAGGGAGCCGGACCATTTTCCCTACAGTTCTACCTGGGCTCCCATACATGGGAGAGTTGAAATAACAACACTGCTGATACGGGGGCATCTGGGAGTCTCTGTGCGTAAGCGTCTGACTCTTGGTTTCCACTCAGGTCATGATCTCACAGTCCGTGAGTTCAAGCCCCGCGTTGGGGCCTGGGATTCTCTGTCTCTGTCTCTCTCTGCCCCTCCCCTGCTCACGTTCTCTCTCAAAATAAATAAATAAATGTAAAAAAACTATATTGCTACTATGGTTTAATTTACTGGCATTTTTAGAACATGCCAGAGAGGACTTTGGGAAAATAATAAACTAGAACGTTTCCTCTTCTACTGTTCTCAGTTTTCTCCTGCAGAAACAGAAATACTTAGTGTCTTTGACATGCTCTAGCGAGTCTAATTAGAAAACATACACCAAATTGCAAATTGACATTATTGCATACACATCCATAGTCCTTCGCTTGAAAGTGAACGTGGATGAGAATGTAACTTCATGGTCCACGACGTGAGCCCTCCTTACCCAACGGCTGGCTGCAGGACACAGGACCTACTGCCGCCAGACCTGCTCGTAATGTAAACCGCTGGTCCAGAAGCGCTACCTCGCCCCTAGAAACGAACACTTACTTTGATACGTCAAGTAGGAAGTCATTCAACTCGGTCTGCTTGGCCAGGCCTCTGCATACCTGCCGAATAAAATAATGGCTATTACCTGTAAGAGATTTCCACTTATGAAATAAAAAAATTCCAGAATACGATTTACCTTATTTTAAAAGACACAACACAATCACATTTGATAAAGTAGTAATACTATCAATAGCAAGTTGTATTTATCGAAGGCTTACATGTGCTGTGCTCTGTTTTACGCACTTTATGTTTATTATCTCACTTAATCACCACAAAACACTGTGGACTGGAGGCTGACTTTCATAATTGAAGCAAGAAGTTCAGAACCACGTTCCGCTCCGCAGTTACGGAGTGAGGGGTCCAGCACTCCACCCAGGCAGGCTACCCCCACGGCTGCCCTTGAAAACTACCTTCTACTTCACAAAACCACACATGGGCACACATTCCACTTATGTGTGAGACGGTCAGATCCGAGAGGTCCGTGCTCCTCACACTATATTATTCTACAACTCTATGCTGTCTCTCCCCCCAGCCCACGATCTGAGTTTGCTGAAGGGGATTTCAAAAGAACAAAACAACAACAAAGAGAAGCGGAAGAAACAAGGGGAGAATAATACTGGGGCTGTGTCCCCAAACTCTCAAGTTCACTTACAAGGAAACTCAGTAAAGTTTGTGATCTTGCAAATTAGAGCATATCTTCAAGAGAAGCAGGTCCTGGAAATTCGCTATGAAAGTTTTCATACAGCGTTTAGCTCCGAGGACGCTTTAAGTTAGGAAATGGGAGTCACAACAGTGACAATGCTACTGCTGGCAGCCGGCTTCCGGCGGAAAACAAAAACTAACAGAGCGCATACCATTTCGCATAGATGGTTTATAATTGTACATAAACATATGGGGGTAACTGCAAGACTTTTAAGGTAATTGCAAGGCATTTAAGGAGATAAGTAAATATAAGTGAATAGACACATTTGAGAAATAACAGGATACCTAATATCCAAAACTAACACATCAGGGTTGCTAGGAAGCCCCAGCCGACCCCAGGGCTGCACCGGGGCCCCAGGAAAATACCCCGAAGACACACCTGCACCTGATGTATTGCAACTGAAGCCCAGGCAAGGTTTGCTGTGGCGACCTGAAAACAAGGATGAGACACGTTTCGATCAGTCACATGCACACACCCCAGCCCGGGGCTCTAGCATCAATGTCTATGAATAATTTTCTGAGCCCACAGAGTATTTGAATATTTTTCCAAACACAGAGAATGAAATATGTATAAGAATTCTCTCTTATATTTCCTGCTCCTTTATAATGGAGTCCAATGTTCTCTCGATCCTCTTAATTTTGAATAAAATGTAAGATAACTAAGAGAGCTCTCCTCCACTGATTTTCACATAAGATGATAACTTTCCAGTTTAACAAAAATACTATTGAAATGGCCCCAATGACGACTACGAAATGATGAAGTTTTTCCAAGATTTTACGGCGAAGTTCTCCGATTCCTAGCTATCCCATTTCTTTCCTGTGCCTTCACTTCCCGAACATTTTCTGGGTGCCTGGTGGGTGCCAGGCACTCCTCTGGGAGCTGAGACGCAGCCACCAGCAGCGACACCACAGCAACTCACAGGGGGCTGTGGGAGGGACAGACGTGAGGAAGAAACTCAGTGAGGTGCACACGCACCAGCTGCTGACCCAGGGCCAGAGGGAAGGGGAGGCAGAGCCGAGGGAGAGGCAGTGCCGGAGGGGCCCCCCAAGTCCAATGCATTCTCAGCGAAGGCCCCTCTGTGGGAGGGCAGCACACGGGGACACTCCGGAAGGAGCTGGCTGGTGGGACTACGAGGCACAGCAGGTGCACGGGCTCCAAGCAGGAGCGGGTCAGCCGTGCTCAAGGGTCCAGTGTGGCTCAGGGCGGGGGGAGCAGGGGACGGTCATCCAAGGCCCCTGAGGGACGTGCGCACATGTACCCCGGGAGAGACAAGACACTCCCCGGAGGAACTGGACTCAGGATTAATGAGCCGATTCTGATTCAGGGGACAGTTCCTGGGACCCACTGCTTTCCAAACGTGTTTGATGCTGGAACCTCTTTTCAGGACATGCTCTAGAAAGAGGCCACTTTAAAGAAAACATAAAAGACAACTGGAAAGTGAAAACTCTGCAAAGTCATCTACTATATTTATCTCACAATGTGCCGTACTTCAGTTTGTATTGATAGACTCGACTCCTACGAAAATAAATGACTACATCTCTTTTTTTTTTCATGTTTTTTATTTCAGAGAGAGAGAGCGTGCGCGTGCACATGCACGTGCTCTCAAGTGGGTGGGGGGGGCGGGGGACAGAGAGTCCCAAGAAGGCTCTGAGCTAGCAGCACAGAGCCCAAATTTGGGGCTTGAACTCATGAACAATGAGATCATGACCCGAGTCCAAGTTGGACACTTAGCCGACTATGCCCCCCAGGCACCCGTAAATTACTGTATGTCTAATTTAATCAGTTTTCCCTCTAAATAAGCCCAAAACAAAAATCAAAGTTATTAAAAACCATCAAAACATTGTTAAGCAAATTGTGGTTTTAACTATTCACTCATTTACTAACTGACCGACACCAGTGACGCGCCCTCACCTCCTGGTGGCTCATGCAGAAGGCTTCTTTGCCCCAGTGCCGGTACAGCTCAAGGATGCCAATCAGATCACCGATGGCAGTGACAATCGGTAAGCAGAGAACAGACTGGATGCGAGTCCCTGACTCCAGTCCAGTGCCTCTCGGAAATCGTTCATCCTGGAAAATGAAAGGAGAAAAGGTGCAGATTCAGTAGAAGAGATGGAATCATCAAGTTCTGACTCTTATTTGTCAGAAATTGCCTAATACTTGTAATGAAAAACAGTCCCTTTAAAAGGAACACCAAATGCCAATGGAAACTATGAATTATATTTAAGCAAATGCTGATCTTAGGGGGCACATGCCCCCCGATGGTTAGGGCAGCACCACCAACGACAGCCAAACTACAGAAAAGAGCCCAAATGTTCATCGACTCATAAATGGATAACGAAGACGTGGTATACAGACAGTGGACTAGGACTCAACCATCCACAAGACTGGAATCCCCCCACTTGCAGTGACGTGGATGGAGCCAGAGTGCATTCTGTTACGCGCAAGAAGTCAGAGACAAATACCATATGATTTCACTCGTATGTGGAATTTAAGAAACAAAACAGATGAATATATGGGAAGGGGGAAAAAAGAGAAAAGCACCGTATTTCGGAGACTCTTGGAGAACAAAGTGAGATTGATGGAGTGGAGGCAGGGGGATGGGCTAAATGGGTGACAGGAATTAAGGAGGGCACTTCTTGTGATGAGCATTTATTATATGTAAGTGAAGAATCACTAACTCGACTTCTGGAACCAGAATTACACTGTATGTTAACTAACGAGAATTTAAATACAAATTTGGGGGGAAAAACAAGGAAATGTTTCTGTTCAGCAACATGGCACCTAAACACAGACACTGCTTTAATGTTTCTTTATCCCTGTGGACAATTTAGTTAACTGATGAACATATATTAATGTCATGCTGGAACAGAAGTAATTACGCTGGCTAACATGTATTTATGCGTCCCTTTCTATGGGCCACAAACCTCCCTGGGCCTTTACCAGCATAAAGTCACAAGTGAAAATTACTCCACATGTAACTACCACAAGAAGGAAAGTGTATATAAAAATGGCTCCTTTTCTTTTTTTCAGGTTAGAATAATGTCAAAGTGTATGGTATTATTTTAAATTTTTTTATGTTTTATTTATTTTTGAGAGAGACAGAGACAGAGAGCGAGGGAGGGGCAGGGAGAGGGAGAGGGAGAGACAGAATCCGAGGTAGCCTCCAGGCTCTAGGCTGTCAGCACAGAGCCCAATGTGGGGCTCGAACCCACAAACTGTGAGATCACGAATGAGCAGAAGTCAGACGCTTAAACGACTGAGCCACCCAGGCGCCCCAAATAATGTCAAAGTGTATGTTAATGATGGTCAGTCTGATTGAATCTCAAAGGCCCATCTTAAGTATTCAAATTATCTAATAATTATCAATTACCTATAAAGAATGAAATTGGTTCCTTGACTTCAATAACTTTCTAGCATAACAATCACTCAAAGGAATGTAGGGAAGTCAAATGAATTAATATCAGAACACTAATGCTATGTCTTCTCCGGAACGCTGCCACCACCGTGAGAATGTTCCAGGCTGGCCTCACGTTGGGGAAAGGTTGGGAGGTGGGGCGGGGGGGACTGATGAACACGGGGAACTGAGGCCATCTGAGGCCAGCCAGCTCCTCAGGGACGGCCAGGTGGCGTCGGATGCGTAAACCAAGCCCGGATGAATGCGGCCCGGGGCTCAGAAGTGACGAGCGGCTGTTGGGCGGCACCGCTGACACCCGGGACAGCCCGGCCTCAACCTCGGCTGACTCACTCATGCCCGTCTTGCGAGACAGAAAACACGGAACGGTGACCATCCGGGGCGCGGGGCGGCTCAGGCGGTCACGTCTGACCCTCGATCCCGGCTCAGGTTGTGATCTCACGGTTCAGAAGGTGGGACCCTGCGTCTGACCGCAAGGGGCCTCCTTGGGATTCATTCTCTCTCTGTCTCCCTCTCTCTGTCCATTCCTTGGCTCGTGATCGCTCTCTCAAAATAAATTACTAAACTTAAAAAAAACTACAGTAATCATTTACTTTACATGAATATAAACATACAATTTATGGCTAACTGCTCTCGCATGCACCAAAGTAAGAGCTATTTTAAACTGATAAGAACAGATACTACACTTGATCTTAGCCAAAAGGCCGAGAAGCGATCGTAAGAGCTATTTTAAATAGCTCTCAGTGGGTATTAGAAGGTACAATTTTTTGAGGACAAAAGTTCATTTACATACAAATTCATTTATTGATCTATGTCCTGCTCTAATGCTTTTACAAAATGGTTTGAATCATAACATTGAAACGATTCGCCATCTTTATGAAATAAATACTTCAAGTGACAAGTGGCGCAAAGAGTAAAAAGCCATTTACCCCCAGGACGTCTTCCACGAGCAACGTTTTTCTGGATTTGGCCACGTAGGCAGAGATGGTGGTGCCCTGGGCGATGGGCCCGGCGGGGATGAGCCGGGGTTGCCCTTCCTTGACTCCAGGTGGGGTGAACACACACAGACTCTAGAAGAAGGAAAGAAGGTGTTTTCTGGGTGTCGCAGACCTCCCCGTACTTCGGCACTACAGACAGACTCCTAGGTATTACTTATCAGTCATGAGGCCTTTGGGAGCCAATGAAAACGAGGAAGACGCTTTGCAATGATCAAAATAGGGTGTCGGAGGGGAAACTCTCTCTGGTATTCCCAACGGGACGCAAAACGCAGGCTTGATACAGGACTGAAACCAATGTCCAGGCACAGAAAATGTCGCATAGTAGCCTCCTATCTTGACACATGGGAAATAATAAAATGTAAAGTAAGTGGTCCTTGGGGCCAAGGGACCGTCAGACAGAGAACATCGGGTCCAGCCTCCCCCAGAGGCTGGCACACGGCTCTGCACACAGGCTCAGGGACGACAGGTCAAGTTCCAAACAGAATTTCTTTTCTTCTTTGTGACTCAATCGTCCCATTACTTACACTGGCCTGACTATAAAATTACAGATGCAAACTACTCTCGATATCAAAATACTTGGCTCTTCTCTGTGCAAACAATTATGAACAAATCTGGGTGCATCTTTTCCTTTCAAAGGACCAGGTGGGAAGGTGACGTTCTGAAGCTATTTTAAAATAAACATATTGAAAAAAAAACATGATCAGTTATTTTTACTAGATCCAATACTTTGAATAAATTTCTACTAAATAAGAATTGCTAATCAAAACAAATCACCGAGACATTGGGGGCAATATTTTGACATAACTATAATACGATTATCTGCTCAATGTGAACAGTATTAAGGGTCAGGTAACTCTCCCAGCCCTGTACTTTTATCTTAAACCGGACTGCTGTAGGCTAAAGTCGGAAGGCCTCGGGAGCAGTAAGATTAGACAATCCTACTCAGCTATACACGTTCCTATCAGTACTTACTAAGCAAATCCTAGGTGAAGACATTGAGTTGGATCTAATTAGACACTTATGAGACAAGGGGTCTTCGAGGCCGTGTCAGGTCAGAGAACACTCCCTCCCTATAAAATCTTACTTTCACTCACGGGACAGTAAACCTCTAACCGGAACTCCTTCCGTCAGCCGGGAGCAGGGAGGGGGAGGCAGGCAGAGCGCAGGCACACGGCAGCTGCTTTAAGTAAATGCTTACTTGCAGATTAGAAGAGAAGTTCAAAGTATTTTTATTCACACCTACAGCTATACCAGTTAAGATTATGCCTAAGGAGTATTCGCTACTAAGTACAATGCCGGTGAAAAGTATTTTTTAAATGATCCTTTTGAAGAGAGTAAGTTTAAAATGCTTATTACAAGTCATACGCTTTAAAAGTTTTTAAAATTTAATAAAATTTATCATATAAGATAGCATGTGACAACTTCACCTTATTTTTAAAGAGGCTAGACTTCAGTGTCACTAATTTTTAAGTTACTGTAATTCTATTAAGCACCAATATGCGGCTGGCATGGACGAAGTAAGGCTGATCAGATTTAGTTTCTACCATTGGCACAGTACATGCCGGTGTGCCACTGTCTCTTAAGATTGAGAGAAGAGTAGAAAAATTATTCAAGAACAGGAAGAAGGGATAATTGCAAGAAAACACATTAAGGATGTGGTATATTTAGCCGGAAGAAAAGTCAGAGTTAATAATGAACTTCCCAGCCTATGAGGAAGTTAATCCTAGGAAGGACACTGAGAAGCGTTCTCTTCCTTTACCAAAGACAGAAGGCAGGAAATGAACTTGAATTGAACTGAGGGGCTTGCAGAGCTCCGGCTGAACTTCCCATGACCGTGACCGTGGCAGGAGGCAGACTCTGGAGCAAGCTAACAGCTCTGGCTTTGGATTTTTTTTTTTAATAGTTTATTGTCAAGTTGGTTTCCATATAACACCCAGTGCTTTTCCCACACGTGCCCCCGACCATGACCATCACCCCCTCCCTCCCTCCCCCTTCAGTCCACGTTTCATTTTCAGTATTCAATAGTCTCTCATGATTTGTGTCCCTCACTCTCCCCAGCTCTCTTTCCCCCTTCCTCTCACCCTGGTCCTTTGTTAAGTTTCTCCTGTTAGACCTATGAGTGAAAACATATGGTATCTGTCCTTCTCTGCCTGACTTATTTTGCTTAGGATGACACCCTTGAGGTCCATCCACTTTCCTACAAATGGCCAGATTTCATTCTTTCTCATTGCCATGTAGTACTCCATTGTGTATATATACCACATCTTCTTGATCCACTCATCAGGTGATGGACATTTAGACACTTTCCACGATTTGGCTATGGTAGAAAGTGCCGCTATGAACATTGGGGCAGCAGAAGTGCTGATGCATAGGAGCACATGTACCCCAATGGATTTTTTTAAAAATAGTCTTTGGCTTTGTTTGTCCTTGGAAGATCTACAACAGACATGAGTTTGGATGGCTTTGCTGAATATGCCCTTTTAGGCGAGATCTGACAGTATCTTACATTATAATTAACCTTCAAATCAACAATGAAAGAACAGCTTATACATCCCTATGTTACTAGGAGACCATTTATTTAACATCATAAAATACTCACTGTCTCTATGTAGGGCTCATATATGGGGCACAAGAATCAGATAAGCAAACACTATACCAAGGGCTTTTGGAAAGCTATTCTATGTTTTGGGCTTTCTGATAACAAAAGGGTTGGAAATCTTGCAATTACTTGATTGAATCTGAAAAACCTGTAAATAAGAAATAATTACCAAAAAAATTAAATAGCTCTTTACCGTGGGAGCTTTATCCTTGTTTTAGCAATTACCTTCCAATTTTTGTTCGCATTTACCAAATAGGAATGTTTCCAAATGAGAGCTGAGGGCACGTGCTAACAAAGTATTGAATAAGTTGTCAAATGCAGGTCAAGAGCTCAGACAGGAAGGGAAAATGAGGACCAACCAACGACTGACACCTGTTTCTGACGTGGTCTCACGGTTGCCCCTCTGCCTTACGGGTTTTCCTGTCCTTGTTTGTGCCTCGGTTTTGCTCCGTAGGACTCCCCGTGCAGCTCCCTTCATAACACCCACTTCTGGTTGAATATCAATCACTGGTTTGAATTCTGTGTTCGGTGACAGCCCGGTCTTCACCACTTTGCCGCCAAACGGACTAATCGGCTGCTGCTATCGCAAACAGAAAAAGTCACACCAAACCTCTAAATTAGAGGCTGAGTTTTAGAGGCACTCAGGGAGAGGGAGGGTCTGTGAAGCCGACCTTTACTGACTCTACAGCAGTCGCCGAATGACGTCTGTGTCCCGAACGCTACTCCCCAGAGGTTAAACCACCACCTCCACCGCTACCAGGTCCCCAGCTATCCTGGGGTCTGGTTCTGAGTCCTCAGCTCTGTGCGAGTCGACTGATCTGTCTACCACACTGTTTGGATCACAACTGGCTTGTAGCACATTCAGTGATCTGACAAGAAAAATCTTGTGCTGGTTCTTAATGTTCCAAAGAATTCAGCGTTTATAAGATATACTCAGCATTTTTCATTGGTAAAGGGGCTGCATTCATGCACTCACCAATAATGAGGGTAAGTTCTAGGGGAATTACAAAAGAAATAGTAACTTTATTTTAAAAAATCATTATGATTTTTGACATGGGTCTGACTGGAAGGTGAAGGGAAAGTTCTATCAAACGTCACTACGCACTATTTTAGAATGTGCTAAGACTACTTATGCATGTACTTGTAATATACAATTTATTGATAAAACCCAAGGTTGAACTGAATCTCTAAAATTAATTCCTTTTGTAACACTGTATAATGGATCTGTGAAAACTTTGATTAGCACAAACATATTTTAGAGGCTAGAGATAAAAACCAACGAAAAACAAGGAAATATTCCAAAGTTTCCAACCAGAGCCACCTCCACTCTTCCCGGAGAAGAAAGCGTCTGCATTCAGAGCATGCGACTCGACAAATACAGCTTATTTCCAAGGGTCGGAAATTTAAAGTCACTAGGGTTGCTAACAGTTGTCATGACCATAGGTTGGCTCAATGAAGCAATGAAAAAGCGTTCTAATGATTAAAAAAAACCAACAAATTTGGAGAAATAGATTTGATGGAAAATGAACAACAGAAAAGACTATCACAATTTAATTCAAAAACCTAATTTTTTGATGAAACGGGAAAATCACTGGCATCAATTCGAGAGATTCCTCCGGGGCAGATGTCGGCCTCCCCTACCTTCCTGTACACAAGCCAACGACCACTGCATTCATGAAACTCCATTTTTTACGTTAAGGGTTCAACGCACAATCAGTTAAATTTTAAAAATATTTAAAAAAATATATTATTTTAGCTTACCATTAAGTTGTTTTTATGACTAGACACTAGATGGCAGCAGTTAGCAAATGAATTCAGATCTACGCACCAGGGCCTGAGCAACTGGCCTCACATCCATCCGGAACTAAAGACAGAACTAACTCTGCAGGGTTCTTTTAGAGGTTTTTTTTTAAAGTTTGTTTACTTATTTTGAGGGGGGGGTGAGAGAGAGAAAGAGAGAGAGAGAGAGAGAGAGAGAGAGAGAGAGAGAGAGAGAGAGTATTCACGCATGCGAGGGGCAGAGAGAGAATCCCAAAGCCAGACAGACGTTGAACTCACCCGAAACCAAGAGCCACCGATTCCTAAAGATAACCTACTGAAGTTCACTGTGCAGTTGAAGAAGGTCACACAATTCCTTTAAAGTGCTTTCTATAAACTGATTTCTAACACCAATATATGGAAAGCTACGTATGAATTTACTGTATAAATTAAAAAGTTTATGAGTTCAAAGGTTTTCAGCTTTTCCAAACAACTCTTATGGATAACACAAGAAGAACTGTAATGATAATATTACAAAGCATGTTATGTATCAGAGTAAAAGATTAGGTATGGAAGAGAAAATTCATAAAAACGGTAACACCTTAATCAAGCAAAATCCTATCACGGAAAGAATAGGTTTTCCCACAAATATGTCATCAGCGCCCGTGCAGGTCAGCGTCAGCCCCTGGAAAGGCCCAGGACACACAACACCCCCCTCCTTCCTAACTGTGGACGTGTCACAGACTGCTGCTGTCACCCAAGAAGGTCCTTTACTTCCCCACCTTATCTACTAAGTGACGGTCCTCCAGGCCCTGTTTACACAGAGCTAATCATCGACTTGTTTTTAATGCGACCCCCCCAAGACCCTCCAAACCCAGCCCCGCAGAACACCAGGGTTTCTCTCCGTTTGCACCCAAGACCGGACGCGACACTCAGCCGCGATTTCTCAGTTTCCCCTCCTGCCTGTGCATTCTTTGACCACAGGAATTTTTGTGTCGTTTCATTTTCTTTTTCATAATCTTTGGGTGCTCATCAATTTAGCACAGGTTTTTGGCACACAGCACGTCGTTTAAGTGGAGTGTTGAGTGAATAATATCCAAGACATCACATTTAGCCAACGGAAGTTACATTAAGCTTTAGAAAGTTTAAGAGTTTGTCAAAGTCACAAAGCAGTGACCAGGAACTCATACGGGCCAGGTCCAGAATCCCGATGCTTTGGGACGCTGTCCTTCCTCCCAGCTCTGAACCGGGGCGCAGGGCACACGTCTCTCGGGCAGGGCTGCCCCGGGAACGGAAGGAGAGGAGCCCTGGGGGCAGGGGGGGGGCACGGGATGAAGGACCCCCTCGGGGTGCCTCACGGTTCTCAGGGACAGCAGACTGCCCAGCGAGGCTGGCTCTCAAAACGCCAGCCGGCTGGACACGGGTCCTACTGGCTTGTAGAAGAGCTTTCTTTTGACACAGTTTCCCGTTTCTTCCCTTTGCTGGTCTACAGGTGTCCTGTCATTATTTGCATTCGATGTGACAATTTATGTTTTCCTCAAAAGCTGCCCATTTTTTTCTGGACTTTTACATTTATTAGTACAAGTAGCCTCTCATAACTTATCATTTTCATTCTAGCTATTGTTTTATTTTCTAAATTATTAAACATCAGTAATTGTGTTTTCTCTTTGTGTTAATTAGCTTAGTAAATGCCTCACATCTGTATAAAGTCTTTAGGTTCCTTGTTCACGGGGATTTGCTTTTTCTGCACCCACAGGTCACACCGGCCCGCCCAAGGGGCAGCTGTGTATCACACGGCTGTGTCTCTAGTGCCACAACTGCTACCAGGGAGTCGTGTCCAATAAAAATGGGCTGAACTGGCGAATTAACTTATTTTGTCCTTATTTATTAATGCTTCAAAAATGCATATAAGACGCTTCAAACATCTGAACTGTCCACTGCAGACAACGTTGTCCAGGGTTTCAGTACTGCGACAATTCATTTCCGTAAGCATTATTGTCTAAATACCCCATTAACTATATTTTCCCCAAAGAGTTACGTTGCGCATTAATTTTGTTTAATTTCCTTGTTTTTAGCCATTATGGGGATCTGAATTCCTCACTGGGGGCTGAACACACCAAAGTAGGGTGTAACCCAAAGAGGAAAGGGAAGTTCATGTTGGTAAATTCTAAAATAATATGTGTTTTTTTCCAATAAACCTACATATAGAATCTACTAACATTCTCCAAATTGTGTTTTTCATCTGACAATAACTAAAACACTATTGTGTGTTTCTGTTCTTTTGGGGTGTGTGTGTACGTGTGCGTGTGCGTGCGTGTGTGTGTGTGTGTGTGTGACTATTTTGCTTTACAAATTTCGACACATCAATATTGATTGTATAAAGGAAGTTACAGGGTTCTCTTCACCGCAGACTAAACCCTTCATAAATCCCAAGTGACCTCCTGTTCCAATTTAATGCTTTGTTCCCCAAAACTCATCTTCATCATACCTAGGGTACCTGCTCGCCTCTTATTTCCATTTTTCTGGAATAGGTTTTCTCCACCTAAAATTCCTTTTATTTTCAATCATTCTTAAGTCCTTTGTTTATGCGGCGTCTAAAAACTGAAGACAGTTGTGAGTTTTTAAACCTAATTTAAGGTTTTTTTTCTTTCAATAACTGGGTCCATTCTACTTGCAATTTTGTTGTCACATATTTTGGTAGAGAGTTCCACAATCCATTTTAAGTTTTACTTTTAGTGTTTTAATACGATTTAGTTTGTTTTCTATCTTTTCCTGAACTTTCCATGTTTTCTTCAAATTTTTTCTCTCTGGCAATACTAATGTGGGTTTTTAATTCTACTAGTGGAACTTTGGGTATATATAAATCTTATCTGAATTATATTTATCAGTGCATCAATTTCAGAGATTATTTAATTCCTGCTGGATCTTATTTATAAAAAAAGAAAACAATACTTTTATAAGTGTGAGAATTTTATAATTCATCCCATCTCCATCTTAATCCTTGGAATTTTTGACATAGACTAAAAATTTTATATCAGTGTATTTGGGCTACCTTATTTATAATTTTTTCACTAAAGCATATACATCTTGTTATATATGTGAGTTATTTCAATAAGGCTTTATAACTATGATTCAAAACCCAGAGGCAATTTTTTAAAAAGACATACAAATATCTATAACATTTTCCTTTTACAAAGGAAGGAACATAAGAAAATACACATGTATCTGCTCTCTGCTGCCAGAAAAATAAAAGCTTTATCTTGTGAATACAGTTAGCTTACATGTTAGAAGTATGTCAGCGTCTGTTCAAGCAATAGGGCAGATTAGAGAATTTGATACTCCGGAAAATTTTTTTTTAACTTTTTACAGGCTGGACAAAGGACATTTTCAATCCTTTCTGACGCATTGCTGCGCTGGGAAGCATGGACAGAATCCACAGAAATCTAAAACGAAATCAATAAAGGAACCTGCAAGGCAAGCAAATCCCAGGCTGGACTTTTCTGGAAAGCAACCAAAGCCTGGCTGTCCTGACCCTCCCTCAGGAGGGTGTCACGGGAGCCAGGAGAGCTCCTGCCGGGGGCCAGGACTGGCACAGGGCCAACGCCTCACGTCAGCTGGTGGTTCAGGTCAACACGGTCACAGCTGCAAGGACATGACTAGGCCACCAGAGCAGCCTGAATTTCCGCGGGAGGGGAAATAAAAACCTCTTCCGAGAAACCAGAACCAAGACCGCGTGGGTGTGAGGAGTCCATGCTACTCGGTCGTCTGAGAACATCTCACGAGATCACTGGAAATCGTCCTCCAGGAAAGGAACCTAAACACCACCCTCCAGAGCCGACACTTTACAAGGCCCAAGGAAGAATACGACCCACCGTCAAAACAAACAAAACGAAACACACCAGCAAATGAGCAGCAGCAGTGACAGGTGGATGAAGCGAAAGCCAAGAAATGTAAATTCTGAACGGATAAAAAATATAGACGTAAAAGAGGTTTCGTTAATATATCCCAAGAAATAAAAGATAAACCTGAAAAATATCCAGGAAATAAAAAACCATATTGAAGAACCGAGAGGAAAACAAAAAGAATCAAAAAGCAACTATGCTGAAGTCAATATATAGAGAGAGAATTTGATCAGTCTGAATTCTCTGTCCAGCAGAGATGCATTTCAAGGAGACGAAGAAATGAAGACATACTCCGACAAAAACTGAGTCTCCCTTCAGCATCCTGTCACTCAGGGAGATCTAGGGGACGGGAAAAACCCGATTCCAAATGGAAGACTTGAGATGCGAGAAGCGTGAGGAGCGAACAAAGAGGTAACTGTGTAGATGCATCTAAAGAAATGCTTCGGGGGGCACCTGGGGGCTCAGTGGGTTGAGCGTCCGGCTCTGGCTCAGGTCATGATCTTACGGTTCGTGGGTTCAAGCCCTCGTTGGGCTCTGTGCTGACAGCTCAGAGCCTGGAGCTGCTTCATATTCTGTGCCTCCCTCTCTCTCACCCTCCTCTGCTCGTGCTCTGTCTCTCTCTGTCTCTCAAATATAAATAAAAAACATTAAACAAATAAATAAACAAAAAAGAAAGGCTTCAGGCCGGTCTCCCTCCCCCCAGGCTGCCTCCCCCCTGCAGCAGTCCCCAGGGCAGGGAGACACCAGGTGCCCAGCTGCCTGCACAGAAGGCAGAGAAGGACAAATGTGGTGAACAAGACACAGCAGTGAGTAACCCCCCAGGTGTCTGCCTTCACGAAGCGTACCTTCTAGAGAAAGCCGACGAACAAGTCATCACACAAAGCACAAACGTCCAACTACCGATGTAGCTAAGTTCTCGAAGGAGAAGCAGGCGATACTAGGAAGGCTCAACAGGCTGACATCTGACTCAGGAAGGTCAGCAGAAGCTACAATCGGGCCACGTACTCGGCTGTCCCCAGGACGTGGGGGCCAAGGCAGCAGGGGCCGCCGAGAGAAGCGCGCAGAGTGGAAGTAACAGACCTTAGGAATGGAGAACGAAGAGCTGACGCCCGGATAGAATATCATCCCCTCCATCAGGTTACAAAAGTAAGAGTTAGAATCGATATACACAGAATACGCTTTAGATGCCGTTGACACCGAGGTTTTTCTACGCTGCACATTCCAGGAAGCTACCTCACGGAGGTCAAGGTATAAACAAGCCTGCAAGAATAAAAGGGAAAGCTGCAGCCAAGTGACGAAGAACACGGGATTCGGGGACCTGAACGCAGGCTCCCCGAGTCAAGCACTCCTCGAGCTCTCACACCCTGCAGACCCGGGCCTCCTGCTGCCTGCCCTTTGAAATAAGTGTTTAGAATGAACAGGGAAGAGTGAGATCTATTTGTTATTTTAACAGTTCAGCCATTTAAAAATACTGCCAGTGTCTGAAATACCATTCAAAGTTTTGGGAAGTAGTAGTGATATTATTCAGATATCTCTGAATAAATCAAACTCTGGTCTCTGTACATGGAAGGCCTTAGGTGAGAGGCTGGGTGAATGCAAAGATTAGTAAGAAAAGAGGATCGATGGCGGTTCCGTAAATGAGTCAGGAAATATTTTTGTGCAACTGCTTTTCACCTTTGCGCGGCTGTATCATTCAAGAGCACCATTAAACGTCTCAGAACACTTGTGTCTCTGCTCCTATTAACATTTTTGTACAGCACACATTTTGATTACTCATGAATACAAGTGCCACACTGCAAAAATAATCCCCAAGTCTCAAATAACAATGCCTAACATATAAGAAATACACAGCAAAAATTTTCCAAATTTATTTGTAAATGTTTCTATATAGTTAACCCATGAACGTAATTCTTATTGGCTCAGAATATTCTTGTGTGATGTTACGTGTGTGGTTTTAATGTCATAACAAAACTCAAATGCCAGTAAGCCGAACATCTGGAAATACTTAGGCGTTGCTGCATTTGCAGTGGGCTGTGCTCTGAGTGAGCTGGACAGAAACGGGCTCCGGGCTGCCGCACAGAGCGCTGGGGAGGCAGGCTCGCCGTGCCGCGGGCTGAGCCACGGCCCAGGCAGGGGGGTCTCCGCGCCTTAACTCCGTCCCGGCACTGTCTCAGTGGCCTTAAAGAAATCTAAAACATCACGTAAAAAATGCCCAACTTTTGTTCTTGTTTTGATTCTACTGCAGACAGCATGTTGAAAAGGGCATAAACTATCTGTGACACCCCGGCCCACGGAGCCGAAATACCTTCCGTACAAAACCGTCTAGAAATGCCATTCGGAAGATAGGACACCACCAGCCAAAACCAAAACAGTAAGTAAATGTAAGACTTTATGCCTAAAAGTTGCCACGATGGCTAATTTTCAGCTGGCAACAACTGTGTGTAGAAACGAAGTACAAAACGAGTTGGAAGAACTTAAGTGACATGTATTTGTTGTTTGTAACACGGTTTATCTTTTTCAAAAAGCTAATGATATGTTCTTATCCAGAGCACCAAGGTCTAAATTCAGATACTTACATTATTGCACTCTCCAAGGAAATACAGTGCAAATCCATCGGCTTTTGTGGCTGCCAAAGTAATAAAAAAGGAAGAAACTAATCTCAATGGAAGAACAGACCACGTAGGAATTCTTTACACGAAACCTCAGCTAGGAATCTTGTGAAAGGGCTTGTTAACATAACTAATGGCCATGCACTAAAGTGAGCAAACTAATCCATGGCTTTCTTCAATGACACAGAACACCGCCATTCACTATTTATCAGCTATTGCAAATTTTAGGATGTTGACATCCCCAAATGCAAATAGCAGCCAATGTACTATGTAGTAACATATTTGTGTAACTTGACATATGACAGCTATTGGAACATATGTTTAAGAACTGTCTTTAATTTTGAAAGTGCTAAAAATACCAGACACGATATTCATAATAATGAATCATCAGCATAAGCATCAGCCAAACAAAGCGGTGTATGGACCACATCGCATCGCTGAGGAGAACACGGCCTGACTTCCCTGACACCGGCTCAGGGCCACGTGAAGACCGTCCCCACAGCAGGTAACAGATACTACTACTGGGGTGTAGACTCCTGCTTCACTCCTTTTCACTCGTGCGGCCTTGGGTCAAATATTGGCCTGCCTTTGCCACAGCTTCCCCATCAGATAAATGGTAATAACGGTATGTAAACCCGTCATGTCCCCATAAATTGAAAATGCTTTTTGTTGCTTAAAAATGATTTCCTTCATAAAGATGTAATTTAATTCCATCAAACTACAGTTTCCAAAGAAACTAGGCTTTATTTAGGAAGCATAGTTTATTCCACTTACACATCTGGCAGATACTGTTTGAGACTGGATAATTTAGGAATTTTTAGGTTTGACTCATTCTGGCAGTTTCATAATAAAATATTTTCACTTCAAACTTAGCCCAAGAATGGAAGTAAATAAATGACTTGCATTTGCCTTGGAGTAAGTCTATTACTTTTTCCATTTTTTGCAACAGAATAAAAGAAATTTCGGTTCAAATGGTCTACCAGAAGGAACATAAAGCATTTCTTACCTATTTTAATGATGCTACTCAACTCATAAAGGAGCAGTTGGTTGTCCCCGCCTGTGTCCAAGCGCTGTTCAATGTAGCTGTTTAACTCATACACAACTCCTTGCATGTTCGTGTCTTGGTACTTTTAATAAAAAAAGAAAGGAAGAAAGAAAGAAAGGAAGAAAGGAAGAAAGAGAGAAAGAGAGAAAGAAGGAAAGAAGAAAGAAAAAGAAAAGGCATAATTAAATATAATAAAATAAAAATTCCTTGATTTGGAAAACATTTCATTACTTATATCACTTTATATATATATATATGTATATATATACTTTCTTTTATGCTTTTACACATTAAACTTTTAAAGAACGTTTATTTAAATATTATAATCTACTAAAAACGAATTGCATATTAAAATTGCTGTTAGAATTATTTATAGACTCCATGTATACGTATATCAAAATATCAAGTGTTACAAATTGCAACTTTATTTCTGAAGTTTTAGGTGTCTATTCAGTAAAAGTAGCACAGAAGTTTGCTAACTGGATGAAGCATCGTGAGATGCTAGAAACGTCAGGCGATCTGCGCGGCACTGGGCACAAGGAAGTTTATTATTCTCCATCCACCTGCACCAACGGGGCCACCGCCCTGGTCGGACCCAAACTCTCCCCCCGGCCCAGGAGGGGCACGGCCCGCTGGCCGCCCCCAAAGCTCTGGGCTGCACTGCGGTCGCCGGGGCTTGGGGGCGGGTGGGCGCCGGCCTGTAGCTACTCCAGCACAAGCTGCCGCTGTGTCCTCTCTCCAAGGACTGAAACGCCATCTTCTAGAAGCTTCCTGCTACCAAGCCTGGCGCCCCGAGCCTGTTCTCCAAAGGATCGCGATGGTAAATTTCATAAACAAAATAAGATTCTGTCACTTCCTGGCTTAAAATTCTTCCCACGGGGCGGCCCCTCGCATTCTACACAGTGCGGCCGAGGTCCGCCTACGACAGCGTCTCAAACCAGCTTTCTCTCTCTTGCCCACTCAGGCATCTTTCACTCCTAAACGTCTATTACTTGCCGCTCTTCTTTCTTCTTAAATTCCAGTCTAGTTAAGATCAGTGTCATATTAGCGTCAGGCGAACAGTACCATGACTCGGCGCTCCCTGAACCACCCAGAGCTCCTCACAGGCGCAGCCCTAGGTCCCCATCACCTATTTCCCCACGGCCCACCCCCTCTGCTCTGGAAGCCATCAGTTTGTTCTCTGTCGTGAGGAGTCTGTTTCTGGGGTTGGCTTTCTCCCCTCCCCCTACCCCCGCTTTGTTTTTCCATTTGTTTTGTTTCTTAAATTCCACACACGAGTGAAATCACGTGGTATTTGTCTTTGGCTCACTATCTGACTGAGCGTGACACTCTGTAGTTCCATGTGTGTCGGTGCACATGCTTGCTGTTCCGCTCACTGTTCTCAGTGAACAGGTGGGGAATGGATGGGTGTGAATGAATAAATGGAAGAATGGATGAATCCATCCCTCGGTCGTTCTGCCGACAGGGCCCGGCGAGCCTGAGGATCCGCCACACCCGGGCACTCCCCGGGACAGAACGGTTGGAGGGATTCACACAGTGAAGTGCACTAAACAGAGATGCTGGGTTCCACGTGTCTGTGCTGGTGGGGAATACGCTCCCAGAGCGGCCAGCCCTTTTTCAGATGCAGCCGGAACAGCAGACCTTCCTGGTCTGTCTTCACTCTGAGCAGGAGCGGAATGCTCGTGAAGATTATTTCTGGAAGACCTGTTCACCCGTCCCCAAACTGCACTATCGCCGACAATCCCTTCACCAAGCTGGTGGGAAATACATCCCTGGCGGTGCACCGGCACGTGCACAGGTCTGTGCTGTGGGCCAGGCCCATCCCGCGGGGTCTCTGAACCCACGGGCGCCTGGACGGAGGGCCACGCGGCTACAGAACATCCAGAGATGAGGCGGAGCGTCCCGGACAGCCTGGGGCTGCCACCACAGTGAGCTGGCCAGCAGTCCCTGGAACAGGAGAAGACAGGCAGGCCTGCTGTCTTCACCTGTCTACACAGAGAGGCTCTGGGTTTCATGAACACAGGTTGACCCGATTCTCCGCAGCAAGTCAGAGCACGGGATGCATGCGGACTGGAGCCATTTCACAGGCCCAGAATCTCCTGCACAAAGTAAGTGGGGGCAGAGACCTTCCTTGAGGAAGGACCCGGATTCCCAGCCGCACGCTGAGAGTGCAGATCCTCCTCTCGCTTCTAAAGGCCCGCGGCCACCTTTCTGGGTGACTGCACGGAGGGAGGCACAAACCGCCAGGCTTTGGGGGGACGGCTGGACATCTGCTCCACCCGGACACTACTTTTGTGCGATGGTGTCCCAGGCAGCGGGGCGGCGGGCAGCAGGTGAGCCACATTTGGAACGGGCGTCCTCAGACACGGACAGAACCCCGCCCTGAGAGATCCTCGCTGACAGGGGGTGAAGGCGCGAGACCTGCAGAAACCTGGACAAGAGCTTCCCCGGTAGAGAGAACAACAGAAAGGAGCTACCGCACGTGATCTCTAAGCATCACAACAGAAGCCCGCCGGCAAGCCTCCCTTCCCACCGACTGCAGAACGGACGGACTCTACGCGAAGACCCTGACCCAGTGCGGCCACTCCCACGTTGGACCCCCAAGTCAGGCCCCTGCTGGGCCTCCTGTACCCGGGGCCCCTTTAACCCGACCCCTCCTGCCCTGCTGCCCATGAACCAGGCCACCCACAGGCCTCCAGGCTCTGTGACTCTGTACTGCTAACAGCGATTCTGGTTAGCGGTCCGCTCACTGTCTAGCTGCAGATACCGTCCACGTCCGCTTCTCGTGCAGGTGACACGAGGTGACAGGGCCAGCCCACAGAAAAAGTCACGAGCCCTCTGAAATCTGCTGCCGATAAAGCAAGGCAGCATTGCAGGCCGCGCCTCCACCATCTGCAAGCAAGATCCGCTCTGACCACTGCCAGTCCTGAGGGACTGCGGAGAAAACATACCCTCTCTCTCCTCCTCACCAGTAATTAGAAACATTTGTTTTATATTTTTTCCCCCAAAGTCCCGGGAAAGGGCTTCTCTGAGGCTCAGAGAAAGCAAGCGGTTAAGTCACGGGGACACAGTGTGCACCCCTAGACCCAGACCCAGAGACCCCATCCCGCCTAACACCCTACCCCTCGACGCCCGGCCTTCGGAACCAATACAGTCTTTGAGCACTTCCCTTTTCCTCTGGGGAGGGTGGTAGCTGGTCTCAAGGTGGGTCCTTGTCACCCACCAGAGGAGTCCCTGCAGACGTGACACGCAGGCCGACTCCTTTCTCCGACAGTACACCCCGGGGACACAGCAGGAGACCGGGGGTCGGGGCGGCCAGGAACGCCCACCGCGCCCGGCTCTTCTGGTTGGGACGGGGCGTCACACACCGTGAGAACAGGAAGGCATCCGCGACGCGGCAGCGGACCGTGGGGCTTCCTCTCGCTGTGACTCTGAGCTTTCGTTTTCCCGCTTGTCAAACAAGGAGGCTGAAGCGCAGCCTTCCAAAGACTTCTCACCACGCACCGTCCGTGATAATCTACGACCTTGGGGTTCAGCTTCGTTAGGCTGCACATCCCAGTCCTCAGCCTACGGGATGGGCCAGTGCTGGTGACGACCGCGTCACCACTCCTCTCACGCATTGACGCGCTGCCACCTCCCCGGTTCGAAGCCCTGTCTGCACAGTGAGGCTTACTCACAAGAGCCGAGTGGTCTGTCAGTGGAGGAAGGAGTCAAGAAAAGGCCACACACACAATGTAAGTACGTAAATTAGATTAAATGTGATATTAGAATATTATTCAATCCATGGGGCACCTGGGGGCTCAGTCAGTTATGTGTCCGACTTCGGCTCAGGTCATGATCTCACAGTTTGTGGGTTCGAGCCCCGCGTCAGGCTCTGTGCTGACAGCTCGGAGCCAGGAGCTGCTTCAGAGTCTGTGTCTCCCTTTCCCTCTGCCCCTCCCCTGCTTGCTCTCCTCTCTGTCTCTCTCTCTCTCTCTCTCTCTCTCAAGCCCTCCCTCAAAATTAAATATTAAAGAGAAGTTCAGTCCTAAAAAAGGAGGAAATCCTGCTATTTTGTGGTAACATGAATGAAACTAAAGGGCATTATGCTAAATAAAATAAACTAGACACAGAAAGACCAACTGTATAGGGGAGACTGCATTGTCTCACTCACACGTGGGATCTCAAAGGCCGGCCTCACAGGAGTGCAGATCACATCGGCAGGTGTCCGGGGCTGAGGTGGGGTGGGGGCATGGGGGGAGCAGGGTCAAAGGTTACAGACTCTGTGGTGCAAATGCAAACTGGTGCAGCCGCTGTGGAAAGCAGTCTGGCGGCTCCACAGCACACTAAGAATCGAATCACCATATGATCCAGTCGCTCTGCCTCTGAGTGTTTGCCCAAAGATCATGGAAACACTCATTTGAAAAGCTATACGCACCCTTATGTTGACAGCAGCGTTACTTACGACAGCCAGACCGTGGATGTAACCCACGCGTCCACAAAAAGATGAAGGGACAAAGAAGGTGTGGTGTCAACACAACGGGAGATGGCTCAGCCACGAAAGAGGATGAGACCTTGCCATCGGATGGATCTAGATGGTGGTTCGCTCAGTGAAGTCAGTGAGTCGGAGAAAGACAAACACCACATGATTTTGCTTATATGGGGAATTTAAGAAACAAAACAAAGAATGAAAAAAAGGAACAAAAACTGGACTCTTACATAAGAGAACAAATTACCGGAAGAGAGGTGGGCGGGGGGCGGGGATCACAGAGCACGTGTTTGTGACGGGCGCTGAGTGACACACACAACTGGCGAATCACCATATTATACACCCAGAACGAACGGGACACTGGATGTCAATTACACTGGAATTAACATTTTTTTAAAAGATGATCATTTTAAAAAAGAGAGAGACCAACTTAAAGAGAAAACAGACACAGGGACATACCAATCCAATGCCACGTGTAACCATTTAAGGATCCTGATTTGATGAAAACAACTTAAAAAGAATCTTTTCAGTCGAGGGAAATTGAATTTGGCCCAAGTATGAAGATACTGCTGCTACGCAGGGCTCTCAGGCATGAAAACGGCATGTGAGTGAGGTTCTTGTAGAAAATGTCATTTACCGTTAGAAGCTCCTCCAGAGTCTTTACGGCTGAAATTACACGATGACAGAGATTTGCTTTAAATGACACCAGTGATCAAAAAGGGGAGGGGACGTGTAGACGCAACAGGAAAAGCCAAACGGTCCTCACTGAAGCCGGGTGGCAGGTGCGTGCCGGTCAATACGCAAGTCTCTCTTCCTTTACGTAGAGAAAACGTCTGTCCACAAAAGGACGTTAAACGTAAAGACGAGAAGAAAGCGGAAGTAGGCCCGGGGAAGCAGCGGCCCCCTCTGCTCACTCACTCAGCAGCCGTCCTGGGCCCTGCGCCCACAAACGACGGACACAACCCTGTGTGAGGCTAAGCAACGCACGTGACCGCGGCGTGGCCTGCAGCAGGCTCGTGACGAGCCAGCCACCCCCAGGACGCCGCTGCACACTCGTGATTACTTAGCTTCTACACCGATAATGCGAAATACTAAATACACACAGTGAATGAAAAAGGTTACCAACTTGGCTCTGAGGTGAAAACGTCCGGGGTGGGGTGTACAGGACGGGGCCAGCGCGGGACCGGGAACTCGGAAACTGCAGGCCCGAGGCCCCCGCGTCCTGGCCGCACTCCCCCCCCCCCCGCCCCCGGCCCCGCGAGGGAGGGTGTGCTGGTCAACTGGACCACGGCCATCACTTCACACGGACACGCGTGTAAATCAGCGTGTTGTACACTAGCACGTACACGGAAACCTAGGCAGTTCTTTCTTAGTTGTCAAAAATAAAAAGTAATTTTTAAATGAAATATTTAAAAAAAAATAAACATCCCAGTGACAACAACAACAGTAAGAATAATAATGATGACAACAAAGGACACAGGACCTTGTACAATCTCTCCGTGGTCCTTCTGAATCATCCTGCCCCCGAGGCTACCACTGATGGTGACTTTCTTCGGCCACAGACTGGCCTCGCTTGTGACAGGATGCCGTCTGAACAGACGCATACAGCGCGTCCTGTTTGGCCCCTCGTTTACCTGCCTGACACTCCACCGCCGGGCCCCAGGGCTGTGTCCCTTCCCCCCGCTGGCGCCTGCTGCTGTGTGACTCAGAACAGAGTGTGTATCTCTCTGTTCTACCAGCCTCGGCCCTGGGGGGGGTTAGGTTTTCTAGCTCTGGGCTATTATGAATAAAGCTACCGTTGACATCTTCCTGTGAACCCAGAAGAGCACAGAAGTCTTTCTGTGAACACAGGCTTCCAATTATCTTAGGCAAATCTGTAAAGAGTGAAGTTCATGGGTCAAAAAGTACAGGTATGTTTAACTTTACCAGAACATGCTATATACAGAGTACTACATGTAAGGTTTAGGTATGTTAGAGTGGATTATAAACGGACACCCCTGGCAGGAACGTTCTGGAGCGAGCTCTCGCAGGGAAGTCACGGAAGGCCGTGAGCCTCCAAGGCAAACGAGAATGGGGGGTAGCAAAGAGGGTGCCACTGACCCTTTCACAAAAAAAGTTTGAAAATCCAAGTAGGGGCACCTGGGGGGCTCCGTCAGTTAAGCGTCTGACTCTTGGCTGCGGCTCGGGTCGGGACCTCACGGCTCATAAGTTCGAGCCCGGCGTTGGGGCTCTGCCGACACGTGTGAAGCCCCCTTGGGATTCTCTCCCTCCCTCACACTCTCAATATAAATAAAAGTTTAAAATGTAAAAGCAGGTATCAACTTGCGACAACATCCATGACAGAAATAAGTCACTCGTTTGACTTAGAAACCAAGTCCCGGGCTGTGACAGGAGCCGCAGGCATGGGGTGCGCCCAGAGGCGACCCCAAGGACCTCCTCACAACAGTGACCGTGCCTGCCGAGTGTAGACGTGCAGGCACCAGGCCTCGAGCCCCACAGGCGGGACTGAGAAAATGACACCGGTCAACCTCCGAGTCCCCCCGTGGCTGGGCCCCGCTCCCCACTCCGGAGGGGACGCTCCCCACGACTCGGCCGTGTAGACTCGCCGCCACCCTTCTCTCCCTTCGCGCTCACGCCTGTGGCTCCAGGAGACACTCTCTGCGATGTCACCAGTGATCCCAGGGTCACCCGGCACCCCTGGAACGTCAGCCTGCTGCCCGTCTGGCCGTGGACGTCCTCACCGCAATGCTCGCAGACCTGACTCAGCCACCTCCCATGTCCCACGTGTAACATCTCCGCGGTCCCCTCACTCCGACCACACCCGCGCCCTCGGTCATCTCCTCCAGCCTCACGTGTCCCCTTCCGTCCGGGGCTGCGGTTCCTGAATCACTATTTCCAAGAAACCTCTAACTCGCATCCCGATTCACTTCATTCATTCACCTGAACTCCACACACGGACGCCCGACCACCTTCTTAGCGGTCCTGTCCAGAAACCTCTTAGGCCCCTCAGGCGGCACGTCCACACCTGGGCACCCGATGACCCCCCATGCAGTGGCAGCCCGTCCCCGCGGGCCAGGCACACCCACCGCACCAGCACGTCCCCCATGTCCTACACCGGGGTCTGCGCTGACCGGCTCTACCTTCCAGACACATCGGGAACCTCATCCGTCGAGCAGGCTCCGCTCTCCACCTGCATTATCGCTACCCGGGCCCAAAGCACCTTCATCTCCTGCAGGATCAACTGCACCGACCTGCCTCACCTCACGGCAATGAAAACTTACTTTTAGTAGAGTGCTGCTGAGTTTACTTACTTAGCATCTCTACCCTTCGTCTGCACTAGTGAAAGTGGTCGACAGTTTTGTTCTGTTGTGTGTGAGGTTCTAACTTTCACGTCAGGAATAAACTTCCCTCTTTGAATGAGCTCTTTAACTTTTCAATTACATAGTTTATATGATGTAGGAGTTTTCTTCTCTTTAATGTTTGGTTGAATTATCCAGTAAAGCTTTGGAAAACATCATGCCATTTTAGGTGCTTTTAACAAACCTTTCAGATTTTTCTTTGGCTAATAGTGTATTTACGTTTATAAACTCTTCTTCAGTTTTGATGACT
This sequence comes from Suricata suricatta, assembly GCF_006229205.1. Classification (NCBI taxonomy): domain Eukaryota; kingdom Metazoa; phylum Chordata; class Mammalia; order Carnivora; family Herpestidae; genus Suricata; species Suricata suricatta. Next base: position 142,166,932 of record NC_043706.1, read on the forward strand.
TAGGATATCCTCAAATTGGCCCTTATATCCAAATTTTCAAATGTATTAGTATATAGCATTTCCTCTTAAATTATTCATAATTTCCCTGTTTAGAGTTATAGTCCCTTTCTGATTCCTTAATTAAGATTTGTATTTTATGTCTTGGGTAGCCAAAGATAGTCTGATCCATTTAAGAACATACTGCATTATTTTGCAATGCAAGATCTTTTTATATTATTAGTCACATCTATATTTTAAATTGTGAATCATTCATTTCATCTCTCATTAATTTCCCCTCCTCTGCTTTTTTAAAGTTTATTTTTGGTGTTCTAATAAATGAACATAGGAATACAAATTTTCATACTACTTTGGCTGCAATCCTTAAATTTGGTTGATTTTATCCCCATTTACATTTGAGGCTTTGAGAAATTATTTTAAAAAACATTTTTAATAGTTTATTCTCAAATTGGTTTCCATGTAACACCCAGTGCTTCTCCCCACAAGTGCCCCCCACCATGACCATCACCCCTCCCTCCCTCCCCCTCCCCCTTCAGTCCATGGTTTGTTTTCAGTATTCAGTAGTCTCCCTTGATCTGTGTCCCTCACTCTCCTCCGCTCTCTTTCCCCCTTTTTCTCCCCTGCCAGGGCTCTCCTGTTAGATCTATGAATGCAAACATACGGTATCTATCCTTCTCTGCCTGGCTTATTTCGCTTAGCATGACACCCTAGAGGTCCATCCACTTTGCTACAAATGGCCAAATTTCATTCTTTCTCATTGCCATGTAGTACTCCATCGTGTATATATACCACATCTTCTTAATCCATTCATCAGGTGATGGACATTTAGGCCCTTTCCATGATTTGGCTATTGTTGACAGTGCCGCTATGAACATTGGGGTACATGTGCCCCTATGCATCAGCACTCCTGTATCCCCTGGGTAAATCCCTAGCAGTGCTATTGCTGGGTCAGAGGGGAGTTCTATGGATAGTTTTTTGAGGAGCCTCCACATTGTTTTCCAGAGCGGTTGCACCAGTTTACATTCCCACCCACAGTGCAGGAGGGTGCCCGTCTCTCCACACCCTCGGCAGCATCTATAGTCTCTTGATTTGTTCATTTTAGCCCCTCTGACTGGTGTGAGGTGGTATCTCAGTGTGGTTTTGATTTGAATTTCCCTGATGAGTGACGCTGAGCATCGTTTCATGTGCCTGTTGGCGATCTGGATGTCCCCTTTAGAGAAGTGTCTATTCAGGTCTTCTGCCCATTTCTTCACTGGATCATTCATTTTTCGTGTATGGAGTTTAGTGAGCTCCTTGTATATTTTGGATTTTTTAATATTTTATTTAATTTTGAGAGGCAGAGAGACAGAGCATGAGCAGAGGAAGGGCAGAGAGAGAGGGAGACACAATCTGAAGCAGACTCCAGGCTCTGAGCTGTCAGTACAAAGCCCAACGCAGGGCTTGAACCCATGAGCCATAAGATCATGACCTGAGCCAAAGTTGGCCACTAAACCGACCGAGCCACCCAGGTACCCTGAAAAAAATTTGTTTAAAGGTCACGCAGATACATAGTGGCAAAGTAGGAATTCAAATCTAAGTGTGATTTACATTTACACTATGATCAGACAAGGTCTTTTAAATGTATCACAACAAAAGGCACAGAGATGCAATTCACACATAAGGAAAAATAGCTATTTAACTATGGGAAGATGCTTATTTTCTTCAAATAAAAATATTAAAACAATGTCACTGCCATTTGCACAAAAGAAGTTGTATAATTTCCCATTTAATTTGGCTAAAATGAAAGCATAAACTGGAAAAGTGACTTGATAAATATATACTAAATGAGTATTAAATGCCATAAAATATGATCCATTGACCTACTAACCTCAGATCCTGGCATTTTTCCTTAGCAAGTATTTCATAAGAATAAAACTGCCAGGGCGCCTGGGGGGCTCAGGTAAGCGTCCAACTTCAGCTCAGGTCACGATCTCCCAGTTCACAAGTTCAAGCCCCACTTCGGGTGACCTCAAGCCCTGCTCTGGGCTCCACACTCTCTTTCCCTCTCTCTTTCCCTCTCTTGCACATGTGTGCTCTCTCTCTCTCTCTCTCTCTCTCAAGAATGAATGAGTAAATATATAAATAAAATAAAATTGCCATACACACAAAGATAATAACTCTATGACAAATTAGAAACAATCTAAAGATCCAATGATCCAACTGTGAGAAAGTAAAATAATACCACAGAGGAATTCAGTGGGATGGTTTCAGTCACTAAATATAATATTAGACTGCATAACGTAAGGAACTGCTTACAGCATAATGCAAACTGAAACATCAAAAATCACAGCTGCCTGTGCACTGTACCTACTCTTGTGTGAACATGTGCACATGAAGAAAAGACCGGAAGGAAATCTTCGCAACCGCTATAACTGGTGGCATCAAGGTGATCGTAATATTATTTCAGAAGGTTTTTTCAGAAATGCAAGTGTAAAATGACTTTCAGTAAATGAAAGCAGCACCGGGTAAAGCGGGCGCCAACAGGATCAAAAGCACAGCTGTTAGAAGAGCCTTTGCAAAGAAAGTTAAGACCACGATACTCAACCTCAAACACAGAAATAAGAGACACTGTGACATACAGACTAGCAAACAAGAGGGGCTTATGTCAAATAGCTGAGTCTTCTCATAACTGTAGAGTCAGCTATAATTTAAGAACGATGGAGACGAGGCTAGGGTTCATGACTCAGAAGGGGGGAACAATCCTGAACACCTACCACGTAAAAGAAGTCTTGCCAAGCTTACCAAGCAAAGGCAAACAGTAACCGCCCCCCAGCAAAAGCAGCTAAAATGCTAAATGGAAACCAATAACACGAGCAAATGGAAATGGAGACATTCAGAACTATGTATCGACAGTGTTTTTTCTAATACTGCTGCAATTTGCTCTCAGAAAATTCCACGCACAGAAAAACTGCACACCTATATCATAGTTATCTGGTTAGTCCTTTTATGATTGACTTCACAAGGTTCACATACTTTTAACTTCCAGGTCATTGGTTCATTTCACATGGTATAATGCCATGCTCTCTCTTAAACGGATTCAGATCGTAACTCTGGAAATCCTGAATTCTCACTCAGTGACTGACTAGTCAAGAACACGGTCAAGTCAGCTGGTGGTCAAGTTTCACTTCCAGCCACGTGATGTAGCTGGTTATCCTAATCCTCTTGTTCATTTGTACTTTTTGATAGAAGCAGTGTTTAAATCACCCGCCCTAGTTTTATGCAGCATCATAAGAACAGTCGATCTAGGAAACACTACCATCCAATCCCTCAAGGTTCAACACTCTTTACACAAAATGTCAAGCAAAACCGATTTTAAGTTGCAAAGAAAAAAGAACATAGTACAAATACAAAACGGAGGCACTAACCAGCAGGGGGAAAATTCCTCATATGAAATCACCAACCCATTCCTCACAACAAATGCTCAGTTTTATATAAATTCTTTCCCTTCAGTGTGAAACTGAGCACTGCTCTTATAATTTGAATCTGGAGTAGATGCATTTAGAAGTCAAGTAATCGATCTTACTCAACGGCCTGTTAGGCTGAGTGAGGTCCTGACGCCACTGCTGGTGTCTAACAGTCAGTGACATTAAACCAGTGAGACCACCTCGACCTCTGACTATTACAAAGCACTATGACTTCAGTCAAATAAAACTAGATTCTATAAAGAAAAGGTTTAAATAAATCTCTGACAGTGAAATGAACAAACAGAAAAGCAAAACAAAAGCAAAGCAAAGGGTGGAGGGGGCAGAGGGTGAGAGGAAGGGAGGGAAGGGGGAGGGAGGAGTTTGCAAATGACCGCAGGCTACCGTTCTCAGTGCTTCCCTCACGTCTTAGAAAGCTACTCCACGCAGCAGGGGCCAACCTGAGCCACCACCCCTTCCTCCCTCCCCAGCACAAAACTCCTCCCGCCGGGCCTTGGAACTCACTGTCCATCATCAGCAAACCCCCTCTCTCCTTAAACTCCTCTGAGAGAAGAAACTGTTCACCTTTGTGCCTGAAAACCTTCCCATCCTGATCACACTGCTTCCTATACCAAAGCTGATTATCACCTCATGCAAAATTAGGCTGTAGGACGTGTGATGGTGGGTGGTAAGCACGTAATGCAGAAATTCTTAATAAATACAGTGATAGATATTTTAAAAATATGAACAAAAGACTGCCCCAGGAAAGGCAATTGTCTAAAAGTTGTGATTCTATCATCCTCTTTCCTCTCTCACTGTCAGGTACTAAAGATAAAAACAGAGAAACCGGGCAACTGCAGTGGCCGCACGCCACCAGCTTCAAGGTGACATTAAACCAGTGAAACCAATTTGAAAACAGTCACCAAGGGCTTACTTAAAACTCCCTGTCCCAAGAAATGGCACCGTTGCCTGAAGTTAGCAACTAACGCTCTGGGGAGATTAGTGGCACAGGATGCCAATCACGGGCGGCGCGCAGGGGCCGTGAGCACCCTCTGCCTGTGCGGCTGGGCTCTGTGTTTAGAAATACACTGAGCAGGGGCGCCCGGGGGCTCCGTTGGTTAAGCGGCCGACTCCAGCTCAGGTCATGATCTTACAGACTGTGGGTTCAAGCCCCGCGTTGGGCTGTCTTGACAGCTCAGAGCCTGGAGCCTGCTTCCGATTCTGTGTCTCTCCCTCCCCCTCCTCCCCTGCTCACGCTGTTTCTCTCTGTCTCTCAAAAATAAATAAGAAATATAAAAAAATACACTGAGCAGAAATCCAAGGAAACCAGGGTTCACTAACAGAATTGAGCATTCCTTCAATTTTACAAAATCACTAAAGAGACTGGATGTGGTCGCACTGTTTACCAGGTGAGGCTGAAATGAAAACACTGCAGAGATCTTGATGCCAGGGCGGTATTTGTCCCAGTTAACCTGCAGACAAGCGGAGAGGTGAATCTCCCTGTGGGAATGCCTGCCGCTCTCCTGGGTCACCTCCTACTCAATCTGTGTCCTTGAACGTCACCGGCTGGCCTGCCAGCACCGCATCTAAGAGGAGGAATCTCACATAATGGTGCGCACATAATGGTGCGCACAGACAAGGAAGTTCTCCTCCGGACACCAAGCCTAGCATCAGTCGAAGATAAACAAACATAAAAAAAGGAGCCAACAAATGACCTCTTAACATATATAACAATATTAGAAAAAAGAAAAACTGCCAAAAATACGCAAGGTGTTGGTACTATACAGGACAAAGCTAATTTTAGGCGTCGTGAGAGAAAGAACATGCACAAAATGAGTTTTAGGAAAGCACCTGCTTTGAAAACATTAAAGAATATTAGGAAGTGATCCATGATGTCAAAAGGCACACTGAAATGAAGAGACAGAACCAAAATACAGAAGCAATTCTGATTAAGAAGGGCCATTGTAAACTGAAGCAGAATTAGCAACAGCTTGGAACAGAAGCGTGCTGCCGACGGCCGTGCCAGAGACGCGGAGGGCAAACCCGGGGGTCCTTCTGGAACACACGGGGAGGACGGGAGAAGAGAAGGACTGGGTACTTGGGGATCCTGAAGAGAACAAAACAGCAAGGACGGCACCAAGGAGCCGGGAAAACAGCACACCAGATATGCTGAGCTACAGCAGGACTTGTAAGATGGAGTGAGAAAGCTTACCACGTGCCAGGCTAAACTAACAATAGCGAAAACATTTACATACAACCTAGTAAAAGTAATGAATTCCAACAGCAAATGACAGTTTTCTAAATGTTCAGAAAAGAAAATAGCAACATTTACAAGGAAAAAAAATCAAGACATAGTGGAACAGACCCACAGCAGTGTGAGGGACAAAGAAGATCTCCAGGAACCCCGGAGCGGGCTGGAACCTGGCGCGTCCCAGCCACTTGGCACCCAGATCCACTCCTTTTCCTCATGTTTCCTCTCGCCTGCCTTGTCTTCAACGTTTTGACTCATAACTTGGAACCGCTTCAACAAGCAGCAATAGTAATAACACAAGAAAAGACGAATCGCGAGTGACACACACGGCTGCCGCCGCCGCCTCCCGGCCCTGCGCCGCAGGCAGCCTCCGCTCGCCTCTCCCCTGCACCTGCTGTGCCATCCGCCTGGAAGGCTCCTCCGCGCCCCAGCAAGGGTCACAGCCTCACGTGTCTCGTGTCTGTCCTCAGTTACTGCCCCCGGGAGCCACGCCCGGCTGCACGTGCACACGCACGTGTTAGGTACTTGTGCTTCCTGTCTCCACCCCACACCGGTGGAAACACTGGGAGGGGAGAAGTTCTGTCTCGTTTCTCCCTGGGTGAGGACTGGGGAGCAGTCTCTGGGGCCCGCGAGCGGGTGACGATGCGCGGTCGGAAGAACACAGCGGACCGCTCGGGATACGCTGACTCCAGCCAGGCGCGTGACGCGGCATCTCCCTCCTGGGGGTGAAATCGCCACGTGCGGCGCTGTCCACAATCGGAAAAGGGGGCACGGGAAACAGTGTGGACAAAGGACTCAAATTGGTAGCGTCAAAACAGAGAAACAGAGGGTGCTGGGTAGCAGAAGGAAGCCGGAGGCTTTCCTCGGAGCGCTGGGATGGCTCAACACCAGACAAACGGAGCTTAAAGAAATGGCGTCTTCCAGTTAAATTTATTTTTTTACTCTGGGACAAAGAACTTTCCTTGGTTTTCTTCACTTTACCGACTTTTCCTTCTTACTCTTCTTTGCAAACTCTTCCGTGTCTTCTCCACAGAACTGGCGTGCCCAGAGTTCAGAGCTCGGACCCGTTTCCTCCAAAGACAAACTCCCTCAGTGACGTCGTTTCGTCCCCTGGCTCTGTGACACAGACATCCGGGGACACCTACGTCTCTAGCCAGGACCTTTCCTCCTGGCTCGACGGCAGAAGCACCGTCTGTCTGTCTGTCCGCCGTGTGATGGCTGAGATGTCCCGTCTCCCGCCTCCCTGCTGTCCCCCCACAGCACGAGGGAGACACCTGATTCCAGCAGGTGTTTACACCGAACGAGTGGGGGCCGCTCCTGAGCTCCGTCTTACACACCACAGACCACCTGTGAGCAGAGCCTGGGCACTCTCGCCTCCTCGCACGCCCGACTCCTGCTCGCACTGCAGGGTGAGAGCCCCCGCTCCGGCCCCCACCGCACCAAGACCGCCGCCAGGCCCTCCGTGCCCACGTTCTCGTGCCCGTGCGTGCTCTCAGCCCAGCGGCCACAGGGAATGCGGCCAGCATTTAAGTTAGATCGTGACCCAGGGGCGCCCGGGGGGCTCAGTCGGTTAGGGGCCTGACTTTGGCTCAGGTCATGATCTCGTGGTCCATGACATTGAACCCCGCTTCAGGCCCTGTGCTGACAGCTCAGAGCCTGGAGCCTGCTTCCGATTCTGTCTCTCTCTGCCCTTCCCTTCTTGTGCTCTGTTTCGGTCTCAAAAATAAACATGAAAAAAACATTTTTATGTTAGACTGTGACCCAGTCATTTCCACTTGTGCCCAGGACTCGACCCACAGCCTGAGCCCCTTCTACTGCAGCCCCCGCCCCCGCGCCCCCAGGAATGGGGTCTGCCCCAGCCGCGCTCGCCTACTTCAAGGCCCTGGTCTCCTCCTCCTGGTCTTCTTACTCCCTCCGGTCTCTGCTCAAGTGACAACGTATCAAATAAACTCCCCCGACCCCCGTCCGTCTACAAGAAGCCAGTACGGCCGTCCACGCCCACCACCACCCTCTCTCGCCGAATTCAGCGGGCCTCTTCCATGTACGAATTCATCACAGAACTCAGCACGGCCTGCTGTGTATACATCAGAGGCACCACCCCCTTGCACAGGAGGAGAACGGACCACCATTTTGCTCAGCACTGTGTCCCCAGCACCTGGGACAATGCTGGGACATCAATGCTCAGTTACGATCTGTCTGTCGACTGGATGGCAGGTAAGGAGGAGGACGGGGAGAGAGAGGGGGCGAAGGAGAGAAAGGAGAGAGCGGAAGGGCAGACTTACCTGTGACCTGGCTTCACATGCAAACTCTCAGGTTTACCGAAAGATCAGCAACCAGAAAAGTGGTGTCGTTTCTTTAGGAAGTGAATCCTTTCATCAAACACTGTTTCCAAGGAGGTGCCTGCCCTGCCTCACGGTATCCCAGCGTCCGGCCACTACGGGTCCGCACAGGCAAGTCACTGCTGCCACCTTCTAAAAATATATTGACAACGTACCCTTGGTCCGGAGAGTGTCAGCCTAGACGCGGAGGAGGCACTGTGAGGAAAGGTTTAGCAGGAAGTATGCCTCACCGGAAGAGAGAGAGCACAGTTCATCTACTCAAAGACGCTCTGGTGGGGTGCGGCCATAGTGTGTGGTATCGACTTGCTACAGAAGTCAAAACCACACTAACAGCAAAAAAGAAAAAGAAAAAATAATCCATACCAACAGATGATAAGTAAGGAGAGGGTGCCTGGCCCTAGGGGAGAAAGTCCCGCAGCATCAGAACTGCCTGCGGGTGTAACAGTCACCCTCATAAAGGGCCGGAGTTTTGACAACGGATGTTCCGGAATGGGAGCCCAGCGGCATCGCCATCTCCCACAAGCTTCCACCGGGTTTCTAAACCTCAGTTTTAATTTAAAACGATAGCGCATGATCACAGAAACCAAACTCTTCAGTGTCGGTCAGAAACCTCGATGATACGGGGGCTATTCAGGGACTACCTTTTAAAGACCTTGGCAATGGACCCTATTCTAGATGATCAGCTTGTATATTTAGTATTTCTCAGCTGGAGATCGACTTTCTCAAATCTGAGCATCAAATGAGAGAAACTTAAAAAATAATAGCAAAGAATAATGTCTATGTATAGTTTTGCCATCATTTTTAATGGCTTTAAAAACAGTGTGTGGTGCTGTGTGGACACACAGCGTCTCCTCTCTTGGCCCAGAAAGGAGGTGGTGCGTGCTGAGGGTGAGGTGACACTGTCATTATCTGAACCCGAGGTGTCTTGCAGCAGTATTTTGTAGAACTAAACTATACAGAAATGTAGTCAGTAAAAAAAAGGCCACTCTTCATCTACACAACTGTTCTACCCAAATATATCCCAGTGCATATTTAAAGGAGTGAGACGCAACTGCAAAACCAGTTACAGCACCCTGGTAGAGACTTTCTGTATTTGGGGACACCGGGGGCAAAGAGAGAGTGTTGCAGAGACCAGGGGACAGAGGTACCATCCCAACTAAGCAAGGTCGGGAACACAGTTCTGTCGTCAACAGAATAGACGGTCAGGAAACACACAGACTGGCTGCCACAACCATGTCTTTTGGGCTTCCCCCCACCCCGGGCTTCCCCCCCCGCCCCCAAGCCAACAATCAAACCTAAAATTTCTGCAGAATTGCAAATGTTACACTGAGGCCAGGCATTCCCCACAGTGTGAGTGAGAAACCGCACAGGACTATTGATGAGAACACTGCACCTGTCTCCCCACCGCCCTTCACCTACCACGTGCCGCCTCAGGGGCGTGACACGATGGGACACCCCACCAGCTGACGGCCCGGCCCGCGCCTGCCTGTCAGAAGCCCCTCTTGGTCCCCAAACATCACTTTTTAGCCTTTGACGCCACTCCCGGGGGCTGCAAAGTCTCCAGGCTGACCCTTCTGGCCCCTGAAACCCCCAAATTTCCTGTAAATTACAGTTGCTATGGACGGAGGGGACTGTGCCCAGTCCCCAGCAATGGCCTGGTCACATTAGAGCTTCCTTTCTTCAGATTTCCAGAAGCAAAGGAATACACCTGCATATGTGACCGTCTGAACAACACCGCAGTCTGTGTTATAACAGCGAGGTCTCACCTAAAGCTGCGTCCGACGTAATCCAAACTGATGATTTTCACTATTTAATCCACATATAAGATCTTTATTACATATAGGATATATAATTAATGCTTTTATACGTCATTCATTCTGACTGTGTGGTACCAAGCCCTGTAGGCTGCTTCCAGTACTCAGGCCCACAGACTTTCAAGTTTGCTAGGTCTCTTAAAGTTTGCACGAAGGCATTTCACCTGGACACAAAAACAGTGCATTTAATGTTTCTAAAAGTCCTGAGGAACGTCGCGTCTCAAATACACAAGGGGTCACCTTCTGTTCTCCCTAAAAGAAGGTGGGTGACCTCGAAGGCAGGGTCTGGGCAGGTAACAGGCGTGGGGAAAGCTGCTGGGGGGGGGCCTCCGTGCTGGCCTGAGCAGCCCCCTGCACGCGGGCAAGGCCGGCGCGGTCGGTGTTGCCTTCTCTTACGGTTTCTGGAGAGACCCGGGGTTTCCATGCAGGCTCTCAATGCCTAATGCTGGCAACTCGCCCCAAACCCCCCACGGGCATGCGCAGGCCAGACGGGACGCAGCTGTTGGCTGTGCGTGGTCTGGGGGCCTCCTGTTTACGGCCGCTCACGGGCGATGCTCCAGAGAGGACACGCCAGGTTCGTCATTGTTTTTCTAGAGCCTGAACGTGTTAGGGCACTGAGGAGACGTACGAGAGCGTTCGTGTCCTGCACGGTGGTAGCAGGAGTGACGGTCGCATTACTTACCCTGCTGACTTCCTTAGGAGCCGATTCATCTGGGGGGAAAGGAAAAGGAAGGGGAAAAACACAGTTAGAAACTCTGAGCAGCTTCTGAAACACAGACTGTGTCACTCACTCTCAATAAGACGAAGCTCTGCCTCTTCTTACAAAACCTGAGAGTTTGGCTTCAAAACCCCGTCAAGGTTACACATAATAATAGACCTAGATGTCCACGTAACGTTGGAGGGAAATGAAGCACCGCAGGCCACGTTCGAGACCGCCTTGTTGGGGGCTCTGAGCCCGGAGTGTCCGCAGACAGTCTTCCAAAGGCCACAACCCCACGGACCCCACAAGTGACCCTTCACATCTGTGCTGCGGGTCAGTTACAACACGTCTTATTTGCTGGAAGGAGACACGTCCCCGCACAGCACCCTGGTCGAGGCCCGAAAGACCCCCGTTCGCAGCACCGCTCTGAGCCGAGGGTCCCGGGTCCCGGGGGCCTGTCGGGCCGGCGTGCCGGCGGTACTTACTGTGAAGAGACACTGACGGGCCAGTGGTGACCGGTCAGGGTGAGACCCTCGGAAGGGCTCTCCCCGGGGGGCTGGCTGCGTGACCAACAGGGTGCGAGAAACAAGTGGCCAGGACTCCGCTCCACGTCACTGGCTCTGACCCACAGCATGTGCACAGGGCCCTCGCAGAGCGGGATGGACCAGAGCCGCACCGGGAGGGAGGCCACCTTCCGTTCTGCTCCTGCCGTCTGTGTCCTCGTCAGGTCCAGAGCGCAGCCTAACCGTCCCGACGCTGACCAAGCCCCGTCCCTGAGTTCAAACAGGGCTGTGACTCCCCCTCTTTCAACATCCTAGCCAAGTAAACTGCTGAGTCGTGCTGTTTTCTTTTCACTAAGCTTTCTCCAATTTGCTGCTTGCCACCGTTTCCATGGATAACACCAAGCCTGGCGCCGAATCGCATATCAACAGGCGCAGTCTCCAAAAGGGCCACTGAATCCGGTATGTGCCCTGGCAACCATGTCCCAATGCACACGCGCACACACGCAGGCATGCATGCGCACACACACGCAGGCACTCAGGAACATACACACGCATGCATGCAGCCACACACACACACACACACACACACACTCAGGAACGCACACGCGCATGCATGCAGCCACACACAGGCGCGCATGAACGCACACATGCACACATGCATACAGCCACGCACACGCACACACCCGTGCTGACCCTCAGATGCTTCAGAACGGACAGGAAATTGGATTTCAGAGCTGGCTGCGTAATGACTTCACCTAGAGCCGTTCAGAAACGACCAAGCTGGGCACGCGTGGCGAGCAGACATTCAGCGAACGGCCCTTATTTTTGCATCCCTGCATTAATACACACTCGTTTATGTGTGTCTCCTAATTGTTCTCCAGTGACCTGCGGACCGCATCTGACCTCCCGGAGAGCATCCCTGAGCGAGTTACAGGGAAAGCCCTCCCGCTGCCTCCACACGGAAACCCTGTCCACACGGCAGTATTGCACACGCTCTTCGACTCCTGGCCCCTTACCTCTCCTCAACCCCCCGAGAGAGGAGGGACCGCTTGATTTGATTCTTACACACATTTATTAATAGATTCTAAAGTTACGAAGGCTATGCGTTTTTAATCTTTATCTGAGAAATTCAGGACGCACGGCCAAAGGCCCCGGTGGACTGAGAAGCACGGAAGGAAAGCAGCAGTAGCACAAGCAGGTGCGCTCTCGGGACCGAGCGTGTTCCAATCTGTGGCATTCGGGTCCTTCCGCTCTCCCCAGCCATCACTGAGATCCGAACGTGGGTTCAAATGTTCCTTGGCTCTTTCTTTTCGTTTTGCTTGACGCTTCTCAAACGTGAGTGTGCGTAAGACCCTCTACCAGGATGTACTTATAAAAACCAACTATTTTTAAAAAAGTGTTTGAAAGAAAAATTTTACCTATAGCTTGTTTCTAGGATTTCCACCATATGCACAGATTTCATAAACGCACCTGTATCGCTTCCTCCAACTTGGAAGTCAAGTTTTGTTAAATGCATGTCGCATCTGTTTTACTTAGGGAGCGTGGTATTTTGCTAAAGAAATTAACTGCACGGCGAAGTCTGCTAGGATAAGGAATCCTCCTTCCTCTTTGCTGTAGGCGGAATTTTGATTTAGCTGAACTCTTTTGCCCAAAGAAGCTGACCGCATGGGGAAGAGAGCTCCTAGAAAGTCTCGTGGCGGGGGGGGGGGGGGGGGGGGGGGGGGGGGGGGGGGGGGGGGGGGGGGGGGGGGGGGGGGGGGGGGGGGGGGGGGATGCCTCAGGGGCAGGGACCGCCCTCTGGAGTCCACCCCCAGCAGTCACCTGTCACACTGCTGCGGCCAAGCTGGCTGGCTCCTCCCACCACCTCCCAAGTCTGAACTGAATGAATATCCTGCCGATAGAGTTTGATTCTGAGAAACCACCTTTCCCACAATGACATTTTCAAAGTATCAGAGCAGGAAGTCACCCCAGGCTCCTCACGCAAACCATGTGGCGATCGCAGGGACGAGCCCAGGGCTTAGACTGTCTCCTGAGGGCCCACGACCGCCACGTCTCTGTGCTCGTCCGACATGTGCTGAGGACCCAACTGTTGGGACCGCAGGTCACGCGGTTCAGCAAGAAAGCCTGTTTTAAAATGAAAGGCGTTGGGGATCATGGAAAAGCAAGAAACCGCGGGGGGTGCAAGGGTTTGAATAACTCAGGAGCATCAAATTAGTAACAAAAATGTTCACAACAGCAGACATGAACTTTCATGCAGCTGTAGGGGCTCAATTCATATTTGTTTATCCAGCAAATACGCACCACGGACTCACTATATTCCGTGCATGTACCCCCGTCCGCAAGGAGCTCACACTGGTGGGATGAATAAACAAGAAAACAAAACTAACTTCAGAGAAGGATTGTTTATGACTGTTAAAGAAAAACATTATTTAAAAAAAGTATCTTCAATTTCAACATGATTTTAATAATTTTTAAAAGCCTTAGGAAGAACAGCTCATGGAAAAATAACAGAATTTCATTTCTATAAATAAATGTTCCTTTTGCTTCTTCCTTTAGTTTTCCTTGACACTTCTCAAACTTGAGTGTGCATAAGATACTGTATATTTATAAAAGCCAACTATTTTTTGCTTTAGGGACAATTCAAAGTATTTGATTAATGGGAATCACCTTGATGGAACGTAGTTATTTTTGACTATTTTATAACTCTTTAAAACTGTGCATATATTTGTACTTTTACTTTTGTGATCACTTTTGCATTTCTTTGATACGAAGTGGGTTTCAGGAATAGATCCACACATAATTAGAACACAAAGGGACTTACACTACAAGTGGCTGACTTAGGTTCTGGCGCTGCTTATCATGTTCTTCTTTATGCTGGGTTTAACCCTGAGGCTTTATTATTCCACGTCCAGAGAAGCTATTTTGAAAAATTCCTTCTTTTAAAATTGATCGATCATTTCCTTGAAATGTAACATACATTTCTACTAAATCTTCCATGGATGAGTGCTCCCCTGTTGGTGCTCACTCCATCCGATGAGAGGGACATCCATGGGTGAGTGCTCCCGTCAGCACTCACTCCACAAGAGACACGTCCATGGGTGAGTATTCCCCTATCAGTGCGCACTCCACCAGAAAAAAGGGACGTCTATGGGTGATGCTCCCTGTCAGTGCTCACTCCACTGGACACGAGGAACGTCCATGGACGAGTGCTCCCCCATCAGCACTCACTCCACTAGACAATAGACACATCCATGGGTGAGTGCTCCCATCAGTGCTCACTCCACCGGACAAGAGGGACGTCCATGGAGGAGTATTCCCCCATCAGCACTCACTCCACCAGACAATAGACACATCCATGGGTGAGTGCTCCCATCAGTGCTCACTCCACCGGACAAGAGAAACGTCTATGATGAGTGCTCCCCTTTCAGGTCCTCACAACACCAGACAAAAGGGATATCTGTGATTGAGTGCTCCCCTGTCAGCGTTCACTCCACCGGACAAGGGGGATGTCCACGGAGGAGTGCTCCCCTGTTATCACTCACTCCACAAGAAGGTAAGTCCAAGACATCACATGTCAGTATTATGCATCCGAAGAAAAGATGCAATGACCAGAAGTGGTAGAAATTGCTGATCTCTGGGAGGACTTCTCTGTGCCTCTGTCGTTTCACCTTCTGGGCGTTCCAGGCATTCTAATATTCCTAAGTGGAGCATATCTGTCACCTCATTACGGAAAATACTTACTTCCTGTGAACATTAATTAACTAGCCAACTTTTTAATAAACAGTTGACCACTGAACATGGGTTTGAGCTGAACAGGTCCACTGATAACATGGATATTTTAAAACAAATATAGCGCAGTTCTGTAAATATGTTTTCTGCTATGATTATATTAATATTTTTTGTTCTCTAGTTACTCTGTTGTCAGACTGCCATACGTACAGTAACACTCAAAACACGTGTAGGCCACTGTTGATGGTGTTAGTAAGGTTTCTTCTGGTCAACAGCAGGCCATTAGGGCTTGTGTTTCGCAGACGTTCGAACGCACTGGGGGGCAGGTCAGCAGCCCTAAGCCCCGCGTTGTCCAGGGCTCAGCCGCTCTTCCACGTCTCGGAGCTGGCTCCGTCCGGCCTCCTCCAGCCACTTCCGGCTTCTGCAAGGGCTGTGGGCTGTCTACCATCAGCTGTCCTCCTACCACAAAGCACTCCGAACGATCCAATCCCCAAGTACTTACCAAGCATGTAACACCGCCAGACACTGAATGAAGGTCTCAGTTGGCGCAATCAGTCTGAAAGGAAGGCGTTACAGCTAAGGCTTGGTGACACCCAGGGGCACAATGTCCCCTCCCAGTGGGGGGTGGGAGCCGGCTGGCAGTCCTGGGGGACGCAGCCTGAAACCTGCCGACCTTAAGCCTGCTCCACTGAGGGGCTCCTGCGAATGTGTGGGTCAATTTCCCTACTTCTTCAGCCAATTTTACAAGGTAAAACTAAAAACACTCCAAAAATGCATAAAGGAAATGTAACAAGATGTTACTGGGAAAGTACATTTCTACCAGTAAACTAATGCACTGCTACTTACAATAAAAGCTTCAGAAAGCTCTTCCATTCCTACCAAAAAATAAACAAATTCCTTTGCTTAGGATTAAGTCCTCACCATTTGGTTCTGGCCCCCTTTTCCATCTAGAAGACACAGCACACAGGACTCCATTCCCACCCCAGTAAGAAGGGTCTTTCCAGAGCCCCAAGTATGATTTGCGAACCCTTAACTCAAAATCTTCATGCCTTCAAACCACAATTGCTGAATGTCCCCGTTGGGTGCCTGGCACTATTCTAGGTCCTCAATACGTGTCAGAACAAAAGGAAAAGGTGGCAGTCCCTGTCCTCATGAAGCTTAATTTCCAAGGTAAGAGGGAGTCCACAGACCTGATGAAACACTAAATTACACAGCGAGTTCCAAGTGGAGTGCCTTCCAGTGGGAACAGAGTGAAGCAGGTTAGGAAGCATCGGAGAGCATGGGGCAGGGGCGGGCGGCACCTGCCCCCGGGAAGAGCATCCCAGGCGGAGGCGTCAGCCTGAGCAGAGCCCTCGAGACACGAGTGTCCCTGTGGTTTCTTGCCACAGTTGATTCCTCCTTCTTTCAAGAATTTGCTCCATTTGTATTTCACCCATGAGGCCCTCTCAAAGGCAACAGGCCCGCCATACTCTTTACTCAAGAGTTTTTATACACTCGTCTCCTGCTGGGAGGGCAGAGTGCTACAGAAAAAGAAGGCAGGCTTGGAGGCCAAAGAGATCTATTTTCAAATCTCAGCCTCACTGACAAACCAGACGTGGGCTCCCGTACCTTTCCAAACTTGGTAATAGCTCACTCGCAAAAGGAGGTCACGTCAGGTGGTGTTAGGACTACACGGGTAACACATAAAGTTCTTGTGCAGAGTGACCTGTCAGGAAACTGTAGTTCTGTTTGTCCCCATTCAATGTGGCATCAATTACACTGTGGCTTCTGGGGACAGCTCGATACGTGGGGGGACTTCTTGACGGGACAGACGTTCCTGGAGACAAGGACGCCACCTAATGCTTCTTTTTCACTCTTGAACAGAAAGGCATTTAAAAAATGATTCTTGATAATTAAGATACAGATACAGATGCTTCTGCACACAGCGTAGTTTTCTTCCAATGTCAACAGAGCGGTAACGCAGGAGAAGGTGGGCTCTGTGGCCAGTGGTCTAAAATTCAGTGTAATTTGTAAGTACAGCAGTCACTCTATTTTGTTTCCTCTCTTCGTTTTTTAACATTAAAAACCAGGCACCAATGGAAGAACATAAGGCATGTAATCGAGAACTTAAGCACCAGGCTAACTGGTTTGTGCCAATAAACCCTGTACTTTGCAGAGTCACTAATGAGGAAACGTGACATAAACTATACATGGTGTGGTAACTGAAAGGTGTAAAGACCAAAGACTTGGGATATTCTTGGTCGGAAAAACAGGAGGAAACAATATACACCAGTTCACAAACTATACCATAAAGCAGGAAGAGCTGTTCCTTTCTCCCTGAAAGACCGGAATGATTTTCAGTACCGTGGGGAGTCATGGTTTCTGGCATGTGCCACTGCGGTCTACTTTCGTACTTAATTCCATATGAACAGTGAGGGTCCAGGAAGCTGTCCCATCCTAGAAATGAAAAGATGACTTAAAACAGCAGGGTGCGAATGAAAGGGGTTTTCCGGTGCGCCAGGAAATGTAATGCCGTACAGAGCAGCCTCCTTGCCTTCTGTTGTGCAGGTATGAGGCTTCAGAACAGACATGGTGGGTAAGTGTTGTGCACATCAGCCTACAGATGATAGTTTCTCTCTTGGAGATGACAGACACTATCACAGAGATGTTGGATTTCACTTTGGCCACAGAACCAAAGCTCAAGAAAGCTACCACGACACAATGTAATTTTCTCTTCTTTTGTATATACTGTGTTATAGAACTTCTTAGTTAAACCCTAGAACTGTGTTGATTCCATGAGTGGACGGACTGCTTTCATGACTGGGAGCAAATGTAACTAACTCCAAAGTCCCCCATCAAGGGGCGCCTGGGTGGCTCAGTCGGTTAAACGGCTGGCTTTGGCTCAGGTCACGATCTCACAGTTCATGGTTTTGATCCCTGCGTCAGGCTCTGTGCTAACAGCTCGAGCCTGCTTCGGATTCTGTATCTCCCTCTCTCTCTGACCCTCCCTTGATTGTGCTGTCTCGGTCTCTCAAAAATACATAAAAAACAAACAAACAAAAAATTTTAAGTCCTCTATCAGGAACCAGAGCAAATCTATCCCAGGCAGGCTAATATGTAGAATCATTTTGTTAAGCTGATCTTAATTTCTCAATTAATTGCACATAAGCTGATGAAATATATCAACAATTCTATCATCCCGACAGGAGAAACTGGAGTTATTAGATGTAAATTCTGTTAACATTTAGAAAACTATGCACTGTCTTGGGGTTCCTGGGCGGCTTAATAGGTTAAGTATCGGACCTCGGCTCAGGTCATGATCTCACAGTTTGTGAGTTCAAGCCCTGAGTCGGGCTCTGTGCTGACAGCTCAGAGCTGGAGCCTGCTTCCAATTCTGTGTCTCCCTCTCTCTCTCTCTGCCCCTCCCCCACGCACGCTCTGCCTCTCTGCCCCTCCCCCACCCACACTCTGCCTGTCTCTCAAAATAAACATTGAAAAAATATTTATAAAAGACAATTTTATCCACTGACTTACCATGATAAATTCTATATTAATGTCTTCCAAAATTCACAGTTTCAAGTGACTATTTGGAAATGGCTAAGAAATTTTATAAATTATAAATAAAAAAATTATTAAGCTTTCCTAAAACTCTTAAAATGTTTGTGTATTTTAGGAAATATCTTTCCTATGTTGCTTCAATATTAGGGATGTGGAAAAATGAGAAATCCAAAGCTTACCTGTCTCACTTATAAAAATGGTAAAGTCTATAGCATGAAAATCTATATGGCCTGGGGGTTTTCTGAGGAGGGAAAAAACATCCCAGAATGGACTATAGGCGCTTTTCCAGACTCCCAAGATTCTCCAGGCTATCAGGGATTCTGTGAAGCCTGGCTACTCACACACTACCAGGTCGGCAGAGACCTTAACTGAAAACCGAAATCAGTAGACGATCCTGGCACTAAAGAGATTATACACAGCAAGAATTCAGAAAAAGGTTTACGTTTTACTGACTGGATCCTATTTTGAATTGCAATAGCAATAAGAAAAAACAAGAAAAAGTAGGAAATGTGCTGCCAGAGTTTCTAGTTGTTGACAAATCTCTTTGACTTCACTTTTCAAACTGTGTTTAGGTCACTCACGGGTCTGCTCCAGCCTCAGCACTACGAACCGAGTTTTCACCCCTTCGGGATTCCCCTCGGAAGCTGCTCAGAGGAAAGCTCTGCGTGTTCGCAGGGCTGATTCACGCTCCCGCAGAACATCGACGGGGAAAGTTGGCAATTCTGCCTTTCTTTTTTAGTTTCTAAGTACAAGAGAAACTGCAAGACTTTTAAAGAGTCTCATTTTAGTAAAGAAAACAACAACAACAACAAAAAAAAACCCAAAAAAACAAAAAAAAACTTTATTAAAAAAGCCCTTGACATCTGAAGAAAGGTGCGGACTGTGAGTGGGTCTCGTGTGGCCTCTGAGCAGCGGAGCGGGCGGCACTGGAGACGCGCTCAGGGGGCTGGCCGCTCAGGAGGTGGGGAAGTGGTCTTGGGGGGAAGTGGTCTTGGGGGGAAGAGGGTAGCGGGCCCGCGCCAGCGACGGCGGCCTGGGGCGCCGCACGTCCTCCAGAGAAGGCCTTCTCCCTAGGTTATACCCGGGTACACCGGACATGACCATGTCATTAGTACTGACACCACGCAGAGAATAAGAGAAGCCAGGTGAACACTCAGTGTAGCTCAGACACTGACAACAAACAGGTGAACTGAAAAAAGAGCTTAATCACCGACCATTTTCTGCATCCTGGCTCTTTCTTGTTAGGACAGTCCTCACTTCTTCAACATTTCCAGTGTCCATTAAGAATTTACGACTTGTAGACAACTTGCTATTAAAAGACTTTTTAGTTTAAAAGGCAGCAGTTTATAGCAATGAATCATTGAATGCGTCCTTTCCCTTTGTCGGAAGTTTGATCTGGGCAACGCTGCCCACAGTCGGAAAATAACATGCCACTTCTGCTCACGAAGGATTAACTGCTACAGAAACTGTCTTCCAGGCATAAACAAGTAGAAAACCAGACGAAATACATGAAACAAAAGCTTTTAGACACTGGTCACCGGGCAGTTCAACACTGTCATCCCAGAAATAAAACATCTGAACAGAACTTCCAAAACTCATTGGGAATAAACACTCACAGCAATTAGTAATTTAATAGGATTCCATTACCCTTACAAAGGGCAACTATGAGAAACCAGGGGTGCCACCATCTGACGGTGACAGATTAAATCCTGCCCTTCCCCCATGATGGGGAGCAAGGTGAGAATATTTACTCTCTCCATGCCTGTGCAACATTAACCTGGAGGTTCCAGCCAGCGAAATCAGACATGAAAGTGTGTGTGTGTGTGTGTGTGTGTGTGTGTGTGTGTGTGTCTGCCTGTCTGTCTAGATAGTTAGACACACACATAAAAAGTTATATAAAATTTGTATTACATGTAAATACCATACATGTGTTATACATTGAACTGGAAAGAAAAATCAATACTCTCTGTTCACAGAAGACATGATCCTCAGGTAGAAAGTCCTAAGGAATCTTACAAAAAACCCACTGGAATGAATCAGTGAATTCAGT
The DNA here is from genome assembly GCF_006229205.1 of Suricata suricatta. Lineage (NCBI taxonomy): Eukaryota > Metazoa > Chordata > Mammalia > Carnivora > Herpestidae > Suricata > Suricata suricatta. The sequence continues at coordinate 142,187,292 of NC_043706.1, forward strand.
GAGGTCGTAAGATGCGAGATCAGAACAGGTCAAGTACCAAAGAGAGACATGCCCTGTCAGGATAATGCCAATGGCCCAGAAGGGCCACGTCACTTCTGAAAACTACAGAAGTTGTAGACGCTACGGGACGTTCCGAGAATCTCTGACACAATCAGTAACCAAAGCCGGGGGTCCTGTTCTCCACACCCCTGGCGCCATTTCTCTCGTGTCCACCTGGTTAGAGCCAAGCTGACAGGTGTGAGGTCACATCTCGCTGTAGTTTCTATGAGTGATATTCATGTTCTGTAATTTATATATGATTTTATTTCTCAATTATGCCTCATAAAGCTGAAACAAAATCAGAATAGTGCAACGGTACCAACATAATGACTAACATGCAGTTTAATGAGCCCAAACAAAAAATCCAGCAATAGACAGATCCATACATGCGGTTTTTCTACAGAGATACCAAGTTAGTCCCTGGAGAAGGATCATCTTTTCAACAAATGTTTCTAGAAGAAACAGATATTCGTATGGAAAATAACAAAAACAAAATTTGACCCTTACCTTACATCACATATAAAATTTTACTTTAAATGAATCACTGACCTATACACAAGAGTAGAAACTAGATAATGTAAGAGAAAATATTAAGTTAAGCATATTTCTTGGATTGGAATTAAAAAACTATAAAGGAAAAAATGATAAGACAGACTTTAGTAAAATTAAACATACTGGCTCTTCAAAAAGACACTGTTAAGAAAATAAAAAGAAATACCACAAAATGAGAGATATGGAGGATTATATATCTAACAAAAACTTGTACCCAAAATATATAAAGTAATCTCACAACTCAATATTAAGATAATGAACATCCCCAATTTAAAAATGGGCAAAGTATCGGGGACCTGGGTGGCTCAATTAGGTAGTCTAACTCTTGACTTTGGATCAGTTCATGATCCCACTGTTCACGAGATCGAGTCCTGTGTCAGACTCTTCATGGACAGCACGGAGCCTGCTTGAGATTCTCTCTCTTCCTCTCTCTGTCCCTGCCCCAGACTCTCTCTCTCTCTCTCTCTTTTCGCTTCACAAAAAAGATCCAGAAATGGCAAACAAATTCATTTAAAAAATGGTCAATGTCTTCAGATATTTGGGAAATGCAACCAGTAACTACAATGAGACGCCACCCACACCGTTAGAATATAAAGGAATATGCTGAACTCTGCTGAAAGTGTGCCACATCCAATAACAAAACATTCCTGAGCCCAGGAAATGAACAAAGCACCGCGGAGGTGACGTGAGAAGCGCTGTGCTGAGTGAGAGAGCAGACACAACCCTACACGCTGGGCGGCTGCATTTACACGGGATTGAAGAGGCTGCACAAAAGGCAGGTCAGAGGCTGACAGGGCCTAGAGGTGGGTGAGAGAGGGGAGATCAGCTGCAAAAGGGCACTTGGGAACATTCTAGAACGGCAGAAATGTTGATGTGGTGGTGGTTACATGACCGCATGCATTTGTGAAGATCAATGGACTAGATACTTATCGTTGGTCAGATTTATTGTACATAAAATATGCCTAAGAAGCTGATTAAACAAAGGGCTTTGTCTTGGCTTTACTCGGTATGAAGAAGCACCAGCATTTCCTGGTTCCACGGTTGGCTGGTGTTTCCTTTCAAGACACCGTCCTGGGTAGAATGCCCTCTGGGCTCGGCATGTCGGGCCAGCCAGGGGCACTGGGGACAGGGAGGGTTAACATTCCTGCCGCCCCTCTGTGCTTCCCCCATCTGGTGGGACCTCATCCCTCCGTATTTACTAAGAACCTTACACCCGACCAACCTCACTCCTCCCTCAAACTGCCTGTAGGGCTTTGATGTCCACAGGGAAGGACACGCGGGCGGAAGACAAGCCCACCGAAGGGATGTCACAGGGAAGGTAAAGCGGCTCTGGCAACAGGCTATCAGAGGTTCAGGGAGGGGTTCAGGCAAGACGCGGGGCCGCCAGCAGCAGCCAGAGCCAGGCCTCGTACAAAGGGGAGAGCTCTGTCCCCGTCCTGGGTGAACTAACAGGCTCTGAGTCACGGCGGCTCCTCGAAGTCCCAGCAGTGGCTTCAACAGACTCCAGGAGACAGTGTGGAAAGGCCAAAGCCTACCCCCACCATCACTACCACAACGTTCTCTAAATCCCCGTGTGCCCAATTCTCGGATCAATAAAGGAGTTGGAAGAAGCTGCCCGAGACGGGACTCACACTTGGAAAACAGTTTGGCAGCTTCTGGAATCCTAGTCCTGGTATTTATCTAAGCCCAAGTATGCAAAACACCGAGTGTCCAAGAGACACCAGGTTAGTGCAAGGAATAAAAAACAAGATTTTAAAGCACAAGTAACTGAGACCTTTAATGGCTAAGACTAGGTGTTTTCCACTACCAGTGAGAAATGTAATCCTTGAGCAGGAGGAGATCAGATAAATAAAATGATAGATTCTGTTGCTTATCCAAGCCAATCTTATCGCTGCACTTAGAGAAGGAAGGCTAAAGAGTCATCATGAAATCCATTATTCTTTAACATCCCTTAATTATAATCGACTATAAAAGTGAATTAAACATTTATTTGCAGAAAAGTCTGTTGAATTAAAAAACATTGTGACTGTGGATTTGTGGAAATTGGTGAAAGAACTGATAACAGAATAATTCCAGAACTGTACAACGTAGAGATGGGTAGAAGTAGAATAGCCCAAGAAGAAATATATTTTAGAATAGTACTTTCGACAATTTGAGAAAACAACCGCTGAATAGAGGTAAGTCATATTCTTAAATCAGAATGCGTTAAAGACCAATATTATGACATATTCCTATTAATACTATAGGAAATTAACCAGAAGAGCTGTAGTATTAAGAATCTGGATTTTAAAAATAAACGAAACCACTTTTTAATCTGAGATAAATGATGATACATCCTTCATCTCTACTAAGAGCCTGGGCCGATGCCCCGAGGCCTCTAAGCACACTGGCTGGGCGCCGGGATGCAGGTGCAGCCGGGCTATGGTTCTTTGGGGCTTCGAGTCCGGCACCGCCATTCGCTTGTTACCAGAGGATCTGTGGCATTTGGTGCCGACTGCTGTGATCTACATTTTGGAGCTCTCAGTAGTTTCCAAAACTTTCTAACAGGGCAAGGTTCTTTTTTCAAATGAACTCTCATATGGAATAAGCCAAGAGATTAAATAGATTAAAAAAGAAACAGCAGAGCCTGTAACTGGCTTAGTATCTGTCAGAACCAACCTCCTGAAAGATCTCCCTCCTGTCCTGGAAGTTAAGAAGGACGCTGTCAAATGTCCCCAAGCCTGATCAGATACACCACTGACAAGGGACTGAGTTCAGAACTGCGCCGACTGGAAGACAGACAGGAGTAAGCTTCCCTGCTTTTCGGGGAGGATCAAAGCAAGACACACGGACCGACAGCCACCAGGTTCCTGCCACCCGGGCTTCCTGGAGCCAAGCAAGCCGCTCCGCCAGTTGTGTGGAGGAGGAGATTCTGGGGCCCGGAAGTCCTTCTTGGTCCCTGTGCCCAGAGTGGGTCCCTTCAACCCTTCCAGGAACTTTTCAGTCGCCCAATATATTTCTCTTTGTTTAAACTAACTTAGGTTGGCTTCTGTTACCTATAACCAAATCTCAACAGAAGTATTTTACTAATAAAATAGAAATCATTACCTATCTCATTATAAAGTCAACGAAGGAGAACAAAGCAGCTGCTCGGATGCACATGGAACTCGGAGGCACGTCTGCAGCGCTGCGTCAGTCTCAGAACCACATTCGCTTCTGGGTATTTTTTTCACAGACCCACACGGGCTCCCACAGATAACAAGACACAAAAGAGAAAACACTGTTTTGGAAAGTTTGTTGTTTGTTTTATAGACTTCCTTTTGAGTTCAAAGTCTCCTGATTACAATGACTCAGAAACTTGAGAGATAATTTACAAAATTTTCTTTCCAAGTTGAATCCCTAAACATACAGCCGATACAAATACAAATTTCTTCTAACAAGAAACATGCAAACATGTAACAAACCAACTCTTGCACATGTTCTTGCAATTGAATATGTACTGAATTAACTTGTTTGAACAAAATTAAGGCGGAGCCAAAACTCTACCACTCTGACACAGTTATAAGAAGTTCAAACACATAGATAGATTACTGTAAGTTTTATCTGAGTTCTGCATAAACATGAGTAGAAACAGTAGAAACAGCAGCACGATACTGATCTCTGGGTCGTCTCCAAGATTAAAACTCGGTACCTTTAAATATCCCTGTTATTTTAATATAGTTTTAAATAGTTAAGACGAATTTAAATCAAACATTCCTGGAAGCCCGGAGGCACTTCTGGAGAAGGAGGGAACTAGGAACCGCCTGAAACCCACCACTTCCGGGATTCCACTCTGTCACTTTCCTTTTGTTTTATGCCACGATTAAAAAGAGAAAAGAACACTGCTAATCACAGGTCTGTGAATGATTTATAAGATGAACTATATTCAAATAAAGTAAGCACAGGGGGTTCAGGTGTGAGGCCCTTGGCCTAGATAACCTTGCGTTAAATCCAAGTACACAGCGAGATTTACATAAATTCGGGATGCATAAATTTCAACTCCCCAAATATTTCCCTTGGGTTGAAATTTTAGCATTTTATCTCTCTCATTTATTAGTGCATAAACACCTAAATGTTCTGTATTTTAGTTCTAAAATAACATTTATAGAGGGGCGCATGGGTGGCTCAGTCGGTTAAGTGTCTGACTTTAGCTCAGTTCATGATCTCGAGGTTCTTGAGTTCAAGCCCTGCATCGGGCTCTGTGTCGATGGCTCAGAGCCTGGAGACTGCTTTGGATTCTTGTCTCTCTCTCTCTCTCTTTTTGTTCCTCCCTGACTTGCACTCTCTCTCTCAAGAATAAATATTTAAAAAAAATTAAAATAACATCCATTGGAGTCCCCTCTTATGTGGAGATAGCATCTGCTGAGCAGTCTCCACCGCCCCCCGCCCTCACCCCCGCCCGCTCAGTGAGGGAAGCCCGAGACAGTGAGCCACAAGCAGAAAGTGCCACTGGCCCCTGCCCCACACTTCTCTGTCCTACGCTGGCTTTTGTTTTTTCCATGTTACTTATTAATGTGCCATGTGCCAATTTATTATTTTGTTGTCTGCCTTCCCTCCATCCCCACCCACAGTGAAAATTCAAGAAGGGCGAAGATGTTTCTTGTAGAATTCTTTTAAGTTCAGTGCCTAGAACTGGGTCTGATGCACAGTTGAGGAGTCAGTAAATATCTGTTAAATGAAAGGCTATACATAACTACTTGATCATATTTATCCAGGGGTATAAATAGGGCAAGTAAATTTATTGATAATTATGAATATTTATTCAATGTCTACTATGTTCTCAGCCTGAAATATCAAAAGAAATGTTATTTTCCAGCAATGAACTGAATTGCACCAATTTAGTAATTTCATATCTACCACAGCACCAAAAGTACAGGATAAATGAAATCAGTAACATACAGCAGACAGAAGGCACTCTTACAGTGAACAGAAAATTTAAACAACCCTCCGATACAGGTCAAAGAATCTATCCACATGCGGCATTATGGACGCTTCTAAACCACTAGAAAACATTTTTATAAAATGCTGATAAATAATGACTTAAAATCAGCAGACAACTCAAGTCAACATTTAAAAATATAAAACCACATAACCATTTCAGAAGATTCATTGCTGCCAGGATCTTAATATACAAATAACTTGGAGGTTTAGTACAAAATGGCACCTAATATTATGATAATCCTCTTAGCACCAACTTAGAAAACATATTGTTCACTATTGTTATAGCAGGAAAAAAAATGACAAGGGGGCTTGATAGGTGGTTTTTATTTTAATATGGTGAAAGAATAAAATATTAGATCCTGATATTTGTACACAAATAAATCTAATACATATAAAAGAACACTTACTAGGATTTTATAAGGAAATGAAAGGACTCTATTTCCTCTTAGATGATTATTCTTTTTCATCCCACTGCTACCGTGGGTGAATGAAAATGGTGAGCTACATCACCATTTCCCTTAAACCTTCCGATCAATTTCAGTCATTAAATCTTTAGGCAAATAAGGAGAGAATATAGATGAGTGGACCCAGCTATCCTATCAACAAAAGAAAAATATTTCATCTTTGCAAATTTATTTGGAATGAAAATTTACGCAGTTTTAGTCCGTCTTACTTGACGTGAGCGTGATCTAAGCTTCTCGAAGTGAGGCCTGGCCCTCCCTGGGCCATCGCCCCATCTCCCGGGAATGGTGGACGCTTCACAAACGACTACAGAACGGGACAATCACGTGATGGCCTGCGTTGGTTTGGGGGACCAAGGGGCAAGAAACGCAGGGTTACTAGGCTATGGAAGCAGAGCGTCTCCGAACACAGACCTTCCTCACGGCGGCGAGAGCAGCGGGGAACGCAGGGGCCTTGCCGACCAGGCCAGGACGCACCCCGTACACAGGTTTCCGGAAAGAAACCGGAAATGGTGCCGCCGCTCCTGCCCCCCCCGCCCCCCCCCCCCCCCCCCCCCCCCCCCCCCCCCCCCCCCCCCCCCCCCGCCGCTGTTGCACGTGCTGTCCTCGCAGACGTACTTTTACCATTTCTGGCTTTTCTTTCTCGTTTCTAATACGTTGGGTAAAAATTTTCAAAAATTGTATAAACTACTTTTACTTCTATGATCCTTGCAAAAATAATTCTATTCCCTTACAGATCTGTCATAATAATGCAAAGACATTCAGTGACCCGAATGGTCACAGCACAAAAGTCCGTGTATATAAATTATTTCTAAAAGTAAGAAAAACAACAACAACAAAAAAACATAACAAAGTAAAAGACAAAAGTTGATGGGATAAATTACATTTCTATAGTCTAGTAAGTTCAACATCTGTTTGGAATAATTCAAACCACCTCCCCGAGGTAGAGCTAGGATTGTGGTGAGTACATTATAAACATCTGAAGAATCAAATAAGAACATTCGAAGAATTTCAGTCAAGTTCAAAAATATAAACTTTTATTATTTCATTTTTAATATATAAATATGTAAAAAACAGAAAATCTAGAAAATACAAATAAATGGAGACAAAATTTAAATTGTTAAGTACAATACAAAAATCAGTTACACATCATAAAAATTTTAAGTGTCGCTTATATTTTTTCTATGCTTCAATATCAAGTAAATATAATTCAGTTTATAAAATAGTGTCATTCCATATTAAATTATATTTAATTTGCTTTTAAAAACTAAGAATATCAACATCCTTCTTTGTAAGTAAATACAGGCACAACATAAGCATTTTACAATTATGCTACACTGCGTATATGCACTCCATTGGCCAAATTATACTAATCTCAGTCTCACACAGACACACTTATCCACATGCGTTTGCACTTGTGCACGAGCTCCCAGTTTCATACACAATGCAAACAAAACAAAACAAACCTTGCCTGCACAAGTGTGTGTGTATTTTTCATGCTGATAAATTTAAGTCTTAAATCTTCTGTTTCAGTTGACATGATTGTTGCTTTTGTAAATGTTTAAAAAGCACAGCTTTTTCTCAATAGGATGTTTGATTTAAATTGATAATATCTTAATACCTAGCTAGAAATTTTCCATTAGAACTTTTTTAACCCACAGAGGGTAAAATTTTAGGGCTAAATGTTACCTCAGAGAGGGTGTAGTCCAAGGTCATGGCACCAGAGCCTTACAGCCTCCTGGAAGGCCCGCGACCCCGGTGCCCCACCCCCTTGCAGGACGCTCCCCACGCTCAGCCTGTCTGTCCTTGCTAAAATGAACCTGCGGGAGACAATGGCTGTCTCGCTAGAAGTTGGTTGAGTTCAAAAGTCGGTACAGAGAAAATCTTAACTCATGAGTCCCAAAAACTTTCTTCTACGGTTATTCCGAAGGCAGCATCATTCGCATGATATAGACAGGACCCATAAAATGATACCAAAATACACAGTAGAAACAGGCGTGGTCTCGCTGCTCCCGTTTTCCAGTGCCACACGCCTCCCTTGTGGACAAGGGGGACCAGCGCTAGTGGACTCTCTGCGCCGCCTCCTTCCCCCCTTCCTGTTCTCAGACAAGCACAGCCATGTCATAAAAGTCCTTTGGGTTTTTCCTCACCACCGTGAGGAACTGTGCACGTCACACTGCAGCTGACTTCTGTCACTTCGAATCTCAGGGACACTCTCTGGACAAGACGCCTGGCACTCTTCACTCTGGGACCAACGCCCCCAAAGGAACTACACCACCGTTGACTCACTGCCCCGCGGACAGTCCGTCGGGTTGGTTTCAGAATTCTGCACCCGCAGCACGTGACATTTTGGCATATGCGTCCTCGTTCTACTCTAGCAATGCTGCACGTTCCTTCAAAGCGACAGTCACTGCACTTGGGGTCTCTGTCGTGCAAACTCAGCCTCCGTTCTGGGTTTTTCTAACCAGCGGTCATCAGTTCAGCAGGCAGGGAGGTACTAGCAACCTTGGCCGTGACCCAGAACGCATGCTACCGCTGAACACCGCGTGGTGCCGGTGGAGTGGGTTCCGGCTGAGACCGCCTGCCAGCGCCCCCGCCTCGCAAGCGTCTCTCCGCTCCCCGACCTGGCACTCGCTCCCCGCGGGCCTAACACGCCGTCCTGTCTCCACCCGCCCGGGCTGGGCAGGACGCTGGCGGGGGGACCCCATCCTGCGCCTGCGGCTCCCGCCGTCCGGGCAGGCTGCCCCTCCGCCTGGACAGCCGGACTTCCTGCGCTGCCACGCCCCGTGCCCTTGAGCTGAGAAGGCGCAGACCCGCGGCGAGAGGGCCAGGGAGGCAGGTGGGAAACGACAGCAAAGCCTGCCGGTCCCCTCCCCTCACGGGTGCTGCAGGGTAGAGGAGAGAACGCAGTTTTGTAAACTGATGTTCCCGCGGCCCTTACACGCCGGAGCCGTTAGACTTCTACTATTCGGGTGGGCCTGGAAGACACGCACCACGGGCGCGGGGACCCCTAGCCTGAGCCACCTTCCGCACGTGTCCCCAGGACCTTCTGCACTTACAGGGTGTCAGCCCGTCTCCTGCCAGGCCTGTCCAGACCCCGGCCCCGACGCGAATCGCTGCGTGTTAACCCAGCTGACGTGGAGCAGGGATGCCCCGCTCCCCCGTGTGAGGCCACCGCACTGCCCAGTGGGGGATGTTGGTCTCCCAAACCCTATGATGCAAGCAAAACCCAACAAAAATAGCACACGTTGTTCAGGGAACAACATTGCTGGGGGAAACTGTCACCCTTGAGAAAGCTCTGCATGTGACACACACGGGAAAGAAAAAAATGATGCTCACAAGAATAAAATCATAGCTGAATGGGGGACTCAGCTGCCTTTTTTTTATCCTTCCTACTTCGCAAATTAAACATTTAACAACATACTTCTTGAGAGCTAACAAGTTTTTCTCCGGGTGTCTTCTAAGGTCATAAAAATACTTAAAAAATGTTTTGAGTTCGGTTGACACACGATGGTACATTAGTTTCAGGTGTGTGGACACAGTGACAACTTTAGACACCCTGCTGTGCTCGCCACAGCGGGAGCTGCCAGAGCCACCACACAGCACGACTGCGGTGCCCTTGACTAGGTTCCCTGGCTGTGTCTCACCCGCGTGTCCCTGGAAGCCGGGACCTCCCTCTCCCCTTTCCCCATTTGCTCACCTTCACATTCCCTCCCCTACAGCCACCAGCAGTTCGTTCTTTGTGTTTATAGATCTGATTCCACTATTTGTTTATTCATGTTTTTAGATCCCACATATGAATCATATGGTATTTGTCTTTTCTAGTCTGACTTATTTCATTAGCATAAAACTCTCTAAGTCCATCTACAGGGCACCTGGGAGGCTCAGTCGGTTAAGCGTCTGACTTCAGCTCAGGTTGGCGTCTCAGGGTTCGTGAGTTCGAGCCCTGCTGTCAGTAGAGTCTGCCTCGGATCCTCTGTCCCCCTCTCTCTTTACTCCTCCCCCACTTGCACACTCTCTTTGTTTCAAAAATAAACAAACATTTTAAATGAACACCTTCTAGGTCCATCTATATTGTCATAAGTGGTACAATCCCATCCTTTTTAAGGGCTGCTAAATATTCCACTGTGTGTGTGTGTGTGTGTGTGTGTGTGTGTGTGTGTGTGTGGTGTGTGTGTGTGTGTGATCTTCCTTATCCACCCATGTATCGTGGACACTCAGGTGGCTTCCGCAGCCTGGCTACTGTCTACATTGCTGCAGTGAACCCAGTGGTGCATTTTTATCTATTCAAATCAGTGTTTTCATTTTCTTTGGGTAAATATGCGGGAAACGATCAACTAAATGCAAAGGCAGCCTCCTGGATGGGACAAGATATTTGAAAATGACATATCCAATAGGGGTTAATACCCAAAATATATAAAGAATTTCTATAACCCAATGTCCCCAAAACAAATAATCCAACTACAAAATGGGCAGAGGACCTGAATAGACGTTCATTTAGAAAAGACATCCAGACGGCCAACACACAAACGCAGAGATGCTCAATAGGACTAATTACCAGGAAAATGCGAACCACAGCAAGGTACCACCTTACATTTGCCAGAATGTCTACAGTCACAAAGCCAGGAAATAGTAAGTGCTGGAGACGCTGTGGAGAACAAGGAGCCTTTGAACACTGTCAACGGGAATGGTGAACTGGCCCAGTCACCATGGAAAAAAAGATGGACGCTCCTCAAAAAACTAAACATAGCAACACCATCTGATCCATATTTAGGATGTATCTGGTCCCTGGGCTCCTGGCGGCTCTGTGGGCTGAGGACGCAGCTCCTGACTCGGGCTCTGGTCATGATCTCACGGTCATGGGATTGAGCCCTGCGCTGGGCTCCATGCTGAAGTGTGGAGCCTGCTTGGGATTCTCTCCCCCCGACTCTCTGCCCCTCCACCGCTCATGCCCTCTCTCAAAATAAGTGAACATTAAAAATAAAATTTGGTCCCTTTACTGCTTTGAAAATCTTACACAGAACTGTCTTGTCAACAAATTCTGGGCTCTTTACAAAACGTCATCTAAGATGAAACAATTCTTTCTTTAGCTTAAATGAACTACTTCAGAAAAGAATATACACACAAACATTTTTTAAGAAACTACTTGAATAACCGAATCAAAGACTATATATCAAAAAAAAAAAAAAAAAAGAAAACTCCTCCAAAGACTTGGTGTGAATAATGGCCAGAAAGTGGGGGGAGGTTCTCAAATTGTAAAGTAGCGTTGTAAAAAGTCATTAGCAGAGCGCCTGCGTGGCTCAACTCTCTGAGTGTCAGGTCATGATCCCAGGGTTGTGGGACTGAGCCCCGCATCAAGCTCCGTGCTGAGCATCGAGCCCGTTTGGGATTCGTTCTCCCTTTCTCTGTCTCCCCCACTCATGAGCTCTTTCTTTCTCAAATAAAATTTTTTAAAAATTAAATAACTGAGTTACTGATATTAAACCAACCTGATATTCCCACTCAGTCATACTGTATCATCTTTTTTATATGTTACTGAATTCGGTTTCCTAATTTGTTTAAAGGCTATTCATGGATATTCATGAGGGACACCCAGCTACGGTTTTCTTGTGATGTCTTAGTCTGGCTTTCATGAACTAACACAGGACTCCCTGAACAAGTTGGGGAGCTTTCCTCCTGCTCTATTTTCTGACAGTTTGTAAGGGACCAGCATTACCCCACTTCAAAGATCGGATACCGTTTCCCAGGAGAGTCATCAGGGAACAAGTTTTCCTCGTGTGAAGACGTTTAATTATTAGAAGCCTGCCCAGACTGTTTGCCGTTGAGTCGGTTTTGGCGATCTGCATCTTTCCAGGAATCTGCTTCATTCGGGTCATCTGAATTCTGGCATAAGGGGTGAGGGCCACCGGGGTGGCTCAGTCGGCTAAGTGTCCAACTTCAGCTCAGGTCATGATCTCACAGTTCACAGGTTCGAGCCCTGACTCGGCTCTGTGCTAACGGCGTGGAGTCTGCTTGGCATTCTCTTTCCCTCTTTCCCTCTCTGCCCCTCCATGACTCACACTTTCTCTCTCTCTCTGTCAAGATAACCAACTTTTATACATTAGTTAGTAATTCCTCCTGGCGTCGGGCTCCTCAGCGCCCCCTACATCGATGGCTCTGTCCTCCAGAAGTGGGGAACACTCCTAAAACTCACACCGTTTTCAGTTTGCTGGAGTTCGAGGCTGCGCCCGGGTGTTTCCCGAGGCTTGTCCAGCAGGGGTGGTGAGGATTTCTCCACCCCGGGGCTGCTGCATCCAGGCCGAGCCTCCCCCGCTCCCTACCCCCCGAAATGCCACAGGGTGGGGTCGGGGGCTTGCCCAGCACGCCAAACTGAGCAAACCCACGAACGACAGCTGTCGGCACCTCTGCAACGACCAGACGGGGTGGGGAGGTGGCGGGGGGTGGGGGTGTCAGTGCGAGCAGCCCCCAGGCCATCACATGATAAGTGCCCACAAGTGTCTACCTGAAGGTCACAGTTTTCAAATCCTAAATGCTGCTCGCATTGTTGTGTGCCTTTAACTGGCATCCAGAGATCAAAATGGCTCTTTTTGCCCCATCGCGCACTTCGTGACTGTTGTGACTATTCTGGGGAAAAGGACTGGCCACTTTGTTCCCGCAGCCACAGCTGGGACTCCAACTCTGCATTCAGACTCATCGTTTTTACCCCGTAGCAGCCGTCATCGGTGTGGTTCCAAGACTTCTGGGCTCCCAGAGCCTATGAAAAGGCTCACAGGTAAAGAACGATTTTCATAATAATACTAAAATTCATGTGCGGGGGCGCCTGGGGGACTCAGTCAGTTGAGTGTCTGACTTCGGCTCAGGTCATGATCTCGTGGTTTGTGAGTTCAAGCCCCGTGTCAGGTTCGCTGCTGGCAGTACACAGCCTGCCTTGTATCCTCTGCCCCTCTGCCCCTCCCCCACTCATGCTCGCTCTCTCTCTCGCTCTCTCTCTCTCACTCAAAAATAAATACTAAAAAACCCTTTAAAATGTCATTTGCCTATTTCTCATGTTCTCACAAGCGTACATTATATTTTCTGAAGCTACTTGGTACTCTCACCACTCATGGACTACCTCCTTAGTTTTCTAACATTTTCTAGGTTGTTCTGAGGTCACAGGTTTAGGATGTAAATATGTGAGTTTTCGGAGGCTGCCTCGTGTTCCCGACACGTCCACGCGCTAGTATTCGGTGTCCTTGGCAGTCTGTGCACCGTTCAGCTACATCCAACAAATAGGAACCTTGCAATCTCCGGGTTCCTTCGCACCCCCCAGAAACACAGAAGGCGTTCCCCTGAGAGGCGGACACTCCAGGTAAGAAATAAACAAGTTGCAGGGCCGCAAAGCACAGCGCAGGGAGTATGGTGACACGAGTGTGGTAACTTCCAGGGCGCTGCACGCCTCACGGTGAGCGACGTGCAGACGCGTCCAGGCACAGCCGCACACCTGTCTCATCGTAAAATAAAATCAGCTTACAGTGTATTTCCTTCACTTACTGACAGACCACGGGCTTCAAAAAGGGAATCTCAGGGGCGCCCTGGGGGCTCAGTCGGTGGAGCGTCCGACTCCGTCTCAGGTCATGATCTCGCAGTTCATGGATTTAAGCCCCACGTCGGGCTCTGCGCTGACAGCCCGGAGTCTGGAGCCTGCTTCGGATTCTGTGTGTGTGTCTCTCTCTCTGCCCCTCCCTGACTCGTGCCCTGTCTCTCTCTTTCTCTCAAAAATTAAAAAAAAAAAGTACAACATTAAAAGACAAAGAGGATGTCAGTAAACACATTTTCTGCACCTACAGCTGCACTGTTGTGTTAGTGATACTTAAGAAGATGAAACCAACCTATCAGGACACATTCTAACTCATGGGAGGCAGGGACCGACTCCAAAGAAACAGGGTGAAACTGTAAACATGAAACAAAATTAGGGTAAAGTATCACTCTCTTGGTTTTAATTCACCTTATCCTGTCTTCTGCTACGGTGCATCTTCAAGTGGTGCTGTGCTGCCCGCTAAGCTGCCAAGTTCTTCTGAGGCCAATCATTTAGTGTGTGAAAAGAAAAAGGAACTGAATATTTTAAACTCAGACATGATGGGTTTTTACAAGCCCCCAGTCGGTCTATTAGAGCTTTTCACACCAGAGATGCCCAAGCCACTGGCTTTGGGACCAGTTTACTGTTTGGCACCGCCTGGAGAGGCACGGGGGACCACTGCGGAAGTCACAGGGTGGCGGGTGGCAGGCCCTGACAAATGGGGGTCACAGGGGACGTCAAGGAACTACTCACTGCCGTGTCCCTTCTCCACGGACCCAGCAGCTCGTTGGAGCCCAAGCTGCAGACATAAAGGCTGAATTAACAGCTACAAATTAGTCGTCTGCCTTCTAACGAAGGACTCTGCAGATGTGGCCACAGTCAGGCTTTTCCTCTTCGCCTGAAGTCAGCTCATAATAACCATCGCGGAACTTTATGTGATTATCGGGCAACAGACACAAGAGGCGCTGAAATAGCAAAATGCCAAATAACGTTTCCAAGTGCCCTAGCTCACGCCGGAACCACAGCGCCGACATCGTCTTGGTGACAACGCTGGAGGCGGGCACAGACCAAGGCGGTGATGTCTCACTGGACCTGCAGTCGCTGTGTTTTTCTACACCAGACACTAGCAATAACTGAATAACTGTACCTATTTTATATAAACGGGACAAGAAGCACAGGCGGCAATGGATGAGTCTAAGTGTTGAGGAATCTCTCCCACGCTCATGGAAAAAGCGACGCCAGTTGCACTTGGGCATGACCTTGATGCAGGAGGCCACTGCGGCTCGCCTTGCCCGGTTACCGCCCATGGAAGGCGAGAGCCACCAGCAGGCGCCCGCGTGGGTCGCGTCAGAAGCGGCCTCTCCTCCCTGCCCCTTTGGCTAGCACGTTCTCTCCCTCGACAGCCCTCGTGTCGGGGTGCGTGGGGCGGTCCGGCACCAGGAGCGGAGCCCCCCGCCTTGCAGCCGGGAGGTGCCACAGGCAGACTGCTCACTCGGGGCCCCAGTCAGAGCCCAGGCCTTTGTGTTATCCGGTACACAGGACAGAGAGTGTCCTCAGGCGTGGAATATGCTTCCAGAACCTAAATAGGCTACGAGGGGCATGCTAACTGCTGGGCAGTCACGGGTCAGGACGCACCTGTCCCCTCTGCGGCAGCGGCCCAGGGCCGTGGAGCACCTACAGACTGCGCTGACCTGAGGAGGATTTCCCAGTCATGGTAGGTTTACCTCCGAAGGCAGGAGGGTGAGCGTTTAACAGAGGACTCCCCGGGGAAACCGTGCTCTGATCCGGAACATTTCCCGACCTCCGTGGTACACCTCCCAAGATGAACAGAACCCTGCTTGCATGGGCTTGGAAGAGCCAATCATCAAACTTTGAGGAATTCTGCAAGCTGGCTAATATAGCCTTATTTAAAATTTAATTATAGAGGCGCCTGGGTGGCTCAGTCGGGTAAGCCTCCGACTTTGGCTCAGGTCACATCTCACGTTCGTGGGTTTGAGCCCCGCGTCAGGCTCTGTGCTGACAGCTCAGAGCCTAGAGTCTGCTTCAGATTCTGGGTCTCCTTCTTTCTCTGCCCCTCCCCCTCTCAAGGTCTGTCTCTCTCTGTCTCAAAAATAAATAAAACATTAAAAAAAAAGATATGATACTAAAAAAATAAAAATAAAACTTAATTATATTAACATTAAGCAGATTATATTTAAAAGACCACAAATACTGAAACCTCATTCTGGTTATTTGCTGGTATTCTGCTATCACCTCGGCCGCTGAGATCATGTGTGGCAGTTAGCGGCATGCTAGACACGCCATGTCACACCGCGCACATCTCTCCTCACCTTCCTGTTCGGCAGCCTCACGCTGGCAGCGGCGACAGGCCATGATGAGAGTAATTAAGTGCCGCATTAATCCACGTTTGCCAGCTTTTCCTGAGGAAAAGAAACAACTCTGATTTGCAGCACTTGCCAATTTCTGCGCTACAAATAATTTCACAATGGCTGATTTCAAGCCACCAAGTGGAGTATCGATTGGATCAGAAAATTCTAGAAAATTTATCAGTTGGCTGAGCCAATACAAGCCAGGCCGGCACACCATTATTTACAATTGCCATTAATTTATATTTGTCAATAAACTGTCTTGTCAAATTTTGGCTTTTCGACACGTCCCGTGAAGGTTTGCTAAGTTATTAAGGTAACGTGTGGACCTACGGCCACCTCCTTAAGACGCTTCACAATCATTTAATAATGAAGAGACTGAGAAAATGGTGGTGTGGTCTGTGAAGTGCCAAATACCAGAATATTAAAATGTGGGGAAGAGCTCACTTACAGGAACAGCAAGCACTACTTTTATCTTCTTGTAACTTACATATATATGTAAGAATGGATCTGGATTAGGTAGCAAAATACTAAGTCTAGTTTTGTCATCAATAGTCTTCCAAAACAACATAAATTATCAGTATGAATAAAACCAGACTATATAATACGACCAATGTCACTTTTTTATTCTGTGAAAAGATGTTTAATGAATGAGGAGTTTTGGTTAAATAACTTATAAGATAAGGAAAGAGAATTTAATGGAATAAAATATATTGCAAAAAGATTGCCTAAGCGGGGAGTGAGGATTCTGGGAAGATGGCAGAGTAGAAAGCACTGGAACTGGCCTTCCCTATCCAGACACCAATGGCACCAGCACAAACTCTCAATATGACTATTTTGGATTCAAGCCTATTAAAAGCTTGACATTTTCACAGAAAACTAGGATGGTAAGTTACAGTTACGTTTGGTCAAGTTCAGCTCTTAGCACAGTCGCAGCCACCCCGCGTGTCCCCCGTGGCAGGGAGCCGGGCACGGCGCTGCTGGAGTGGCTTCCACAGGGCCTCTGGCAGTCAGCGTGGGCAGAGCGGGCCCTGCCTTCCAAACACCAAGGATCTCTGATCACCGGCCGCTATTTCTGATTTCAGAGGTACAAACAGCCATCATGACCACACTTCCCCAATTACGGCAAAGTTCTCTCTTCTGGCTAACGAGACTTTCTGGGAACTTCAGGGGCTGGTCTTCTTCTTGGCCACCCTTCATTTCTTATTTTCCCCTCTGGGAGGCAGGAATTAAAGCCATTAAAGACACTCAAGAGCAACTGGACGATGCATGCCCAGGGAAAGAGGCAGGCTCAGAAAAGACCTGAGAACACTACAGGCTTACATGTTAGGCTGACCCTCAGCACAAAAATAGCCTAAAAAACCAAAAGCAAAACAAACAAACAAACAAAAACCCTGGAGAAGAAGTGATTTCCAGAGTTATTGGTTACATTCAAATATCTAATTTTAAATAACAACAACAAAATCACAAGGCATGTAGGGGCCCATTCAGCCAAAAGACCTGTTGAGATCCCGCTGTAAGTCACCAAGAGGAACGCGCGGATCTCCAGCTTGTCTGGAAAGTGCGCCCCTGGTGCAGTGGGGCCCCTCAGTTGAGGATCCGGATTGAGTCGCTCTCCTGGGAGACTGAGTGTACAGTGTCATAAGGCTTGTTGGGTCCTGCTTTCCTTTGTTTTAGAGAATGTGCACATGACCTCTTGATAAAGATGGATTAGAGACTGGAGTTAGTTTTCTATGACCTTTAATTAGTTTCGGTGAGTGGGCAAATTTTCAGATTGAAACTCCCTTCCTGGTCAGGGGCACTTTACCCATAAATCATCATGTTCACCTTTAAAGAAAAATGGCCTTGTCATAAGCTTCGGTTAATATTATACTATATACATAGAATAAACCCCTGCTGATGTGTTTTGAGTGATGAATTATGTTTTTTGATCTTCTGTATTGTACCTCGTTTCTGTTTTGATTTTCTGTTTTCGCTACCGTGAAAATAATAATTTTTTCTGGAAGTTACAATGTAATCATTAGAAGAACGATGTGATCACCTGTGGGATATAAAGATCCTAAGCATCACAGTAAAGTGCAATCTTGCCACCATTCATTTTGTCTGTCTTCTTTCTTATAGATATTGCGCTGACACCAACCCCCTACTCAGGGGCCCTTAGACTCTGGTGCGTGGGCTGGTCCCCTACAAAGGCACATAAATAAATGATAAAGTATGGCCTTCTCAAAAAAATAAAAAAGCCAACACAGTCCCAAGAAAACCCGATGGCACGTCTAAAGACAGAAACTTGGAAGGACTATGTCTACTGTGCTCAGGAGACCAGAACCTAACGGACCTGCAGGACACGATCCACTGGGGCAGGAGACACATTGTGGGAGTTCAGAAGAAGAGAATATTTAAAGAAACAACACCTGAACACCACCCAAATTTGAGGAAAGACATGAATGTAAACATCCAAGAACCTAACCAATTCCAAGTGAGATGGACTCAGAGGCCCACACAACGTGTGTTTAGTCAAATGTTCAAAAGCCAAAGAGAGAATCTTGAAAGCGGAAGAGAAGTGACTCATCACAGACAAGGGATGAGGTTTCTCATCAGAAAAACTGGGGGCTCGGAGGCAGTGGGGCAGCATATTCAAAGTGCTGAAAGGAAATAAAAATTGTCAACCAAGAATCCAACATCCAGTAAAACTCCCCTTCACAAGTAAAAGAAAGAGAAAGCCCTTCTCAGATAAAGGAAGGCTGAGGGGTCGAGTTCATTACCATCAGCTCTGCCCTGCTGGGAAAGGGAGTCGTGTCTGGTGAAATGAGGGAAGACCAGACAGCAGCTCAAAGTCTAAGGAAGAAGTATAGATCTCAGGAAAAGAAAACAGACGGACATTTATAAAAGCTGGTATCATTTTAACAACAGTTGGTAATTCAGGTGTTTGTTTTTTACATTGTTTCAGAGACCAATGTATTTTTTTTTGAATGATTAGTCTACAGGTTAGTATTATTGTAACTTTGGTTCGTAACTCCACATTTTATTTCCCATATAACTTTACTAACCTAATGCATTTAAGATAATTATTAGTTTATGTTTTGGAGCCCATGAGCTATAAAGATGTAATTTTGTGACATAAATAACCAAAAGGGGTTGAAATAGAGCTTAAAGGAGCAGAGTTTTTGTATGTTACTGAAGGTTGGATGGTGTAAATTCAAGTGCCATACATCTAGGACATTAAATATAATCAGCATGGTGACAACCACAAAGAAATAGCTATACAACACAATACACACACACACACACACACAAATAAGGAATTTAAATGTGTCATGACAAAAATAAATTAGCTAACCACAAAATAGGACAAAGAGGTAAGAAATGAGGGACAAATAAAAACCTAGACGACATAGAAAAAATAGGAAAACAGAAGTAAGTTCCTCCTTATCAGTAGTTATTTTAAGTGTAAATAGTTTAAACTCTCTAATCACAATACAGAGATTGGGAGAACAGATTAAAACAAGATACAATTCTATGCTATCTAAAAGAGACTCAAATAGGTTGAAAGTGTAAGAACTGAAAAAGATATTGCAGGAGCACCTGGGGGGCTCAGTTGGTTGAGCATCTGAGTTCAGCTCAGGTCATGATCTCACGGTTCATGGGTTCGAGCCCCACATCAGGCTCTGTGTTGACAGCTCAGAGCCTGGAGCCTCAGAGCCTCTGATTCTGTGTCTCCCTCTCTGTCTGACCCTCCCCTGCTCACACTGTCTCTCTCTCTCTAAAAAAAAAATCCCTCACAAAAGACATCCCATACAAATAATAGCCAAAAGAGAGGAAAGATGGGTTTACTTATTAGACAAAATAATTTTAAAACAAAAAGGTACCAAGACACAGAGAAAATTATGTTAATTTTAAATAGAGCAACAAGATATAATAATTATAAACTTTTAAGCTAGTAAAAGATCAAAATATAGGAAGCAGAAATGAACAGAATGATGAAACAGGCAATTCTACAATAAGAGTGCGTAATTCAGCACCTTACTCCTCATGATGGACAAGCTGCTCAGACGGAAGGTAAGCTAACAAATAGAGGAACTGAACAGTATAAACACCCCCTATGTCTAAACGAAGAATACTACCCAACAACAGCAGAATACACATTCTTCTCAAGTGCACATGGGACATTTCACAGGGCAGACCACGTTAGACCACAAATTAAGTCTCAAGATACTTTAAAAAAATAGATTCAAAGCATCTTCTCCAACTACAATTGAGATGAAGTTAGAAATCAGTAACAAAAGGAATACTGGACAATTCACTAATTTGTGGAAATTAGACAACACATTCTTAAAAAACCAATGGATGAAAGAAGAAATCACAATGAAAATTAGAAAAAAACAAAAACACAAATACCAAAACTTCTGGGCCACAGAGAAACTACTCTTTGTATTATATTTATATTATAACTATAAATGCTTATGTTAAAAAAAATGAATAAGAAAGTTTTCAAAGCAACTACTTAACTTTACAACTATAGCAACTAGAAAAAGAAAAACTAAGTCAAAATCAGCCAGAGGAAAAATATTATAAAGATTAAAGAACAGAAAAGAACAATACAGAAAATCACCAAAACCAAAATTTGTTTCTCTGAAAGGATAAATAAAATTGACAAGCTCTAGATAGAAGGACTAAGGAAAAAAGAAAAGAGATTCAGTTACTATAATCAGAAATTAAAGTGGGGACATGACTAACAATTCTACAGAAATAAAAAGGATTATAAGAGAAGTACTATAAACAACTATATACCAAGAAATTGGATAGCCTCAATGAAATGGATGAACTCTTAGAAACATAAGCCTACCAAGAATAAATCGTAAAGGAAGAGAAAATGTGAGGAGACTGATGACTAAAAGTCATTTTGAATCAATAATCAAAAATTTGGGACATGTGGGTGGCTCAGTAGGTTAAACGTCTGACTCTTGATTTCAGCTCAGGCCATAATCTCAGTTTGTAAGTTCAAGCCCCACATTAGGCTCTACACGGCCATTGCAGAGCCTGCTTGGATTCTCTCTCTTCCCCTCTATCTCTGCCCCTCCCCTGTGCATGCTCTCTCTCTCAAAATAAATAAATAAACTTAAAAAAAATTCAAAAATATCCCACCCAAGAAAAGTCCTGAACAAAATAGCTTCAGTGGTGAATCCTATGAAACATTTAAAGAAGGGCTAATGCTAATTCTTTTTAACTTCTCAAAAAAAAAAAAGAGAGAGAGAGAGAGAGAGAGAGAGAGAGAGAGAGGGGGAGGGAGGGAGGAGGGAACATTTCCGATCTCACTGCTCAAGGCCAGCATCACCTCGACAGCTCAACTTATAAACATTGGTCCATACAACACGCCACGTTGACAGAAGGAGGAAGACAAATGACATAATCTCTGAATTGATTCGGAAACTGCACTTGACAAAATTGAATACCTTTTTATGATAAAACACTCAATAAACTAGGAACAGAAAGAAACTATTTCAACAAAATAAAAGCCCAAGTATAAAAGCCCAGAGCAAATATGTTCAGTGGTGATGGAGGAGAACGTTTCTCTCCGATCAAAAACACTTGCGGCACTTCTGTTCAACACAGGAGGCAGTGGAAGTTCTTTCAGAGTAATTAAAAAGGAAAACATATAAAGAAAGAAAAGGCATCTATACTGGAAAGCAGTAAAATTATCCATGTTCACAGATTTCATATGTACAAAAAAAAATGAACAATTGCACAAAACAAAATTGTTTGATTTAATAAATGAATTCAACAAAGTAGCAGAAAACACACTCAATACCTGGAAATCAGTTGTATTTCTATACACTAACAGTGAACAATCTGAAAAGGAAATGAAGAAAACAATGCCATTTATAAGACCATTAAAAGGAATGAATGAAATACTTAGGAAGTGACTTAGACAAGGAGGACTTGCACAATGAAAAGTACACAACATTGATGAAATAAAGTACGGAAGACTTGAATACATGCAAATACATCCCACATTCATGGATGGGAAGATTTAATATTGTTATGATATCAGCACTATCCGAACTGATCAACAGATTCGGGGCAATCCACATCAAAGTCCCAAATATGATTTTCAGAAAAATAGAAAAACCTTTTCTAAAATTCATATGGAATCTCAAGGGCCCCCCAAAAGCCAAAACACTCTTCAAAAAGAAGAACAAAGCTGGAGACCTCACACTTTTTGATTTTAAAACTTACTAGAAAACTATGGTAATCAAAATCTCTCGGGCACTGGCACCAAGGCAGACACACAGATCAACGGAATAAAGAGCCCGGACACAAACCTCATATATAATAGTCAAATGGGTTTTGACAAGAGTGTTAAAACCACTCAGTGGGGAAAGGACAGTCTTTTCAACAAATGGCGGTGGGAAAACTGAATACGCACATGCGAAAGTGAAAAGTTGTAGCCTTACATAACAGCATATAGAAAAATTAGCTCAGAACAGATCAAACACCTAAATAGAAGAGTTAAAACTATAAAACTCTTAAAAGAAAACAAGTGCGGAAGCTCCATGACACTAGATTTGGCCATGACTTCTTGGATATGATGCCAAAGGTACAGATAACCAAAGAAAAAATAGCAAAACTGAACTTCATGAAAACTTTAATAAATTTTGTATCAAAAAACACTACAAAACAAAGGCACTATCGGGGCGCCTGGGGGGCTCAGTCGGTGAAGCGTCCGACTTCGGCCCAGGTCAGGATCTCACAGTTCATGAGTTTGAGCCCCGAGTCGGGCTCTGTGCTGACAGCTCAGAGCCTGGAGCTGCTTTGGATTCTGTGTCTCCCTCTCTCTCTGCCTCTCCCCCACTCACACTCTCAAAAATGAATAAATGTTAAAAAAAAATTTTTAAGGGCTCTGTCAACAGAGTAAAAAGGCTTTTTACCCACAGACCTGGAGGAAATATGTGTAAATCGTGTATCCGATATGGGATGGATATTCAGAATACACAAGTAACTCCCGAAACTCAACAACAACAACAACAAACAACCTGATTAAAAAACGGGCGAAGGACTTGAATGAACATTTCACGTGCCAACAGGCACATGGAAAGGGGCTCAGCGTCACTAATCATTAGGAGACCTGGAATCGAAGCGATGGGATGCCACCTCACACCCATTGCGATGGCTACTGTGGAAAGAGGAGAAAAGAGCAGGTCTTGGCAAGACAGGCACAGACGGGCACTCTGGACAGGCTGCTGGACACGCACCCGTGCCGCTGGGGAGACAGCACGTCGGCTCCTTCACTCAAAACAGAACTACTGCGCGCCTGGGGGCTCGGGCGGGTGAGCGTCCGGCTTCGGTTCGGTTCCCGTCATGCGCCCACAGTTGGTGGGTTCGAGCCCCACATCAGGCTCCGTGCTGACAGCTCGGAGCCTGGAGCTGCTTCGGATTCTGTCTCCTCCACTCTCTCTGCCCCTCCCCTGTTTGTGCCCTGTCTCTCTCTGTCTCAAAAAATAAACATTTTAAAAATTAAGAAAAAAAGATTAAAAATGTATATTTGTTAATTTTAAAATAATATTAATAATCCCACATAAAATACACATACACAATTTATGAAAGAAATAATGATTTTCCAAAACAAAAAAAAATTTACTGGGAAGAGGTCCATTGTTTTATATTTTGTAAGTCTTTGTAAAGTCTTAACTGAAAAAGCTAGATTCTCTAATCTGCTTCTGTATTTAATTGTTTGTGATCTAGTAATTTGGTGGGGCCAAATGAAGAAAACCTGACCTCACAAACACATATAGTTGGAGAAAGAAGTATTTTTAAAGGCTTTTCACAATTGTACATATTTTTTTTGAAATGAAACCAAAATTTGGCAAGTAATAGTTTCCTAAAGATTGGCTGGATTCAGACCATTCTGACCTTTGTACTTGGTCTGCACGGTGGGTGCCACTTTATCACCCAGCTGCCCCTGAGCAAGGAAGAGCCCCTGCGGGGACCAGCGCCCCCACAGGGCCCAGTTGCTCCAGCACGGCCTCAGCTGGCGGAGGGTGACTCAAAGTCCCGCCCACCGGCACCTGAGCCTAGGGCGGGGGTGTCCACCGGCCCAGAGCTCAGCCCCTCAACTTTGGAATTACACGTAGGGCTGGCTCAACTCTGGAGAACTTACCCCTGACCCCCGTTCAACTCCTCCCTCTGTGACACACTTCCTTTTTTTTTTCTTTTTAATGTTTATTTTTGAGAGAGAGAGAGAAAGCAGGGAAGAGGCAGAGAGAGGGGGGTCCAGAATCCGAAGCAGCTCCAGGCTCCCAGCTGTCAGCACGGAGCCCCCACACGGGGCTTGAACCCAAGAACCATGAGATCATGACCGGAGCCACACTTAGCCTTCTGAGCCACCCAGACGCCCCCAACCCCTTCCTTTCTTTTCCATTTCCATCTCCTTCCCCATCCTCTCCTCTGCAGGTGTTGATCACGCGCAAACTCTGACAAACCTCCTCGACACTAACTCTGCCTCCAAGTCCGCTTCCCAGGAAACCCCCTGTGACAAGAGGTCTAGAAGCGTCTCAGGGCGTGAGGTGATAGCGCAGTGCTGCGTGGGTGCGGAGCAGCCAGTGTTTCAAAACCATTTCAGTTATTTCAACACCCAGCAGGGGCACAGGTGCGCTCGTGCGGTGGGTAACAGGCCTGCCTGCAGTCCACAGACCCGGAGACCTTCTCACTGGTCCGAAGAGCCTCCCTTCCCGGCTTATGAATCTTAAATGCCAGTTGTAACTCTTGCCTCACCTACACTCTTCCTTCTACATTTACGAGGCAAAACTACAACGCCAAGTACATTCCACTTCCTGTCCACCTGGCAGCCGGGCACCCGCAACTGAACTTGGTAGGAGAAAGCCCCAAATCAAGCTGACTGCTATCAATTTCCGTTTATGAGATTCGGTCCTTCCGGGGGGTTGGGGGGGTGAACGCTGCAAACCACCGTCACACAGATGCGGCGCGTGCCCGCTCCCCAGCCGCTGCCCACCTTCTGCTCCGTTCTCAAGCGTCCCGTGCCCCTCCCCCACCGCACCATTGTGAACCCAACACCTGGAAGGTGTAGGAAACGGCCGTCTTCCTCCCCCGCCCATGTGTGTCCACCGGTCACGTCCGCACCGACACCGCTGGCCTCTCCGCCCATGATGATGACCACATCGCGTGTTCGTGCTCCAGGCTAGGCCAGCCCCCACCCCTCACCCCTTCTCCCACACGACTGCAATCCCCTCATTTCTCCCAGCTTAAAACACAAACAACAACATCACACGCCAGATACCACGCCTTCTCTCCTCTAGCATAAACCCTAAGACCTGCGCAGATGCTCTGCCTCCCAGTCCTCTCCCTTAAACCCCAATCCACCCCGCCACTCCGCCAAAGCCAGGTTAGCCGAAGCCCGGCCACGTCCACAGTGCGAGTCACTGCCCAGCTCTTCGCTCGCCTCTTCCTTGACTCGCAAGCAGCACCGGACCCACCGTTCACTCTACGCTACAGGTTTTCTGCCCTCGGCATCCAGGACCCCCTGCTCCCTCCTGGAGCATCTTCTCAGCTCAACGGACACCCCCTTTCTGTTTCCGCTGCTGGTTCCTCTCCCCGAGATCCTATGCGGAAGTGCAGCCCGGCCCAGTCCCTGGACGGCCTACACTTAACTCTCCTGGTGATCTCACCCAGTCTCAGGGTTCTAAATGCCATTTAATATGCTCAGGATTCCCACATTTTCCTCTTCAGATCTAACCACACTTGGAACTTCAGACGTCAGACCCACCTGACCCTACACGGGTATGTCTAATAACACCTCACACTTTCTGTATCCAGAGCTGAACTCCTGATCCCTATCTTCCCCCCAAAAAGTGCTCTTTTCATATTCCTCCTGTCTTCAAATTTCTATTTTTTTTCTTTTGAATGTTTATTTCTATTCTTGAGAGAGAGAGAGACAGAAAGAGAGAATCTGAAGCAGGCTCCAGGCTCTGAGCTGTCAGCACAGAGCCCGATGTGGGGCTCAAACCCACAAACCATGAGATCATAACCTGAGCTGAAGTTGGACGCTCAATCGACTGAGCCACCCAGGTGCCCCTCTCTATTTCTGAAATAAAGATTAAAGAGATGTTTTCAAGTTAAAAATAGGTATTAAAATAAGTTCAACATATCTATTGTTATGAAGTCATTGCATGAATGATTTAAGTTATGAATACTTATATGTGTAAATTCAAACATAGAAATGGGAATCTTCAACATCAGTTTATTTTAAAAAAATTTTTAATGTTTATTTATTTTTGAAATACAGAGAGACAGAGTGCAAGTGCGGGAGGGGCAGAGAGAGAGGGAGACACCGAATCGGAAGCAGGCTCCAGGCTCTGAGCTGTCAGCACAGAGCCCAACGCGGGGCTTGAACTCCTGGACTGTGAGATCATGACCTGAGCCAAAGTCAGAAGCTTAACCAACTGAGCCACCCAGGCGCCCCTTCAACACCAGTTTAAGCCGTCCTTATAAATGCAAATACTGTCCCTCTTTCATTTTTTAAATTATCTCAAAGAAGGAACTGCATTGCTTTTGGACAAAGCTAACTTAACCTATATTAAATGAATGGATATATCCCGGGACTCAAATCTTATTTGATAATTAAGCATCACACAGTTTCAACTGGGTCAAACTGGCTTCATAGGTTGATAGGTTAAAAAAAAAAAAAAAAAGCATGTGCTTTCTCTACACAAATTAGCATTTCCCAAATTAGCCAATGCACATTTCCAAAATGTGGTTGTATTAGAACATCTACCAAAGTTGGAATGTGAAGAATCTGACTGCATAGTTGTATTTATTAAGAAAATAAGGAAAGAATCAGTTAATAAGTTTCTAAGTGACAATAAATTACAAAAGGTAACAGACTTCAACTTTTCATGTAACACTACCGGGGTGTGAGAGCCCCGGCTTGACCAGGCAGCATTTACGCGGAGGTGGTGGGACCAGCATGCAGGAAACCCGTGAGAGAATGAATGAATGAGTAGGTAAGAAATCCACTGAATGGATCAACTAGAGTCAGCCCATCGGTTCAGCTACAACCCTAAAGACGATGTGACCGATTTTCGCTGAAGCCCACTCTAATAATTGCCTAGCTGGCCTGTGTCTGGAAACTAAGTCTAGCTATAGCTATGCGTTATTATTAAGAAATAAGAGTATAATCACATTGTGATTATGATAATGTTGAAACTACATATAATTCCTTTAACTCTATACGTTTTCCAGAAATAACTTGAGAGTTAACAAACAATATCCCTATTAATTTTTTAAAAAACATACTTCCAACAACACCACAGCCATGTAAGTGCCATCAAATGAACAATCTCCAACTAAGTTTCGTCTCGCAAAAGGCACGAAAGCACAGTGAGAATCAGAGATGAGTATGTGATCCTTCTAATGTGACAAGGGCCCGGAGAAGCAGACGTGCGGCAAGCTGCCTGGACACCGGAGCTTTAGTTACATTACTGACTGCAAGTGCCCAGACCCAGACTGCTTTCTGCGTCTGGACCCTGGTGTTCAAAAGTATAATATAGAACTCCTGAGTAGATTCACATTAATGACGCTTGATTTTGAGTTACATTATTCCCAAAGGTCTACCCACATCAAAAAGCTTTCTCACCTATCTTTATTGATCAGAGAAACTTCTATTGCCCTCATACATAAAATTGTACTTGGTGGCAGGATTTTTGATGATGATGTAAAATCACTTAGCAGTCTGACACCACTTCACATTTTAAGAATGCAAGGACAAATTAGAAGCAACTTTTACGTTTCCAGTGTCATTTTTCATCAATGGGTGAAAGAATGAGGATAATAGGAGAGCTTCCTGGGTTTTGAAATAAGCCACATGCTTTTCTGTCATTCATCAAAATACAATCAAGGAAAAACTCTAAAAATTGAAAAAGGTATTTAAAATAATCATAAATAAGTTTTGAATTACATACAGAATTATTCCCTCTACCATATTCAACAGCAAAAATTCCATAGTAGAAAAAAATAATAATCGTGAGACAGTGTAACATGGGTACAAATGACTCATTTTCTGTGGTAAGCAATATATAAATTACTCTAAGGTCTCCAGTTTCCAATTAATATTTTAAAAACTATAGTTTTCACATAATGAGCTAACAGTGTTGTGTCACTATTTTGCCATTAATCAAAATTAATCTCATCATAGACATTAGAGTCCTTTTGAATTATTCACTCACTCATTCAATGTTTCATTCAGTAAGTATTTAATATGCCCCCGTTATATCCAACATTGCCTAGGATTTTAGAAGCTTGGTCAGTGCATGGAGAATTCTGCCACCAAACGCTTCCTCCTTATAATTTAAAAACTAGTAAAGCAAAAATATGTTTATGAAATGTAAGCTAAGTAGAAGTATGAGACGGATGGCATTCTTCCATTTATTCCTTTTCTATTGATATACACGCTAAGTCTTTTTTATTTAATGTTTATTTTTGAGCGAGAGACAGAGCACGAGCAGGGGAGGAGCACAGAGAGAGAGAGACAAGAGAATGGAAACAGGCTCCGGCCCTGAGCTGTCAGCACAGAGCCCGAGGTGAGGCTCGAACCCAGGAACCGCGAGATCATGACCTGAGCCGAAGTTGGACGCTCAACCGACTGAGCCCCCAGGCGCCCCTCACGTCAGGTCTTAAGTGGACTCAGAGCCTATCCCGATCTCAGACGAAAACGCACAAGACTGGCCAACACGTAAATACTCCAGTAAAAACAAAATGACCAAGAGTTTCCCCTGCAATCTCTCATTCTAAGGAATTATTTAAACTAGCATTAAAAGTATTCACAAGCCCCCAAACTGGAAATAACTAAATGTGCGTTAGCAGCACAACGCATGCGCCAACTGTGGCACGTCCACACCGCAGAACACTTCTCAGCAGGAACAAGCGACAGGCAGCGGTCTGGGCAAGGACCCGGAGGAGCCCCCAGCCGCCTGCCGGTGGCGGAGTCCTGGCGCAGACACCCCCGCAGGGGTGCGCAGGGCCGCGGCCGGGCGTCTGAGGGCACGGGGAGGATTTGTGCTGCGTCCTGAGTGCGGCCGTGGTCACGTGCATGTGTCCACGTGTGTACACACGAGAAAGACAGAAAGTCGGGTTTTCTAAAATAACACTGATACATGTGGCTATCGCTTCGTGAGTCATTACTATGCATCAGGCGCTGATCCACATCTGCCCTGGGAAGTTTTACCTCATCTGATTTTTTACTTATTTTATTGAGATATAATTGACAAACAACATTATGTTAGCTTCAGATGTACGATACAATGATTCACTATTTGTACATGTAACAAAATGATCATCACAATGAGTCTAGTTAATATCTGCCAACATATATAGTTAGAATTTCTTTAACCTCATTTTAGAATGGAGGAGACCGTTTTAGTACAGAAATGAAATGAGGTCATTCAGCTGAATATGAAGTGACAGACCCCAGATTTAAACACAGACTTGTCTAATTCCAAAGCCTGTGGGAAACCCATTTGCTGAATTCTGGGATGGTGCTCGAAAATGCGATCTTCTAAAAATCACAGCTGCATCCAACTCCACAAACAATGAGAGGGGAGCACAGGAGTGAGGACGGACAGAGGACCCAAATTAAAATGACGAAAATGAGTAGCTGGGGTCCAATGAAGAAAAATATTTTCCTATTGGAAAAAAAATTAAAAATCAGAGACAGTACTTAACAAATGTCTGCAATCTATCATGAAGTCATAATTTCACTTGGTGCAGAAATCCATAGAGTCTGACATTCTGACGTTGAAATCAGCGTCCTTTAGGAGGGGTGCATGGGTGGCTCAGTCTGTTAAGTGCTTCGGCTTTGGCTCAGGACATGATCTCACAGTTCGTGGGTTCGAGCCCCACATCAGGCTCTGTGCTGACAGCTCGGAGCCTGGAGCCTGTCTTCCAATTCTGTGTGTCTCCCTCTCTCTCTGACCCTCCCCTGCTCACGCTGTCTGTCTCTGTCTCTCTCTCTGTCTCTCTCTCTCTCTCTCTCTCTCTCTCTCTCTCTCTCTCAAAAATAAATAAAACATTGAGAAAAAGAAAGAACTAGAATAGGAGGAAGTATCTGTTCCTGTGCAGAAGGGTCTCAATCCTCGGCTTCAGCGAAGGAATTCAAGGTGCGATCATGAAAGCTGGACTGCAGCCCCGGCCCGGACTCCGCACAACGACCGCCAGGCTGGCGGGAGGCCCCGCCGGGCGCCGGGCGCGGCCCCTGTTGAAAACGTCACCACCTGCAGCTCCGCCGCGGGCAGGTGCGACTACAGACACGAATAAAGTGTTTATAGTCACACTACGTAAATGATAAAAAAGTGTTTCTAAAATAAAATGTTTTCATATGTGCTTCCTGTATTTAAGGCTCTAGTAAAAACAGGGTATGGGGAAAACTATTTCCAAGGACTAAAATAGAATTGAGACATCAGTAAAGCAAGCTGTAAACGCCAGCGATCTGACGCTGGGGAGGAACTGTGGGAGTCAGCCTTCGGAGCCCTGTTTAAACAGACCAATGGGAGAGCATCTGCTCCTGAGAACCCCAGAGGAGTCTGGGAGGGGGGCCAGGGGCGAGTTCAAGGCCGAGGGGAGGCCCCGCCCAGCCCCTGCCCTGCCTCCTCCAGCCTCTCTGCTTCCTGTGGCTCCTGGGAGCCGCCCCCACGGGCTGCCCGGACGCGGTGCTCGGATCGATGGTGGAGGGATTCCTGGAGGAAGGAGAGTCGAGGGAAAGCAGGCAAAGAGCTGTGCCCTCAGCTTTCTTTTAACCTGTGAGACTGACGGATTTCTAAGAATTCTTGCGGTGCCTGTGCTGCGGCTGTGAGGCTGTGACTCTTGTTAAAAATATTTTCCCTTCAAGTTGAGGGTAGAAACTCTGTGACACAACTTTGCCCTTTTTTTCTTTTTAATCCTCTCACCGCCGGCTGGTGAGGTTAGGGCAAAAATATCCAAGTGCGATCTTATAGAAACTTTTTCTAAAGGCTCATTTCCATCTTTTATTTGGGGCTCCATAGTATTAGACGGTGCTGGAAAAGTCTGGTGAGTCTATTTCACAAAATCGAAACACGGACAGGAACTCAGAAGTCTTCACTTTGCCTCTGCTCCCCTCAAGTCTCATCAACTGGACCATATGAGCACGGTGCTGTTTTCAGTTATAAAAGTCCATTTGGGATGAAAATCCTGAGGGTCCCCCGGGCCCCCATCAGCACTGAATGATCATCTCTGTCAATGTCTCTCTGCAAAGTAGCTAAATTACCTCCTCCTTCAAATACAACCTCTTCTTTGTTTGTTTCTCAGGAGGTGAACAATAGCTTGAAGCATATTCTATCAAAATATCTCAACAGACTGATCATTGTCTGAATTTTTGGGGGGTATAGAGAGCGGGCACATGTGAAAGTGGGGGAGGTGCAGAGAGAAGGAGAGAATCTTAAGGACTTACCCTTCCCTTTTTTTTAATGTTTATTTTTGACAGACAGATGGAGAGGGAGAGAGAGAGAGGGAGAGGGAGATAGAGAGAGAGAGAGAGAGAGAGAGAGAGAGAGAGAGAGAGAGAGAAGGGAAGGGGCAGAGACAGAGGAAGACACAGAATCTGAAGCAGGCTCCAGGCTCTGGGCTGTGAGCACAGAGCTTGACGAGGGGCTAGAAACCATGAACCGTGATATCATGACCTGAGCCAAAGTCAGACGCTCACCTGCCAGAGCCCCCCAGGTGCCCTGGGAAAGAGAGACTCTTAAGCAGGCTCAACATAGTACCTGGTATGGGACTCAATCCCACAACCTGGGATCAAGACCTGAGCTGAAATCAGGAGTCAGACACTTGACGGAGCCACCCAGTGCCCCTGATCTGAAAAACTTTTATAACTTTCAAGATAAAAGTCATATGATCAACTTACATACCGCTTTTGCTTTTGAAAAGACTCCCAAGTCTGTCACCTAGAGTCATAGATGGTCATTTCATAGACCTCAGACTTAGCGCTATGCACAGGAAATCAATAGCAGGAGGGACTCAGCTCAGGGGACGTCATCCCTTGGTTCAATGGTGGAGCCACGTTGTAAGGTGCCTGTCGCTGCGACAGAGCGCCTAGGAAAGCGAAGCCCACAGATTGCTGAGCTCAAGCACCACAAGCCCCCTAGTCTCTGGGCCCAGGCCCGTCGCCAGCTTCATGGCAGAACAAGACACATGCATGGCCCTCAGGTAAGCGGTCATCCAGTCACTGGACTCATTCACTCATCAGACTGTCCCCGAGCGGGCTAGGGAGGAGGACCGTCAACAGGACACACGCTGAGCCCGGGAGCCTGTGGGTCACGGTGCCCCGGACGAGAGCTCAGCAAAGTGCTCACCAGAGAAAGGGCCCAAAACCTCTCAGGCGCTAAGATGAGCCCCAGTAGTGCGTCTGTGCAGTTGTTTGGAAAATGTACAGAAGCCAGGCATTCTAACCACAGCTGGCTGGCTCTGACCAGCCTCTGCCACACTGGGCAAACGGAGACCGACCAGGGCGCATACTTAATGTGGATTTAGTGGGGTATGTTCATGAGTTTCCCAGTCACTTCCATGATGGTTAAAATATTACTCATCCTCCTAGGAGGACCCCCAACATGTCCTGTGTCACCGGACGAGTGCAGGGACCCCGGGATCATTGACAAACTGCCTAACAGGGGTTGTCAATCCAAAGAAAACAAGAAAAACTGGGAAACCCCTAAAATATTATAGCTTACCTATGAATAAAAGTTGAGGCAGATTTTCCGAAACAGGATAAAAATCCTAAAATATTTACGTGGCCTTATCAATAATGAGTTTTAAAGCTAAAAGAAAATTTTCTAAGTTAGCAAAAAAAAAACATTTAAATTATTTTTCTCAATCATGCTTGCAGAAGACTGTTTTTATCCTCTCTATGTAGAATGAATTTACAAAACTGATCCAAGAGTGTGTAGCAAAAAACAAAAAATAAAAAAGTACTATAAGGATGTTTGAGGGAATGAATTAATACAGCTTTGTTATTAATTTTCTGGATTTGTGTGATGTTTGTGATATTTTTCAACTTAAAAAAAATTCTTAATTTATGGTATTTTTCTCAGTCCAAAGAAATATTCACATTATGCCAAATATTTATATATACATATATATGTGGGGTTTTTTTTTGAGACAGAGAGCGGTGGGGCAGAGGGGTAGAGAAAGAGGGCGAGAGAGAGAATCCCAAGCAAGCTCCACACAGTCAGCTCCCCAAGCGCCCTATTTCGCGGTATTGTGCAATCTCTGAGCTTTTTACGTTTTTAATTAAAGATATTTTCATTGTGTAAAATATACATAAAACTATGATTTGATCCATTTTATAGTTCAGTGGTATTCACTATTTCGCGGTATTGTGCAATCTCTGGGCTTTTTACGTCTGTGCCCATTAAACACTAACGCGCCCTCCCCTCCCCTCCCAGCCCCTGGTGCCCACCGTCAAACCTCCGTCTCCAAGAATCGGACTAGTCTAGGCACCTCGTAAGTGGGAACATACATATTTCTCCTTTTGTAACTGGCCTATCTCATTTAGCAAAATTTCCTCAAGGCCCATCCGTGTGGAAGCATGTGTCCGAATTCCTTGGCTGGAAGTCCTGGCCACAGCGGTCAGAGAAGAAAAAGGAATGTGAGGCGTCCAGAATCGTAAGGAAGAAGTAAACCATTTTCTGTCTACAGACCACATGAAGGACTCCGCTGAAAATCTTCTAGAACTGATAAAGGAACTCCGCTGTGGCCAGGACTTCCAGCCCGAGGCGGGGTAAAAGTGGTGAGAGAGGGCATCTTCGTCGTGGTCCTGAGCCGATGGCAAACGGTTTTCACCACTAGGATGTTAGCTAGGAGTTTACATATGACCTTTATTATCCTGCGGGATGTTCCCTCTAAACCTACTTTGTTGAGGGCTTTTATCATGAATGGATGTTGAACTTTGTCAAATGCTTTTTCTGCATCTACTGAGATGTTCACATGGATTTTTGTCCATTCTCTGTAGGACAATGATTGATTTGCAAATACTGAACCACTCTTGCATCCCACTTGATTGTGGTGAATTATTTTTATGTGTTCTTGGATTTGGTTTGCTGATATTTTGTTGAGGATGCTCCTCAGAGATATTGGCCTGTAGTTCTTTTTTTGTCACATCTCTATGTGGCTTTGGTATCAGAGTAATGTAGACCTTGTAAAATGAATTTGGAAATTTTCCCTCCTCTTCCATTTTTTGGACTAGTTTTAAAATAACAGGCATTAACTCTTCTTTAAATGTTTGGTAGAATTTACCATTTAGTCCTGAACTTTCCTTTGTTGGATTTTTTTTTTTTAATTAGAGATTAAATTTCATTGCTGGAAACTGGTCTGTTCAAATTTTTTATTTAAATGTTCATTTTGTTTAAAGAGAGAGACAGAGGACACAAGAGGGGCAGAGAGTGAGGGAGAGAGAGAATCCCAAGCAGAGGCTTCAAACTCACAAACCACGAGATCATGACCTGAGCTGAAATCAAAAGTCAGATGCACAACTGACCGAGCCACCCAGTCTATTTCTATTTCTTCCTGGTTCCATTTTACAAAGTTATATGTTTCTATAAATTTATCCATTTCTTCTGTTTTTCAATTTGTTGGCCTATATATTTTTATAATATTCTCTTATAATCCTTTTTATATCTGTGGAGTCAGTTATTTTTCCTCTTTCATTTCTGATTTTGTTTTTTGAGTCCTCTCTCTCTTTTCTTTGATGAATCTGGCTAAAGGGTTATTAACCTTGTTGATCTTTTCAAAGAACCAGCTCCTGATTTCATTGATCTGTTCCACTGGGGGTTTAGTTTCTATTTTGTTTATTTCTGCTCTAATCTCTATTACTTCTTTCCTTGTACAGCTTTTGGGGTTTCTTGTTCTTCTTCTTCTAGCTCCTTTAGGTGTGAGGTAAGGTTCATTATCTGATATTTTCTTCTTCCTGAGGTAGGCCCGTACT
This sequence comes from Suricata suricatta, assembly GCF_006229205.1. NCBI lineage: Eukaryota > Metazoa > Chordata > Mammalia > Carnivora > Herpestidae > Suricata > Suricata suricatta. The sequence goes on from NC_043706.1 coordinate 142,222,224, forward strand.
GCTATAAACGTCCTGCTTAGAACCGCTTTTGGTGCCGCCCAAAGATTCTGGACCTACCTCTGGTCTTTTTTGGTGCTAGCCATTCTAGCAAGAGCTGATGCCTTCCTGCTGTTTTGGCTTTCATTCCCCTAAGTGGTGATGTGGAGTATCTTTTCATGTTCCTGTTGGCCGGTCCTACATCTTCCTTGGAAAAATGTCTGTCTGGGTCCTTTGCCCATTTTTAATTGGATTATTTGATTTATGTTTTTGTTTTTTAGGTGTTATTTTTTGTTTTGTTTTGCTTTGTTTCTGTTGACATGACACATGAGTTCCTTATATATGCTGGATATTCACCCCTTATAAGATGGATGGTTTTACCATTTCATAGGTTGTCTTTTCACTGTGGATTTTTCCCTTTGATGCACAAAGGCTTTTTAGTCTGATGCAGCCCCACTATTTATGTTTTCTGTCGTTGCCATGCTTTAGGTGGCCTATGTGAACACTGTTGTCAAGACCCATGTCAAGGAGCTTTTTTCCTATATTCCTTCTACAAGTTTTATGGTTTTAGGTCTTACGTTTATATCTTTGACCTGTTTTGAGTTGATTGTTGTGAACGGTGTAAGACAGAGGTCGACTTTCATTCCTTCCCATGTGAGTGTCCCGTTTTCCCAGCGCCACTTCACAAAAAGACCGTCCTTTCTCCACTGAGTATAACTGTTTCCTCTGTCAGCATTAGTTGACCTTATACGTTTGTTTATTTCTGGGCTTTATTCTGTCCCACTGGCCAATTTGTATTTTTTAATGCCACTTTCATATGGTTTTGCTTAATAAATCCTGAACTGAGAGAGTGTAGTTCCTCCTGATGTTTCTTTCTCAGGATTGCTTTGTCTAGTCAGGCCTTTATAGTTCCATGTAAATTTGAGGTTTGTTTCTTCTACTCCCATGAAAACATGCCTTTGGAGCATTGATAGGAATTTCACTGAATCTATAGATGGCTTTCGGCAGTACTGACATTTTAACAATATTAATTCTTCCAGCTTATGAATACAGGATTCCTCTCCATTTACTTATGCCTTCTTCAATTTCTTTCATCAATGCCTTGTAGTTTTAAAACCAGAGCTTTTGGGGCGCCTGAGTCGCTCAATCAGTTAAGTGTCCGACTTCAGCTCAGGACATGATCTAATGATTCGTGGGTTCAAGCCTCCCACTGGGCTCTGTGCTGACAGCTCAGAGCCTAGAGCCTGTTTCAGATTCTGTGTCTCCCTCTCTCTCTGACCTTTCCCTGCTCACGCTGTCTCTCTCTGTCTCTCAAAACTAAATTTAAAAAAAACATTAAAAATTTTAATAAAAAATAAATAAAACCAGAGCTTTCTCCTCGAGCAAATGTATTCCTGTGTGCTTTGTGTTTTTGATACACTATAAGTGGCATCACCGTCTTTCTTTTTCGGATAATTTGTTGTGAATAGAAACAGTACTGATTTTTGTCTATTAATTTTGTGTCCTGTAACTTTACTGAATTCATTGATAAGACACAACAATTTCCTGGTGGAGGTCCTCCCCATCTTCCCTACATAAATTCATGCCATCTGCAAATAGAGACATTTTACTTCTTCCTTTTGTTTTCTTGCCTGACTCCTCAGGCTACGACTTCTAGGACCGTACTGAATAGAAGTGCAAAGAGTGGACAACCCTGTCTTGTTCCTGATCTTGGAGGAAAAGCTTCCAACCTTGGCATGTTATATAATTTACTCAGGATGGAGGAACTGGGTGAAGCTGATCAAAAGTTACAAACTTCAGATTCTAAGACAAGTTCTGAGGATGTCACGCACAGCATGACGACTGTAGTGAACACTGCCGTGCGGTATATTTGAAAGTCACTAAAAGAAAAATTGTTAACTTTTCATTTTTTGTCCCCGTTGGAGACAGTAAGTTTCATGACAACTGAATTAACGTCCAGGGCTTAGCATATGCTAAACATATAGTAGATAATGGGTAAATTTTAGTAAAATGAATGACTTTTATTTTTCATTTTTTTTTGAATGACTTTTAAACCAAAAGTGACAACCCTGGGACAGAAGTTGAACTGGGTATTTTCTAGTCCCCATTTCAGCCACCAACTTCCTACGTAACAGTCATGACCGATGACAGCATATGAATGAGGGAGAAGCAAAATGCAGACAGAAGCCAGGAAGGGACTTGGAAACACGCTGCTGTCCCGCGCAGTGTGCAGCTCAGCAGACAGGAGGGGAAAACTGGTTTAAACCGAATGAGCATTACTGAAACCTGCGGGAAAACCTTCCCCAGAAGAAATATTTCAGAAGTTCCTTTTAATGTTCACCCTATTTCTTTTTTATTAAAAAAAGCAACATATATAAGAATATTACCTTCCCTATAAATCCCCCAAATCCAGAAGCAACCACAATGACATGTATTCCACTACCTCTTCATCTACATAATTATTATATGATGATTGCTTTGTAAAAAACGGCAATGTATCCTGTTCTGCGACTCACTATACTTCAGTGAAGCTATCAGTTAAAACAGTTCCAAACTTCAGGGTTTTTTTCACTTCTCCTATTACAGTCAATGCAGAACATGAATAACCAGTTAAAATGAGAGTAGAAACACAAAAAAATTTAACACTGCCTTCTCCCACTCTTAAAATACGAAAAGTATTTTCAAGATGTGAAATGTGTAGCAAAACTATCCCGCAGTCCGCCCAAATTGCCAGCACAACGAAAACAAACAAAAATCTGAAAACTGACAGAAAGGTCGGGGAGGGAGGGTGACTGAGCATATTCATCTCCACCAAACTGCCGTCTGCACCACACCTCTCCACACTGGATTGCGAGCCTGGGTTGCTGTGCTCCCGCCCTTTCTTCCTTGCACACTAGGGGATGCTGCGTCCCTCAAGGACAGGAAACACAAGAAATACAGCTCCTGTGACTCGCAAGGACCCCAGGACACAGCAAACAGACAGGCGCACTTGCTTAATCCACAGGCCCCACTGGACTGGCTGGAAGCAGATGACAGGAATCTTAAAATCTCAGGCCAAAAAACTATCCACAGAACTCCCTTATGACCCAGCAATAGCACTGCTAGGGATTTACCCAAGAGATACAGAAGTGCTGATGCATAGGAGCACATGCACCCCAATGTTCATAGCAGCAATGTCAACAATAGCCAAAACATGGAAAGAGCCTAAATGTCCATCACCTGATGAGTGGATCAAGAAGATGTGGTATATATTCATGATGGAGTACTACATGGCAATGAGAAAGAATGAAATCTGGCCATTTGTAGGAAAGCGGATGGACCTCCAGGGTGTCATGCTAAGCGAAATAAGTCAGGCAGAGAAGGACAGATACCATATGTTTGCACTCATAGGTCTAACAGGAGAACAGGAGAAACCTAACGAAGGACCAGGGGGAGGAGAAGAGGGAAAGAGAGTTGGGGAGAGAGGGACGCAAAACCTGAGAGACTACTGAATACTGAAAAGGAACTGAGGGTTGAAGGGGAAGGGGGAGGGGGGCAAAGAGGTGGTGGTGATGGAGGAGGGCACTTGTGGGGAAGAGCACGGGGTGTTGTATGGAAACCAATTTGACAAACTATTTAAAAATAAATAAATAAGTGGAAAAAATACTAATTTGAAAAGATAAAAAAAAAAAAAACCTCAAGCCAATTTGTTTCTAAAATTTCTGTTTGCTACACATTACGCTAGATGTTTTCAAATATACACACCAAATCCTGAAAGAGTCTTATTTTTTGATTATGGGTTTATTATCTGTCTTTTACCATCAGAAAGTAACCTTCCAGGGAACAAATTTATAGTCCTTGTTTTCTAATTATATTCCCATGGTAGATACTCAAGATTTTATTTGTTTGTTTGTTTGAGAGAAAGAAAGTGCAAGCAGGAGAAAGGGGCAGAGGGAAAGGAAGAGACAGAATCCCAAGCAGGCTCCACACAAGATCATGGCCTGAGCTGAAATCGAGAGGCAGGCACTTAATCGACTGAGCCCCCCAAGAGCCCCACAAGAAATACTTGTTAATTGGTATACTGAATCACTAGCTAGAAAAACGCATCACATTCCAGCTACAACTTCACCACTCAACTGGATGTTTCTAGAAATTATTATTCAATCTTTAACCAAATAATCTAGATCATTGTTAAACCTTCAGGAATTTTTTTAAAAAGTAGATTTTAAAAATGAGAAATGATTTTACCATTCATCTCTCACATGTTTTCATTTTAGTTTTTAAAATCTGTGTTAAGGGGCACCTGGCTGACTCAGTCAGTTGAACATCTGGCTTTGGCTCAGGTCATGATCTTATTGTTCGTGGGTTTGAGCCCCACATCCAGCTCTGTGCTGACAGAACAGAGCCTGGAGCCTGCTTCTGATTCTGTGTCTCCCTCTCTCTCTGCCCCTCCCTTGCTCATGCTCAAAGAAGAAGTCAAACTTTCACTTTTCGCAGATGACATGATACTCTACCTGGAAAACCCAATCGACTCCACCAGAAGCCTTCTAGAACTGATCAGTGAACTCAGTAAAGTTGCAGGGTACAAAGTCAATGTACAGAAATCAGTTGCATTCTTATACACCAAAAATGAAGCAACAGAAAGAGAAATTAAGAAACAGATCCCATTCACAATTGCACGAAAAACCATAAAATACCTAGGAATAAACCTAACCAAAGATGTAAAAGACCTGTATGCTGAAAACTATAGAAGACTTATGAAGGAAATTGAAGAAGACACAAAGAAATGGAAAAACATTCCGTGCTCATGGATCAGAAGAATAAACATTGTGAAAATGTCATTATTACCCAAAGCAATCTACACATTCAATGCAATCCTCATCCAAGTTGCACCAGCATTCTTCTCAAAGCTAGAACAAACTATCTTAAAATTCATGTAGAACCACAAAAAACCCCTAATAGCCAAAGTCATATTGAAGAAGAAAACCAAAATGGGGCATAACACAATCCCAGACTTTAGCCTCTACTGCAAAGTTGTCATCATCAAGACAGTATGGTATCGGCACAAAAACAGACAAATAAACCAATGGAATAGAATAGAGAACCCAGAATTGGACCCACAAATGTATGGCCAATTAATCTTTGACAAAGCAGGAAAGAGTATCCAATGGAAAAAAGACAGCCTCTTCAACAGGTGGTGTTGGGAGAGCTGGACAGCAACATGTAGAAAAATGAAACTAGACCACTTTCTTATACCATTCACAAAAATAAACTTAAAACGGATAAAAGATCTAAATGTGAGACAGGAAACCATCAAAACCCTAGAGGAGAAAGCAGGAAAAAACCTCCTTGACCTCAACCGCAGCAATTTCTTCCTCGACACATCCCCAGAGGCTTGGGAATCAAGAACAAAAATGAACTACTGGGACCTCATCAAGATAAAAAGCTTCTGCAAGGCAAAGGAAACAATCAAAAAAACTAACAGGCAACTGACAGAATGGGAAAAGATAGTGGCAAATGGCATATCAGATAAAGGGCTAGTATCCAAAATCTACAAGGAGCTCACTAAACTCCATACACGAAAAGTGAATGATCCAATGAAGAAATGGGCAGAAGACCTGAATAGACACTTCTCCAAAGGGGACATCCAGATGGCCAACAGGCACATGAAACGATGCTCAGCGTCACTCATCATAAGGGAAATACAAATCAAAACCACACTGAGATACCACCTCACACCAGTCAGAGTCGCTAAAAT
>NC_043706.1:142228036-142240669 GCF_006229205.1 Suricata suricatta
ATGGATCAAGAAGATGTGGTATATATACACAATGGAGTACCATATGGCAATGAGAAAGAATGAAATCTGGCCATTTGTAGGAAAGTGGATGGACCTTGAGGGTGTTATGCTAAGTGAAATAAGTCAGGCAGAGAAGGACAGATACCATGTGTTTGCACTCATAGGTCTAACAGGAGAAATCTAACAGAGGACCTTAGGGAGACGAAGGGGACATAAATCATGAAAGACTACTGAATACTGAAAACGAACCATGGACTGAAGGGGGAGGGGGAGGGAGGGAAGGGGGTGATGGTCATGGTGGGGGGCACTTGTGGGGGAGAAGCACTGGGTGTTATATGGAAACCAATTTGAATATAAACTATTAAAAAATAAATAAAATAAATAAAATATAAAAAATAAAACATTAAAAAATTTAAAAATAAAATGTGTTAAGTAAAACATAAATTTAAATGCTGAAATAAAGTCTATTAAATAGATGTGATGATTTTAATTAAATATCCTTTTCTATTATATGGAACATCAGAAAATACATATTTTATGAAAAGAAACACCAATGAAAACAAAGTATTTTCAAAAATCCATTAGCTCATAACATTTTCATTCATCAGAATCACTTATAAACAAAACGTTACCTGGGAAATGCAGTAATGATGTTCAATGTACAAATAATGGCTGCCACCGCTAGGAACTTTATAGATGCTACAAAAACTGCTTCAGAAATTAATCTAGCTTGTAACAAAGCTACTAAAATTATTTGAATTAGTTTCTTAATCACTAACATTATTTGTGATGATCTGAATTAATATTTAAAATTATCAAAATCGCAATCAACTTGATTAGGTTGCTATAGAGTCCAAACACTCTCAAAAAGCACATATTAAAGTTACACCTTTGCCGTAATATGAACAATTAGCAGAATTAATGGAATACATCAAGTAACTCTTTGCAAATGAACTGTATCCCCCTTCTAGTAACAGATTGTGAACTTATGATTATTTATGATGCAAATCAAGGCACTCAACACATTTTGTTTCAGTTCCCCCCCCAAAAAAATGAGACACAAAATGTCTATGTGAAAATGTAATTTCCATAACTGACACAACATCATTTCAAGGAAAAGAACATGCCCAAATGAAGCTCCAAGTAAATCATTTCAATGATGTGGCGGGTTTTTCCTTATTCGTGCTATGTACTAATAGTTAACACTGAATTTATCAGTGTCCCACTTCCTAAAACCTTCTAGCACTGCGCGCTTTGGCAAACTAATACACGCCCCATTGATCTCATATCCTACTTTATAAATACTAGCACAGGAACCATCTGGTATATGCTAAGCAGGGCAAACGCTATTTAATCTGCATTTTGGGCTGCAAATAGTAGGTTTAGGGGACATGATTTAAATCTCACCAATTCTAGGTATGAAATACTTAGTAGATCTCTTTGAATGAAAATTGTTCCATCTCTAGAATCATGGAGAGGTGAAAAATATGTAGTAACTACATTCTTTGAGTAAAAAAAAGAAACCATGTATTTGTTGAAAATATTGAAGGCAGCTGACAGCACCGATGTTTTCATTATTAATCACTGGACATTTACAGGTCCGCGGATAGTGATGTGGTCAGCTAGTTGATATGTTAGACATATAAACATAGTAACAATAGAAATTCTTGGACATAAAGGCTGACGTCATAATTCTTAAATGATGTGGGTCCGATCAATCACTCTCTTGCATTCCAAACAGCTTATCTTTAGGATATGAATATTGCAGTTATGCTTTGGGGACTTAAAAAAAATTTTTTATGTCTTTATTTTGAGAGAGAGAGGCAGAGAGTGAGCAGGGGAGGGGCAGAGAGAGAAGGAGACATAGAATCGGAAGCAGGCTCCAGGCTCTGAGCTAGCTGTCAACACAGAGCCTGACGCGGGGCTCGAACCCACAGACTGAGATCATGACCTGAGCTGAAGTCACCTGCTTAACCGACTGAGCCACCCAGGCGCCCCACGCTTTGGGGATTTTAAACGACGTCCATATATTTTAAATATTATTCCAATACCAGGAAATGCCATATAGAGTCACACTGACTTCCAACTGTTCTCCCTTCTGATGCCACCGACGTTGTCAACTAATAGTTTTGACATTAGAAGCCAAAAGGGGACTTTGCTGACAGTCAAGGTAATCGTGATTCTTCCTGAGCATAATTGAAGTACTAAAGTACTGAAATGGCAACAGGGACGCAGAGCTGTGTGACTGCTCCACCGGAAATGCAAAGGGGCGGCTCTCCATCACACCCTAGTGCTGACATGTTAATCTGATATTTACACCTTGGTGCTTGTGTAGATGTCCGATAGTTTAGTGATCTGCGTCTTGATGAGTGCCAGCTGCGCCTGTCAGTTACCCTGCATAAAACTAACACAAAATACAAAATGTAGTAAAACAATTCAATTCATGACCTAGGTAACTTGTTTTCTTCCTGAAGTTTTTGCCAAATGGACGAATGGCTGTGAGTGGGTGCGGTCCCCAGTACCTTCAGGGAATATTTATCCATTCTCTAAATGAGAACACAAAGTTACAAAAGAAATAAACGCTACCTCCAATTCCCAACATCGCTTGAAATTGTTTGGCGTTTTGGATCAGAGGTCCACCTTCGAAAGGCAATTTGCCTCCCAACTGCAGACAGAACTTTGAGGATTTAAAATGCAAATGTTATGAAAGCAATAAAATTAAACTGAGAAGAGTAACAGTAAGGACACTGGAAATGTCAGTCTCTGAAAACACCTGTGGGTTCACCTTTCCCAAACCCCCTTCTCTGTCGGCACAAAACAGAGCGGTTGACCTTGGTGGGGACCCTCCGCAGGCCACTCTGGCTCGGAGCCTCCACGCCCGGCCTGTGTGCGGCCTTAGCCCGACTAACGGGCGCGAGACAGGCACGTACACGCCCTCCCGTTTGTCTGCCTGTGAACTCCGGCAGACGGCGTCGGCTAGGACCCCGAGAGCGCCTGACCCGTTTGCCGACAACACGAAGAGACAACGCACTGCGAGGGATTGACCTGCATCACGCGGCCCTTCCCTCCACAAGCCCGCCAATGAGTAGGGGCGAGAGGAAGAGCATAAAAGTATAAAAGTCGCTCTGATTCGGGGCGCAAGCCTGACGGCGGTTCCCCTGCAGCCTGAGAATCTAACCCTCTTCACTGACTTGTCCGTTCCTTCAAAATGTTCAGAGAGCCCCTCCCCGATGCATCGGGGTGCTGCTGACAAGGGTGCTTCAAGCACAATCCCCGCGGCCGGAGCCCTGCAGCGGCGCAGAGCTGCGGTGCGGGGCTCCCCGAGACCCCGCCGAGACCCCGCCGCCTCCCTGGCGGCAGCTCAGGCCCAGCAAGCAAACGTGGCCGCCGGGCCCTCACTCACTGTCCCAGATGCGAAGGGTCGTCGGGAGATGAACAGAGCGACTCCCTGGAATCACCCCTGCTCTGGGCACGCAGTCTGATGCGTCGTGGGCTCTGCCCCAGTGCGACTGAAAGCAGCCTCCCGCCCCTCTCTCCCCAGCATTAAGCCTCTGAGCACTGAACAGTAGGTGCTCAATAAAATACTACGTGAAGGAAGAAACTCGAGCTTTCTGGACAGTGTGACGACACCGTGAAGAACACACTTGCAAGCAGCACGGACCCTGCACATTTTAAGAGCAAACATCCTTCTGTATGTAAATAATCATCCTGTTATTCACTTGCTGAAATCTGAATTTTCATAGACGGTCTTTCCCTAAAGGGAGTACCGTATACTGTGCGTGACTGCCCCGTAGTGCAGATCAGTTCCACACGAGGCTGGCTTATCCGTGGTTGAAAATAAATAAAATCAGTATTTGCTGAGTACTTGCTGTGCATAAAGCACAGTTTTCCTTAGGTCATTTTCTCGCCAAACTGACACAGAGTGAAACGATCTGGATAGGCCGGCCCCTCTCTCATTTTCAACCACATTCTCCCAGAACTTGTCGGTCACACCTTCTGTCCCTGGGTCTGGCCTGGAAACAGAAACACTCCCCCAAATCCTCTGCGCAAAAATGTCCTTCCTCGAAGCACTTTCAGGGCAGCCATTTGGAAGGAGAAGAAGGCCTCGCTGAGGAGAACGCAAAATTTCAAAATATAGTAAGGAAGTGAGGGAGTGAGGGAGAGAGACCCATGTTTCAGCCACTGCCCGTAATCTAGAATCACACACGGGAGGCAAAGAGGTTTAGCATCAGTAGGTCCATGAAGGTGGGCGGGGCTTTCTTCAAGCCCCTCCCACAAGATTAGCGGGACACCTCAGCTCACACGGTCAGCAAGGACCTGGTCCTGAGACAAAGCCCCTGGAAGAAGGGGCAGGAGAGGCCCAGCGACCACAGCGGGAGACTGAAGGTCCTTTTGCAGCTGAAAGCTGGGCGTGGCCTTGTCTGCAGGGGCCACACTGCTAGAGGGAAGCCCCAAGTCACACCTCATCCAGCTGCTTCTGGTTCCTGATCCCAGCCCTCAGCAGGGCCACCAGCAAGATGGTCTCCGTGTAGGGACAACTGTGTCTTCAGGAAGGAGCGAGCATTGCTTCAGCGACACCTGCTATTATTAATAAGCCTTTGCCTCCTGAGTGTGTGTACTCAACAGTCTGAAGTAGTATTTCATTAACTAATAGAGAAAACAGATTTGAAAGACACGCAGTAACACATTCAGCTATTTATCAAAATCTACGAGAAGTTTAACAGGATCATGGTGACATTAAGGCACAATAAAAACTTTTCATTTTCTAAGACCTGTACTCAATTTCCCATCTCACAAATATCACGTATTCTTGCACGTTATTATTATCCATCGTTATTCAGCAAGTTGACAAAATCCGTATCTTTATACGAGGTGCTGTAAGCACTACTCAGTCATGTTTCGAAGTGTCAAACAAACATCTCAGACTGTTTCCAAACGCGGGAGGTTGTTAGCGCAGAGATGCGCCGCCTCAAGCTTTGTCCTCAGTAGTAAAGGCTGCGACCGTTTTGGAAGTGCTATGTCTGTTTCCGCGATTTACGTCTACTTCTCTCTGCCTCTCCATCCACACACACATGCGCACACACACTCATGTACCTGGACTTTAAAATCTAATTTGTGTTTTGATGTCAAAAGTTCTCTTTTGTAAAGGTTTCTCTCTTTATTATAGAAACTCCATAAGAAAATTATAGAAACTTTGAAAATCAGAGGAAAATCAGCCCAAGGAGCCTAGGAGGGTCACAGTTCTGACTTCGGAACTTCTTAATAGCGGTCACTTACAAGCTTTCCTTATGGCATCTTGTTACACTCAAGACAATTCCAGAAAAATGGCATGTATTTGTTTTTAACATAAAAGTTCTTCATAGAGTTAAAATCATATGTCACATAAATTTCTACTATAAGAAGAACATTCATAGAAACAAGAAGTCACAGTTGGTCGAATATAAATTCATTTAAAACTGCGCTAGGATATTCAAATCCAACATATTAACACACGCTCAACTTAAGGGGGAATTTATCTCACCTCACATCCCTTTCGTCATGAAAAACCAGCATCTTACATTCATGAGTGTGAACGAAACATCTAATGCAAAGGGAAGAGTTCTTTTCCTACTGTGTGTACACGGAAATTATTTAATGATTTTGCAAAGTAATAATATATTTCTAAAATATAAAGCACATTTGTGTCCTCATTAATGCTAATCACTGAATGAATTCAAGCCTAATATTAACTTCTGCAGTTTTCAACATGTCTCTTCCAAATAAACGTTTATGTAGCCAAGGATCTTACTTTAGTGATTTACTTCCTCTCATTCTAACTTATGTTATCTTTTTACACATAGTAGAACTTTTACAGAATTAAAATGCTAATTTTGTCTACTTTATATTTTCCAGCATGTATTAAATGCCCATTTTTTTGGTCACTATAAACTAGAAAATAATCCCCTCAGTCCGAACGAGCCCTTACCTTCTGGTTTGTTGTTTTTCCTCTTCAGCCATTTTTCTACCGTCTCTGCACTGACACTTTCAGACACAAACTCATCTAACACCTGGGGGTGAAGGGATAGGTACGCCTTCACTTTTTCATCCGTCAGACCTGTGAGAGAGTTAGAAAGAATAAAATTAACCTAGACACCTCTGCAAGCGTCAAGAATATAGAAAACAGACTCACTGTGCTAAGGTTGATTTAGAATATAAGGAGAGTATAAAGATGTATGCACGCACAATGGAATATTACTCTTCCGTAAAGAGGACTTAAGTCCTGATACGCGTTACAACACAGGCAAAACCCCTGAAAACAATATGGTAAATAAAACCACCCAAGCACCAAGGATTCTATGATTCCACTTACATGAACCACTTAGAGAAGGCAAATTCATAGAGACAAAGTTGATTAGGAGTTAGCCAGGGGCTGAGGGAGGGGGAATGGGAAACTAGTCCCTAATAGGTACGGAACTGGGTTTCTGACAAAGGCACCATTTTAGAAGGAGACAGAGGTGACAGTCACACTGGGAGTGTACGTAATGCCACTGAATTATACTCTTGAAACGGTTAAAATGGCAAATTTTAGATTATGTATATTTTTCCACTATTAAAAAAATAGCAAAAAAAGACAAAAGGTAAAAACTTTAAACTACAGACATGGGGCGCCTGGGTGGCTCCGTCAGGTAAGCATCTGCCTTCAGCTCAGGTCAGGTTCACGATCCCAAGGTTCCTGAGTTCGAGCTCCGCCACGGGCTCTGTGCCGCCAGCTCGGAGTCTGGAGCCTGCTTCCGATTCTGCCTCCCTCTCTCTCTGCCCCTCCCCGGCTTGTGCTCTGTCTCTCTCAAAACAATAAACATTAAAAAAAAAATTTAAGCTACAGACATTACATGACGTTACACAGCTGCTGTCCAACAGCACGGTTCAGTGTGGGTGCCCCCAATGCTGCGCAGGTAAGCCTCACCAAGTACTCAGATCTTTCTGGAAAGAGTAACCACTGCGTTAATACTCAAGGTAAGTGACACTCTGGGAGGGGAAGGGAACAGGAGACTATAACACTGGTACATTTTAGGTGCTAAAAATGTGTTTACTGTATAAATTAGTATCTTTCATTGTTTACAGCACAAAGTCTCCTTTTTCTCTGGGACACGAAATCCAGTGGTATTAACAATAATCAGCTCAGGACAACAACAAGCGGTCACTGCTATCCCATGTGTGTGGTGTCACGGAAATAATTCTCAGTCCACTAACAACAACTGCTGAATATCCCCAGGATTTTCAGACAAAGCTTCTCCGTACAAAATCACACGTCGTGAGACGGGCGCTTGGTGCTGGTGCCCCTTCATTACACAGCCCCAGACCCCTGACGGGCGTCAGTAACGATCGACCGGGGACGGCAATTATTTTTTACTACACTGTCCCCTCTGTGAATCAGTCAGCAATGACCATCCTTAGGGACAGTCCGGTAAAGAAGGAAACAGAGAACTGCACTTTCCGCGGCAGAAAAGAAGAAAAGGAAGCATATCCTTATGACTCCTGGGCGGCGCCGCACGCTCCCTCCACCAGACCAGCCACCGAATTAACATGTGGTAATTAATTCCGCCTGGACTGAGGCTTCAAGAGAAGGGGAGAGTCGAGAAGGCAAGTGATTTTTTCAAGGAATTCACTACTGCAACAGCCCATTTACACTACAGACAGACGGACAGTGAGGGATACATAATTAGAGTGTTGTACTATTAGATAAAAGAAAACTCCGACCCTGTCTGATGTGGGCCAAAAGAGCCCCCGCGGTGTAAAATCCAATTTGAGAACCTCTACAAGGTGCTGAAGATGGAGATTCAATAAAGTCAGGGAGAGCTCTCCTGACAGAGTAAATCACAGGCCCCAGAGGCGAAAGGCACAGGACGCTGGAGTAAACTGACAGGTGACTGACCTCAGCAAGACAGACAATGCAAACCGCACACTCTCTTCAGCGGTGTCCTTCGGTCCGTGACAGCGGTTCACGCTTGACACTTGGTTCCTTCTTGAAATGTCAACACTTTGGAGACATGGCACTGCACTGTTCTCAGCCCAGCTCCTACCTGCTCCTGACTCGGCTTTCCCTTCAGTCATCTAAGGTGACGGGAGCGGGATCTGAATCGGGAACCGTAATGTATTTGTCATCTCCAGCCCCTCAAGAGTCTTCCTTCTTGACTCAAAACTGAGTGAGTCACCTCTTTCCCCCTTCTTCCCCAAGTGCTTTCGGTTCTCAGCCTTCCTCCTCCTGCTGCCAGTGCACGCACTTGCACACGCACGCACGTGCGCGCGCACACACACACACACACACACACACACACACACACCCCGTCCCAGAGCCCCAGGCAGGAAACTAGAGTCAGAAGTCACTCCCCCCTCCTCTCAGTGCACCCTAGAGCATGACACCAGCCCCCTCTGCCGGCCTGCACATCAGATTAAAGGACTCGGGTCAAAACTATACAAAGAACACTTGCAACTCAACAAGAAGAAAACAAACAAGCAAGTAAAAGTGAGTCAAAGGTCTGAGCAGACATTCATCAGAAAAGATACAGATCTGATAAGCATATGAAAAGATGCCCGTCTGTCATTAGCAAACCGAAGTTAAACATGAGATCCCACTTACACCTATGAAATGGCTAATATTTGAATATGGACTATTGATCTTGGCTAGCATATGGAGCATAACATTTCTCATCCACTGCTGGGGAGAATGCAAAATGGCAGTCACTCTGGAAGACTGGCCGCTTCTCAGAAAGCTGACTGTGACCTTAGCGTATGTTCCAGCACACATGCCACTATTCACCCCACTGGCCTGGAGACTGACGTCCCCACGACACCTGCTTGGAGTGCTGCCGGCGGCTTTCCGCGTCCCCACCCCAAACTGCGTGTGCCAAGACACAAGCTGTGGGGCATCCGCACAATCAAGTATCACTCAGCAGAAGAGAAACATGCCAACGGGCCAGGAGGAAACACAGGTCAGGCTGAAACCCACATTACCAAGTGCAAAAAGCTAGTATGAAAAGGCCGTGTGCTGTGTGATTATGATTATACAACATTCTGGAAAAGGCAAGACTACAGCTGGACAGAATACGACATAATAAGAAGACCCATGGCCGCCAGGTGCTGCGAGGGGAGGGGAGAAAGACCGGCTGGGCGAAGCACGGGGCACCCTGAGGGCGACAGAACTCTCCCATATGACACTATGATGGTACTACTTGTCAAAACTCACAGATGTAGTAAAATTTTAAGAAAACGTTTAGGAAAATCAGGCTATCCTGGAATGGAAGGCAGCAGAAGGCCAAAGAATATAAGCGCATTACAAATGTGCGGGACAGCCTCATCAGAGGAGGTGGCGGGGAGGTGCTGACCTGAGTCACTCTAGAAATGAGCGGAGTCTGCAAGACGAAAAGCAAAGAAACCCCATGGAATCAGTGTACTCGAGTTGACAGAGTCACTCCACGGGGGCAGAATCTAACAGTCCTCACCCCACTACTCACGGACCCTGGAACGGAACAATTAAAGACGTGGCTTCTTCCTCAGTGGTAGAGTCAGAGGTGACAGAGAAGCAAGAGGAGGAGTCTAGAATGATCCGTGGGGTCACAGATGAGAGTCTGACACATCAGTATGGACTCCTGTTTAGCTTCCTACAGACAGAGGTGGTTGCACACTAAATGCTGGTAGATACCTCCGCATACACTCAGGTCAGCATGCACATGTCCACGTCCTCATTAGGTTAGCTCAGAGGGCCTGAAGCAACAAGACGCCAGAAGAGTTCCCAATTATTAAACCCGGAACCTGAGTGACAAAAGGAAGCAGGGGAGTAGAACCCAGAGGGTGAAATAATGCCCACACTACGGTCTGAATGTCTGTGTCCCATCCCCCCAGATTCACATGCTAAAATCCTAACTCCCAAAGGTGATGGCGTTCTCCGGGAAACGCTGAAGTCTGAGGGTGGAACCCCAATGAATGGGATTCGCGCTACGAGGCGCCAGAGATCCCTGGACTCTTTCCGCCATGCGCAGATACACAAAGCCGGCGGCCTAAAAGAAGGCCTTCACCCAACCAAGCAGGGGCCTGACCTTGACTTCCAGCCTCAGAACCGGGAGAAATAAATTTCTGATGTTTAAAGGCCCCCAGCCTGTGCTCTGCCAGCAAGGAGACAGTCCAGGAGTCCACACTGATGTAAACAAACAGAGGAGAACAAATACCCGACTCGGAAGAATCCCAAAACGCGGGTGTAGACAGGCTGCCCTCCAAAGCAGAGGCTAACCCCCCTCCTCGATTCTTATTTTGTATACATTACTCAAAACTAGGTCTTTAAAGATCAGTTGAGTCATACATGAGTTACGGTGTCCAAGTGAACTTCTAGACTAAAAAAACGAATCCAATTCCATATTTAATTATGGAGAAGGAGTGAGATGACAAACATACCATTTTGGTTATAAATTCTATTTAGAATTCCAGGGTATTCACATAGCTTTATCTCTCAGTTGTCTCAAAAGATCTGAATATAATTTTCTTCCTAACACTCACATTTCATGAAAATAACTGTCTCCTTCAACACGAGAGTGGTAGCAGGGGGCGTTGTGACCTGGTGACTAACGTGCGGGCAGAGTCCTCTTCCCGTAAGCGGCCTGAGGTGATCTCTGAAAATGGTTCACTATTCACTTGAGCCAGAAAACCCGACAAAAGCACGCAAATCAAGAGGTTCAAATCTGCATGTTCACTTTAAGAACACCCGTGAAACTGCCCAGGCCATCAGGGGCGTGCCTATCCAAGAAGCCACCACGTATCTTAAAGATGTCGCTTTGCAGAAGCAATGTGCGCCATTCGAGGCGACAACGTCCGTGGAGTTGGTAGGTGCGCCCAGGCCAAACAGTGGGGCGGGACACAGGGTCCGTGGTCCAGAAAAGAGTGAATTTACTGCACCTGCTTAAAAATGCAGACAGTAATGCTGAACTTAAGGGTTCAGATGTCGATTCTCTGGTCAGTGAGCAAATCCAGGTGAACAAAGCCCCCAAGATGTAGCGTAGAACTCACAGGGCGCAGGGTCGGATTAACCCACAGGTGAGCCCTCCCGGCCCCACAGAGACGATCCCCACTGAACAAGAGCAGCCCGCTCCTAAACCAGGAGAGGAAACTGCACAGAAGAAAAGATACCCCAGAAGAAACTGAAGAAAGAAACACTTATGGCCGGGAGTAAATTCTGCATAAAATACATGCAAATAAAAGTAAAAACAGAAATTGGGGCATCTGGGTGGCTCAGTCAGTCGAACGTCCAACTTCGGCCCAGGTCATGATCTCACGTTCATGGGTTCAAACCCCGCATCAGGCTCTGTGCTGACAGCTCAGAGCCTGGAACCTGCTTCGGATTCTGTGTCTCTCTCTCTCTCTGACCCTCCTGTGTTCGTGCTGTCTCTCTCTGTCTCTCAAAAATAAATAAATTAAAAAATGGACACAGTCATTAAAAAAAATGTAAAAACAGAAAAAAAAGTACGGGCAGAGGTTAGCGTCCTCACCTCCCCTCCTGACCGGGGCGCAGCCCCAAGCGGAGCGCCTCATCTCCCAGCCTGGCTTCCTGTCTGTCTGGGAATGAGAGTTAAAGGGGGGGGTGGGAATAACAGAATCTACCTCATGGGGTCACTATAATAACTCAGTAACATAATCAGTTCGTGGACAGCACTCTGGCCTGGTACGTTCAGTAACGGGACTGAGACACTGCTTTTAACCTGCAGCCACTGCTGGCATTTGTCTGGGGGTCCAGTTGCAGGTTTCTAACTTTTCATTGCTTTAACATTAAAACTCCAAATTTTCTAAAACTTCCATTTTTAAAAATATTTTATTTTTTTCTATGTCCTCATTTGGTGGGATTTCTTTATTTTTTTTCATTTTTTATCTTTTTTATAATAGTTTATTGTCAAATTGGTTTCCATATAACACCCAGTGCTTCTCCCCACAAGGGCCCCCACCATGACCATCCCCCCCTCCCTCACCCTCCCCTTCAGTCCATGGTTCATTTTCAGTATTCAACAGTCGCTTATGATTTGTGTCCCTCACTCTCCCCAGCTCTCTTTCCCCCTTCCCCTCCCTGTGGTCCTCTGTTAGGTTTGTCTTGTTAGACCTATGAGTGCAAACATGTGGTATCTGTCCTTCTCTGCCTGACTTATTTTGCTTAGCATGACACCCTCGAGGTCCATCCACTTTGCTACAAATGGCCATATTTCATTCTTCCTCATTGCCATGTAGCACAAAAACAGACACATGGACCAATGGAATAGAATAGAGAACCCAGAATTGGACCCACAAGTATATGGCCAATTAATCTTTGACAAAGCAGGAAAGAATGTCTAATGGAAAAAAGACAGCCTCTTCAACAGGTGGTGTTGGGAGAGCTGGACAGCAACATGTAGAAAAATGAAACTAGACCACTTTCTGACACCATTCACAAAAATAAACTCAAAATGGATAAAGGATCTGAATGTGAGACAGGAAACCATCAAAACCCTAGAGAAGAAAGCAGGAAATAGCCTCCTAGACCTCAATTGCAGCAATTTCCTCCTCGACACATCCCCAGAGGCAAGGGAATCAAGAACAAAAATGAACTACTGGGACCTCATCAAGATAAAAAGCTTCTGCAAG
>NC_043706.1:142240769-142267398 GCF_006229205.1 Suricata suricatta
CTAAACTCCATACACGAAAAATGAATGATCCAGTGAAGAAATGGGCAGAAGACCTGAATAGACACTTCTCCAAAGGGGACATCCAGATGGCCAACAGGCACATGAAACGATGCTCAGTGTCACTCATTATCAGGGAAATACAAATCAAAACCACACTGAGATACCACCTCATACCAGTCAGAGTCGCTAAAATGAACAAATCAAGAGAACATAGATTCTGGCGAGGATGTGGGGCTCGAACCTGTACCCCGATATCAAGCATTGCATGTTCCACCGACTGAGCCAGTCAGTGCCCCTAAAATTTCCATTTTTATTTTAGCATTTAACATATGTTCAAGGTTCTTAGGCATCAAAAGCAACCTCCCTCACCTTTTTTTGAACATGTTATCCACCTTTACTTCCTACTAACATCCAATTTTGCAAAGACCCTCTGGGCCAACACAGGACCAACCCAGAATAAAATATGAAATCACAAGTCTCCACACTCTTGGAAAATGTTACGTGTATGGACATTTTGTTTTGTTTCTGACTTTGTTTTGATGTTTCCATAGCTTCCTATGGCCTGTACATTTTGTTTATGTCAAAAAAAAAAAGGAAAAAAAAAGACTAAGCGGGTTTTTGTTTGTTTTTGAGAATAAACCCAATGAAAAGTGATAAGGTCAGCCCAGTCTGTGGTTAGCATACACTAGCATCCAAGGATGAAGAATTTGCCACTGAAACGCCACACAAGGAAGCCTACAGACCATAAGGTGACAGGGAACCGTGAAATAATATATATGAAAAATTCTTCATGGAGCGTCTGGGTGGCTCAGTCACAAACTCTTGACTTCAGCTCAGATCGTGATCTCATGTTTGTAAGATGGAGACCCAAGTCAGGCTTTGCAGTGACAGTGTGGAGCCTGCTTAGGATTCTCTCTCCTATTCTCTCTACCCCTCCCCTGGTTCGTGCTCTAAATCACTCTCTCTCTCTCAATAAAGAAACATTTTTTAAACATACTTATTTCTACTAATAAGCAGCATTCTCTCATCTGTGCGACATTTATTTGTTTTACTTTCCCACCCGTGGCAGGGACGCTGAGGAGCAGGGGCTGGGTCAAGGTCGCAGACGACAGGAGGGAAGCACAAAGACACTAACAGACTGACCGTGCACACGGAGTGGGAGACGGCTGGATGAATTCATTATTTCCATAATGCCCCCTGAAAAGGCCACAAAGGACCACAATCTAAATAAAACCATGGCGAAAGCAGCGGAGTGGCACACGCAATGCTGACACATGGCCCTGAACCTGAAGGCCTGTGCGGGACAGCCAAATAAAGACTGATAAGTAGTTTGTAAAGACAGTGGATGCCGTGGCTAGTGACCGAGTCAACAACCTGTGCAACAGATAAGGAACAGCTTCATTTTTGATGCTGAGTAACTGTTTTCATGAAATAGACAAAGAGATCAAAGTCACAATGATCCCTCCTAGTCTAGTATTTCATTACCGGACCAGAGGGTGACAATGAAGAGGATTAGCTTCGCTGTGCTGCAGGGGTAATGCAAAGTATCGGTGACAAAATGCTAATAGCAATGGCTGTTCATTCTTCATCTTGTTTTAAAAACCTAGTACTGCGAGGCGACCTTCCTCCATCTCTGCAGAAATCCCACAAGCCTCTGGTCACATAACACATCATCACACACACACACACACACACACACACACACACACACACAGCATAATGGGCTCTCATGTACTCAACGCCCAGCTTCAACAATAATCAACTCCGAGCCAGTATCTTCCATCTGTGCCCCCCCACTCTCTTCTCATATAATTTTGAAACAATCTCAAGCATCATTTCAATACATTCATAGATGTCAACCTCTCCGAAAAACAAGAACTATTCTAACCACGATGTTATGATCACATCCACAGAGATATTAGTCATTATTTTTCAGACCACCAACATCCAAATGTTGAAGCTTCTATTTTCTGTGCTCTCCTCCCGAGGTCTCTGTTATCCTGTAAGTTCCCCTCCATCCATTCGTTGTCCCCACTATAATTTAGTATTGAAGAAAACACATCTTTAGTTCTATGCCTTTCTACAGTCTATATTTTTCTCACTGTATCCCTACGGTGGTGTTCACCATGTGTAACTGCCCTTCGCATTTCCTGAAAACTGAGATCTGAGCCCTGGACAAACTGAGGTTCGAGCTGGGGGTGGGCAGGCCAGTTTCGAAGTGGGATTGTGCTCTTCTGTCAGAAGGTTTCCACCATCTGGCTGCCTCTCCATCTGCGACATGAGCAGAATCCATGGTCCAAGAGTTACTAATTCATCAGGGCTTGAAAATGCCAGTTTCCTAATTCTGTGATGCCTTCTTGGTTTATTAACTGAAAGATCACAAACTGCACCTTGTTAACTAGTTCACATAAATATGACTGGGTCAATGCTTAGTCTGTTCCCCATTATATGCCAGTTTTCACCGTGAATTGGTTCAGTAGCCCTCTCCTGCAGGTGAGCAACTACACAAAATAGTATGGCTCACTACTAGAACTTTCTCCACATCAGCAATAAGGCTGCTTCACTTTCCTATCATTTGCATATTCGCTAGAGTAACAAACGTTTCTTTCAATTTCACAAAGTGGCTCATGGTTTGATGCCAAAGGCCGAGCCGCTGGCCTCTCTCAGCCTCCAGCGTGCCTTCCTCAGGAAGCTGCGTCATGGCCGCCTTCTGCTGTGACGTGACAGACGTGTGACTCTTCCTCTCCCTGAGCGCGCCAGGCCGTTGGAGGTGAGGAACTGGCCTGATTTCCATACTGCTGGGTTCCAGGGAAGGGGAGGCCCCCAGAGAGGGAGACACCGCGCATGGCCGGTCAGTGAAGGAGTCGGAAAGCACCGTTATCGATGAAGGGCGCCATTTTATATGGGCGCCATTCGAGGTGTCCTCAAACAATTACAACGGTGACGTGCTGATCAGCATAAAATCATAATGGTGAAAACGTTTGAAATATTGCCAAGAATTGCCAAACTGTGACAGACACGCAAAGTGAGCAAATGCTGTTGGAAAATGGTACCCGTGAACTTGTTCAAGCAGCGTTGCCACAAACCTTCAACTTGTAACACAAACGAGCAAACGCATTATTTGTGAAGCGCAATAAAACGAGTGTGCCTTAAGTGGGTTGTAATCCTCGTGCTATAAAAAAGGAAAACGAACACAGACAAGTAACTGGATTCGCTTTCTAGTGGCCCCAGGAGCAACAATGAAGGTTGGAAAAAAGATAATTAGCATAAAGACTCACCCCCTTTTTTAATGTTTATTTATTTTTGAGGGAAAAGAGTGAGTAGCAGGGGAGGGACAGAGAGAGACGGAGACAGAGGACGTGAAGCTGGCTCCACACTGCCAGCACAGAGCCTGATGTGGGGCTTGAACTCAGGAATCGCGAGATCGAGCCAAACTCAGACGCTTAACCAACTGAGCCACCCAGGCACCCTGAAACCTCACCTCTTACAGCACAATCACCCTTGTTTCTGCCATTTTCTCCTGTCCGATCTTACCATCCTTTAACAGGATCACCACCAACTAGTGCCACTTTGGAACTGTATTACACATGTTAACTCATATTGCATTTTGAAAAACCTGACTGCTCAATCTCGGGCTTGATAAGAAGGTAGGGAGAGATTCTGGGAGCAGAAATGGCCTGAGTCACAGGCTAGCCCTGAAAAGGAGTCTAATCTGAGACCCCACTTTCGCCGTGCCTCCTCCATTTCCTCAAATGTGCCAAGCCCTCCCCCGCCGTGCTCCTTACGGCTGCTTGCCCCCGCCCCTCTTTGGCCATAAGAAATCCTAACCATGAGTAAGACTGTATGCTGAGTCCTGGATTCTCCCTGGCGAGTCACCAAATTCTAAGACAGTCTTGGGAACCCCCAGCACAGGACCAGCTCATTAAATGAATTAATCAAGGAGTCAATCTTTGTCTTAATGTGACTGCACAGACATGCAGATGTGTCGGCCGGAAACCGCCCGAGCCCCAAGAGCACAGCCCCATCCAGGTCTGGGTCCCAAGTGTCCACACTGAAGACCCTTCCCCGTCTCGGCCCACTGCCCCTGCTCAAAGTCCCAGTCTTCCTTGAGACCAGACGAGAGTCTCTCTTTCGCTAGCACTACCCTGCATGTTTCTTTTTCCGTCCAACAGTTTACTACGTTGTTTTCTGAAAAATTTGAATTGCCTTATATTTTGAATGTACTTTCCTAATCTGACATCCTTCAAGGCACCTACAAGAGAGCACCAACCCTGTCTCTCTCCGTCTCTCAAAAATAAATTTAAGAACATAAAAATAATTTTAAAAGAGAGAGAGAGAGAGAGAGAGAGAGAGAGAGAGCAAGCGCACCAGCTCCGGAAATCTGTTCTTGTGCACGCATAAGCCTTCATTTCAGAGCCCCCACAGTGCACTAGTACACATGAGTTTATGAATATAAGTAGGTAGCAGTTTCTTCTAACCATTTATCAAAAAAGGGACGGGATTAGTGGGCTCTAAAGGTAGTTTCTTTTTTGCCTTCTTTAATCAAAAAGGCAAAGGCCTTTCTACACGATAAATAAAGGTTATCATGTGACAGATGTCGATGGCTTTCAAGATCATTGACGTGGCTCCCAAGTTATAATACAAACAGTTAAGATGCTCTCTGGGTTTTGTGAAGCCCCGAAGACAATGACATCACTGTTTTCAACCAAGGAGGAAAGACAGGGAGGGACACAAGAACAAATACTTTATGATTCTCCACAGAAATAGGAAGACCATCCTAAATTCACGTTGACCCACACAGACCGTGACGAGCCTCAGGGACTGTGAGACGGAACAACAGTGATGATTTCCATCTTCACCGCAAATCTACGGTCGTCAGGACCGCACGGTGCTGGCAGCGAGGCAGACACACGGCCCGACGGGACGGCACCGAGAGCCGGGCAGTAACCCTGCACGTGCGCTCCAGGGACAAGGGGGCCTGTCAGACTGAATGCGGACGAGACAGTCTCTTCAGCAAACAGTGCTGGGAAAACTGAACTCCAAGTGGAATAAAGCCTTGAAAGGAGACCTGAAACGGGGGCGCCTGGGTGGCTCAGTTGGTGGAGCCGACTCTTGATTTCAGTTCAGTCAGGTCCTGATCCCAGGGGGGTGGAGTGGAGCCCCACGTCCATGCTGAGCATGGAGCCTGCTTGGGATTCTCTCTCTCTCTCTTTCTCTCTCTCTCTCTCTCTCTCTCTCTCTCTCTCTCTCTCTCTCCCTTCCCCTGCACCTTTCTGCAGCTGGCTTTCTCTCACAAATAAACAAAAGTAAAATATGACCCAAAACCATAAAACTCCTAGAAGAAAACATATGGAAAAAGCTCCTTACCACTGGTCCTGGCAAGGATTTTACGGAGATGACACCTACAGCACAAGCAACAAAAGTAAAAGTAAACCCGCAGGACAAGAGCAAACCCACACTCACAAACTCCTGCACAGCCAAAGAAACAATCGGCAAAGTGACAAGGCAACCTTTGCGGGAGAGAAAATATTTGCAGAGTTGATAAGGGACTAGGGTCCAGAACATATGAGGAGTTCATACAGCTCAAAAGCGAAAAAATAAATAATCTGATTTAAAAATGAGCTCAAATATACATTTTTCCAAAGAACACATAAAAATGGTCGTCAGATACACGAAAAGATGTGCAGAGAAAAACAAATACCATGTGATTTCATTAATATGCAGTATTTAAGTAACAAAACAAATGAACAAAGAAAACAAAGAGGCAAACAAAAAAACAGACTGGTCAATACAGACAAAGCGGACAAAGAGGACAGCGGGAGTGAAGACAGGGAGAAATGGCACAGGACCGGTGGACCATTATACTGTGCACCTGAAACTAACAGAACACTGTGCGTTAATTACACTGGAATTTAACAAAAAGGGCGCTCCACACCATTCACCATCAGGGAGATCAAATCAAAACCACAAGGAGACATCACTGCACATGTGTTAGAAGGACTATCATCAGAACAAGAAATAACAAGTGTCGGCATTTTTGTGGGTAAAAGGGAACCCTTGTGCTCTGCGGGTGGGACCGTAAATTGGCGCAGCCTCCGTGGGGACCAGTATGGAGGCTCCTCAAAGGCCAGTGATCCCACAGCTGGGAACAGACCAGAAGGAAATCCAATCCCTGTCTGGAGGAGCAATCTGCACCCCCAAGTTCATTCAGCATCATTCACAATAACCAACACTTGGAAACAACCTAAGTGTCCAACAACACATGACTGAATCAAGAAGGTGGGGTGTTTACACATGCACGTGCACACACACACAGACACACACGAATGTCACTCAGTCATAAGAAGGAAACTCTGCCTTTTGTGACAACATAGATGGACCTTAAAGACATTATCCTTAAATAAGGCAGAGAAAGACAAATATTGATCTCATTTATAGGCAGAATCTAAAGAAGCCAAACTCAAAGATATACAGCCTAGAATGATGGCTGCCAAAAGCTGGCAGGGGAAGGGGATATTGGTCAGAGTAGCTGTGCGGGAGGGGGTGTCAGTCAGAGTAGCTGGTGGGGGGGGGCGTGTTGGTCAGAGCACAGACTTATCCCTAGAAGACGAGTAAGTTCTGGAGATCCAATGTACAGCCTGGTGACTATAACTAACAATACCATATCCTATACTTGAAGTTGTTAAGAGAGTTGATCAAAGAAGTTACCCTCACGCACAAAAAAAAGTGGGGGGGGGGGTTGTTAACTGACCTGGTAATCACTTCTCAGTATATACACATATGAAATCATCGAGGTGTGCACCTCACAACTACATAGAAGTCAATAATGTCTCAGTAAAGTTGAAAGAAATGTAATCCCTTATAATAATTATCCCTGCCTCCATCTACCTCACTTACGTAATTTCTTTCTATCCAAGAACATTCCTGCTGAAAGACGATTTGTCTACAACCTAAAAAGCAGTTATTTAATGAACCTTGATTAGACGTACTGCCAGGAATGTGACCTGCAAAATGACGATTTCTTCCAAGCCCGTTCACAGATTTGGTGGCGGAGAAGACATTGTTTCTAAGGATCGTAATTTGCGTTTATCAGAAGGCAAATCCCACACTGCAGGATTTCTAAGCCAAAATAAAATTAAGTACGTGTTTTCCTTTGGCTGAGAACATCAATGCAAGTTGCTTTAACTGAGAAAGGCAGATAAAAACGGAAGCTGCTCAAAGTGATAAGGATGAAAACAATGATTTTTCAAGTAAAATGAAAAGAATTAGCTTAAGGACACCAAAATTCACCCTTCCCACGACTCAGAAAACTACGTCTCCGAAGTCAAGTCTAAACTCAGAGGCAGATATGCGGGCACAGGTTATATAGCACAAAGGGTTAAGACTCTCACCTCCTCACCTCAAGCTCAGTCGTAAACCCAAAGTAACCTGACGGCCTGGGCTCTCCAGGCTCCGAATACCAGACTCGCATTAAGAAAGTCACTTAGCCCTCTAAGAGTCCTCATCCTCACAAACAGAAGATGCTCCGGACATAGGACCTGCTCCACAGGGAGCAGAGCTGTAGGGAAGCCTAGAGGAATTGCAGGAATCATACACAAAGATCTGCACACATACTAAGTGGTTGGTAAGTTACATTTAATGACAATCGTCCAAAATAGTAAGAAATTCTAGGATTTAAGATTTTCACAGAAATCCAATCTTGCTACTGTTTAAATGTCATTTGACTTCACAAAACCCATAAATATTTCATCTAGGTGTGTTTCAGAAATAGTAATATTTTGGATATACCCATGACATTTACACTGACAATTATGAAGCCCAGAGACTGCCCCGCTAACCACCGCATTAACAGAAACACACACCTGACCACTCGCTGCACAGGAGCCCAGGCGGGACCACACACGGATGGGTGCCAGAGGCTGGGCTGAGTCAACTGTCTACTGGACAGGCCAGAGGAAGATGAATTCCAAGGGCACACACATAACAACACTCCACAGAGCGCAGGGGGAAGGCAGCTAACGGCAAATCTGTAAGTGAACCTGAGGGCTGTCTTGAAGGAAGTAATCAGTGAATCAAAAGATGGGTGAAAACAGGAAAGAAGCAAGCAGCTTAGAGACAAAGACAGAAGCGGTCCCAGGAAGTTCAAGGTTCTAGCCTTGAAGACAGCAGGAGGGACAAAACTCCCCCTTTTTGGATGGGGTGACAAGGCTGAAATGATTCGGGAGTTGGGAAGGTTGATCTGGATGAAAGGCCCAAGGACTGAGAAGCCACTGACCTTGAAAAGCAGCAGGCGGAGGCAACGCTGTTAACATGAGCCGCATGGTAACACTGACCAGAGCACGGAGCTCAAACTCTGACCCGGAAGTGAAAGTGGCTTCTCAAATGTTGGACCACAGCCACCACGTGCAGAAAAGCCTAATGCTGAATGAATACACTCGGCACCCCAGCCACAAAACACACAACGCATCCGTGGACAGTCATCTTGGCTACTGAAGGGCAAGTACAACTCACACGTTTAAACTGATAACAAGAAAAATTCTAAACCTACTACTAGATACTGAGATTTTTGGTAAAGCATTTGATAAAATGTTAAAAAAAAAAACAACCCTAATGATAAATACTGCCACGGAAATAAACCTTACAGTGGTATGCAGTGTTTGAAGAAAGGTTTTTAAGTACTTTATAAAGGAAAGAAAATCGTGTTTCATGTGACGCAATTTAATGTCGTGAAACAGAAAGAACAGAAAACGATAAAAGAGAAACTCGCAAAAAAGAAAGGCTGCTGTGAGAAATACACAGACTTTGAATCAATAAGCACAGTGTTCTCTGTTTTACAGCCAGGACTTAGAGAAGACAATCAAAATAACAGTCATTTCTCAGGCCCATTTAATGCCCCGGTGATATGTTCCATTAGTACTCACATCAGCATCTTTATGTATCTAAGTATGAAAGAATTAAGCCCTAAGAGTGAAAGTATAGAAATTCCGTGTGTCGGGGATTTCTATAGACCGCTCCTTTTACTTGTCAAAAGGGATTTAAGAGTCATGTATTCATATACAAATTTGACACAAAGAAAATGAAAGAATACAGACATTTCCTCAAAACGACTGAAAGTCATACTTTTCTCTTTACTAGAAAACACACCGTCTTAAAAATCTGTATGATACATTGGCCCAGAAATTGTATTTTTCTAAACTTCCTCTATGAGAGAATATTACTACTTACACTTCTCCATTCAGTGTCATTCATTGAAAACCAGTACTGAGGTCTTACTGTGTCGGGTATTGTAATGTGTGTTGGGATGAAGCAGGGAACATAAGAAAACGCTGAGAGATGCACAGATAAGCAGGCTGCACGGTTGGTACAGTACGTCAGCTGAATACAAAATGTCTGGCACCGTTCATTCTCAACGCTGAGATTCAAGCATTCACTCAGTAAATGTTTACTGAATGCCTAAGAGCAAGGCATATCCACATGGTTCATATACAATAAACAATTTCCCTAAGCTTGTGGAGTTTTAAAATTCTCTGTAGGACTGGGTAAGGCAGCCAACAAGAACTAGTGACAGATTTAAAAAGACAAGGAGTAGGAAACACCAAAGGGGACTCAGCCATGTCCAGCTTTGGTAACGGACAGTGACATGAAACACAGGGGGTCATAAACGATTCATGGGAAAAAAAGTGGTTTTGGTTTGAGATCTGCCAAACCGCAGTGGCCTACAAGATTAACTGCATGGTGATAATCTAGCAAGTGGTAGGAAGTCTAAATGTGCAGCCCAAAAGAAAGCAGGGCTAAAAGATACACACTAGAAAGTCGTCCACATTGGTAACAGATTTACAAATGAATCAGATTTCCCCAGAATATTGCATTGCAACCTATATGGCAAAAGAAAATATAATTTGCATCTCTGACCCATACTATTTTTTAAAATCATGGAAGAAAAGTGTAGTTTACATGGTCTCATTAAAAAGATTATGCCGTTTTACATGAACACACATTTCTCCAAAGAGGTACCCCAGATGGCCAACGGACATGTGAAAAGACGCTCAACATCACTCATTACGAGGAAAATGCAAATCAGAACCAGAATGAGAGTGGGGAGCCTGGGGGGCTCAGCTGGTTGGGGGTCCGACTTTGGCTCGAGTCATAATCTCACAGCCCCCACGTCGGGCTCCGTGCTGACAGCTCACAGCACAGAGCTGCTTCAGATTCTGTGTCTCCCTCGCTCTCTGTCCCTCCCCACTGCTCAAAAATAAAATCAACATTAAAAAAAATTTTTTAAATCACAATGAGATGTCACCTCACACCTGTTAGAAAGACTAAAATCAAAAACACAAGAAACAATAGGTGTCGGCAAAGATGCGGAGAAAAAAGAACCAACGAGTCCTGTCGGTGGGAATGCTAACTGGTGCAGCCACTTAGAACACAGTATGGAGACGCCTCACAAAAAGTTAGAAGTAGAATTACCACATAATGCAGTATTTCCACTCCTGGGTACTTACTCAAAGAACAGGAAACACCAACTTGAAAACATACAGGCACCCCTCTGTTTACTGCAGCTTTATTTACAACAGTCAAATCATGGAAGTAACCCAAGTGTCCGTCAACAGATGAGCGGATAAAGAAGACGTGGTCTATATACACACACACAAACATATGTGGAATGGTAGCCATAAAAAAACCAACGAAACCTTGCCATTCACAACAACATGAGTGGATCTACAGAGAATAACGCAAGTGAAGTGAGTCAGAGAAAGACAACACCATACGACTTCACTCATGTGTAATCTAAGAATAAAAATGAATGAACAAAGACCAAAAAAAAAAAAAAAAAGAGAGAGAGAGAGACAACAGACGAAACAGACTCTTAACTACGGAGAAGGGGCTGACGGCTCCCGGTGGGGAGCTGCGGGGAGGGACAGTGGACTGGGGGATGTACAGAACTGAACGCCTGCGCAGCACGCCTGAAACTACATGACCCTGCATATTAACTAGGCTGGAATTAAAATGTTTAAATAATAATAAAAGTTCAAAGCAATGTATACAGTTTTCCAGTTGGACTGTGTAGTCAATCTTTTGACTAATCCCCTCTATTCAAGGCGTCAGGATTCAAAACCACAGACCATCACCTACAGAAAAGCATCCTGTGGCCAGCAGGGCCCTCAGATTCAGTGTCCACACCCTGGGCAATCTGACGGGCTTTACTCTCATGACTGGGTTGTGTTACACCGAGACAGGCATTACAATAAGGAGATTATCCAGTTGGGTCCGACCTAATCCCATGAGCCGTTTTCGGAGCAAAGATTTTCTCCTGCTGGTGCCGGCGGCAGAAGAGGAGAGCGGGACTTGAAGCCCAAGGCAGGCTCACCGCGCCTCCGTGGCCTTGAGAACGAGAGCCACGTGTCAAGGATGGCAGCCGGCCTCTGGGTGCCAAGAGAGGCCGCACGCTGACGGCCGGCCAGGAGATGGGACCCCGGTCCCACAATCTCAAGGAACTGAATTCTGTCAGCATCTCGAATGAGTTTGGGAGCAGAGGTTTCCAGAGCGCCTCTGGATGAGAATTCACTACGGTGAACACCTCAGTGTTAGTCTTGTGAGAAACAAGACAACAACAAAACAGGTCCCACAGCCCCAGACTACTAGGCCACAGAACTGTGAGCTAAGAAATGGCACCGCTTTAAACCACTAAATTTGTAGTAATTTGTTTTGCAAAAAAATAGAAACAAATATACTTTTGAAAGTTGAATTGTTTTTATTGTTATTACAGTTTAACAGGAATATATTTTAATGTTTATTTTTTGAGGAGAAACAGAGCAAGCGTGAGCAGGGGAGGGGCAGAGAGAGAGGGAGACACAGAATCTGAAGCAGGAACAGAGCCTGATGTGGGGCTCAAACTCATGAACCATGGGATCATGACCTGAGCCGAAGTTGGATGCTTATACCACTGAGCCCCGGCAGGTGACCCAGTAAAGAGAAATTTTGAATGCAGTTCTCAAACTACGTTACCTCCCATAACCATTTTAACAAAAAGTATAACTACCAACCACTGTCAAAGATGTAGACTTTTTTAAATGTTTGTTTTTGAGAGAGACAGCAGGCAAGTGGAGGAAGGGCAGAGAGAGAGGGAGACACAGAATCAGAAGCAGCTCCAGGCTCCGAGCTGTCAGCACAGAGCCCGACGCGGGGCTCGAACCCACGAACCGTGAGATCATGACCTGAGCCCAAGTCAGATGCTTAGCCGACGGAGCCCCCCAGGCACCCTGATGTTTAATGAACGGCCAGACTCAGAAGAGAAGCCCTCTCCTCTCCCAATCTGTTCGCACCAAAAGGCAGAGGGATATATATAAGCACAGAAGTTCTGACGGAGCGTGTGCGTGACGATGATGGAACACCGCCAACTGGAAGTGAAACACTCCTGCAAGGTGGCAGCCTGTGAAAACAAGTCCTCTAGTGAGGTGTGCTGCTGTCACCCCCCCCCCGCCCGTCCAGGACCCCTCCCGGGCCGCACGGGCAGGGGGGCACCACACAAGGCAGCTGTAAGCTGTATTCATCAGCTTGGAGTGCTCGGCGGGGAGAGCGCGCCTCCCCTGCGGCCTCTTCTGAGGAAGAACACGAATCCTGTGCGATTAGGGGCTCACTCTTATGACGTCATTTGGCCTCAATCACTTCCTCACTCCAAAAACAGTCCCAGGGGAGGACAAGGCTTCGACATATGAATTTGAGGGGAAGACACCACGGTCCACAGCAACAGAGATTCTAACCCAAGTATCTC
This sequence comes from Suricata suricatta, assembly GCF_006229205.1. Classification (NCBI taxonomy): domain Eukaryota; kingdom Metazoa; phylum Chordata; class Mammalia; order Carnivora; family Herpestidae; genus Suricata; species Suricata suricatta. The sequence continues at coordinate 142,253,542 of NC_043706.1, forward strand.
AAATATTTTCACTTGGTGATATGATATTCTCAATAAAAGGTATTTTAAATTTGCTTAAATTTTAAAATAGCAGTAAATGCAAAAAAAAAAAAGGCCAGATGATGTAAGTTTAAATTTAAAGGGGTATTAAATCCTCATTTGAGTGGGAATAAGTTGTGAAAAGACACAAATATCAAAGGCTCAACTAGCAGACACAGCGGGCACACAGATGAACAACTCAACGAGAGGATAAACCTATAAAAGGTTAGACGGTCAGCAGTATTACTGGGAATCAGCTTTTTAACAAGGCATATGGTTTGGGGGCATCTGGGTGGCTCAGTTGGTTAAGCATCTGACTCTTGGGTTCAGCTCAGGTCATGATCTCAAAAGTTTTGCGAGTTCAAGCCCCACATCAGGCTCCACGCTGATGGCACAAAGCCTGCTTGGGATTCTCTGTCTCCCTCCCAAAATAAATAAATAAGCTTTTAAAAAAGGTTTATTGAATAACTGTGCATATCTTGCTTTTAGAAAAACAGCATATGGTTTCACTAGTTAACTATCTCAAATATTTAAGGAGAAAATAATGCCAATCCCACACAAAGTCGAGAGGGAAGATGTCCCAAACTCATGGGGCACCTTCCCTGATATCAAAGGCCAATATGCCTCATGAACATAGAACAAAAATCCTTAACAAAATATTATAAAGTTAAATCTAACAATACAGAATAAGGAACACAATTGCGAAGGTTTTGTCCTAGAAATATGAGTTTTGTTTAACATCCAAAAATCAATTAACATGATACATAGATTAAAAGACAAAAACCATATCATCATGTAAACGGATACAAAGAGTTATATGACAAAATCCATCATACTCATAAACTCCCAACAAAGTATAAACAGAAAGGAGCTTTCTTAACCAGATAAAAGACATCTATGAAAAAATCTATAGCAAACATCATGGTTCATGGCAAAAGGCTGAATGCTTTCTTCAGACAAGGAACAAGGCAAGGATGTCAGCTCCCACCATCTCCATTCAACCCTGTACTAATGGTTCCGGCCAGTGTAATAAAGCCAGAAAAGAATGAAAGGAAGTAAAAGCATACAGATTTAATAAAGAAGTAAACTGGTATATATTTATAAGCAACATACCTAATCTTATAGGAAGAAAATCTTAAAGGATCTATAAAAAATATGAAAACAAGCAGTGAGGTCACATAATATAATTAATATTTAAAATCAATTGCTTTTCTAAATACCAGGAATAATCAAAAATGAACATAAACAATAGCCTCAAAAAGAATAAGATACACAAATAACTAACAAAATAGTTTTGAGATCCACCTTCCAAAAACGAAGAACTCTGCAAACACATGGATATCCCATGTTCATGGATTAGAGGGCTCAGTATCATCAGGATGGCTATCCTATCCAGACTGATCTATAGCTTTTTATAAGAAATTGATAAGCTGATCCACAATCATACCTGGATTCAGAAGACCTAAAATAACCAGAACAATTGTGAGAAAGAGAATGAGAAGACTTCCATATCTGAGGCTGACACCTACTATAAAGCTAGAGTGTACATCTCACAAAAACACATTGATAATAACTCTTACAGCATGCCACTCTACCTAAAATGGTTTAATCCATGCGTTTCCAAAACAAAACTTCTCTAACACCTTCTCCTTGACAGTCTTGGTCATCTCTATAAATACAGCCCCATTCTCTCACTTGCTCAGGGCAAAACCTCTGAGGCATCCGTGACCCTGACTCTCACACACTAGGCTCACCTGACTCCAAATCCAGACTCCACCCCCTCAGTACCTTTACTCCTGCTCACCAGGCTCTGGTCACTTCCTCGCCCACCTGCAGCTTTCAGTGGTTTCTTGCTCCTAAATGGCTTCCTGGTTACCACCCTTACCCCCCTTCATGTGTTCCTACGCTGCAACGGAATGATCCTATGAAAATTTATGTCAGATCACATCACCCCACCACTCAAATGGCTTCCTTATCATCACAGTAACAGCCAGTCCCCCAAACGACCTCCATGGCCCACCTGTCTCCATTGTCCCTCTTGGTCAACTCACTCCCCCACCTTAGACACAACAGGAGTGCTGCCTCGGGGCATTTGCACGTGGGTGTGTCCTTGCCTAAAAGGCTCTTGGCCCAGTTGTCCGAAGGACCCCCTCCACTGTCATTTTCTCATGGACGGCTCCCTGGCTGCCCTTTCTAAAATCGCTAAGTATTACACCCAAAAAAAACAAATGCACAAAAAGTCTCTTTTACTTTTCCTTTGGTATATATAGCCAACACACCAGTTTTATTTTCTTCACTACTTCAATTCCCAGCCTAGAATAGGGCCTGGCACATAATAAATACCTAACCGACTATCTGCAGAATGAAAAAATGTGTGTGTCTTTTGATAACTCCTAATTTTAAAAATCAGCAAGCTAATTTTTTTTTACATAAATAAGCATCTGGTTCAAAATAAGACTTGGTTAAATCACGAAAGACTTTAGAATCCGGAGAGAGGAATCTGAAAGCATCAGGAAACAGAAATAATGACAAAAACATTAGTTCATTACCGTAAAAGTAGTACGATTTTTTTTTTTTTTTTTTTTTTTGCATAACAGGTTAAAGCATCTCAGGTGTTTTAGAAATAAACGTCTGAGGGACGCCTGGCTGCTCAGTCAGAAAGCGTCTGTCGCCTGGTCTCAGGGTTACGAGTTCCAGCCCAGTGCTGGGTCCAGAGTTTATAAAAGGAAATACATAAACTTGAAAGAAAAAAAAAAAAGAGGGGCACCTGGGTGGCTCAGTCCGCTAAGCGTCCGGTGCCGGCCTCTGTGCTACAGCTCAGAGCCTGGGCCTTGCTTCGGAGCCCGTGTCTGCCCTCCCCCACTCGTACTGTGTGGGTCTCTCTCTCAAAAAACATAAATAATCATTTTTAAAAAAGAAAGAAAATTTTGAGAATTATGATACCTATCCTTTAAATGTAAGCTGAAATCACTGAAATTATTGCAGATTGTCAAAAATCACGTAACTTAGGTATTCTGTTTGTGAGAAAACTACACAAAACTTGCAAAACCTAAGAAACTACAGTCATAGAATTTGGGCACTGTCTTTTAACAGTTGCCAAATTATAACCGTTATTTACCAAATTCTGCTGCAAAGCTAAGAGAGGCATTTTTTAAGTCAGCAAATTTTTACTTCAGAAATAACCAATATTTCTGTATAAAACTGAAATCTAATAGAAGTTGACAAGTTTGTCTTTGAAATTAAAACAGAAATATGCATTTGGGGGGGAAATACTAAAAATACACCTTATACTGCTACACAATATGGTCTTTATAATGTCCCTTAAAATAGGGAGAGAGAAATGGGCTCATATCCCCCACAGCGGCAGAGATTGTGTGCAACTCCTGCAAAAAGTTAAAAGAAAAAACAAAAAACGACAACAAATAAAAGCCCTCAGTTTTCATCTCCCAAATGGATCATCTGTGAAGCTGGAGGAGGCCGCACGCATCGGGGAGCTGGCCAGAGACGCAGCTCTGACAAGATGCTTTCTTCATCCCCAGTCTCCAACTCTGACTTTGCTGTGACCGAATCTGGGATCCCGTCAGCAAGACGCCGGCCCCGTGCAGGCTGGGGACAGGCTGGGGACAGGCTGAGGCCCGCAGTCCCACAGGATGCCCGCACGTGGGAGACCCTGCCCCGGCCCGGGACCCCCAGCACGCTCCATAGACGATAGGTCCTCTCGGGGTAGGTAAGGTCTAGGGGCCTCGGACTTTCAATCCTTGCGAATCACAAGGTCTTAACTTCTCTCCAACATTGTTGGCAACCGATAAATGAAACGAGGCCAATAATCATCCGCACGAGGTCCCCAGAGACCAAGCTTCTGACCTTGATTCCGTATTTAAACCCAGGAAATCCCTCTCCTCACACACAGCATTTTCTGAACTAACTCTATTAAAATGAGCTTCTACAAGTCACATATGAAGTTTTACGACCCTGTTCAGTGACACTGTGTATTGTTTCAGAATTCTGTAAGAGACCGAAATGATTTAAATGTTACAATGCAATTCAATTACATCAGATAAGAGACTCTCAGAAAGATAACACAGTTTCTAATGTAATTTCACTAAAAAACAAAATAACACTGATATGCTCTTGGAGGCTCTTGTCAGAAAAAGCAACTATGCTCTCTCCAAGGTGTTGCTCCGCAGAAGAACGAAATAACTAACCCAGCACAGCGATCATTAGTTTACTAGACACACAAGCTGTTTATTTTAATACTAAAAACACAATGTTTAAAATATTTCAAAAGAGGGGCGCCTGGGTACCTCAGTCAGTTAAGTGTCTGACTTCGGCTCAGGTCATGATCTCACAGTTTGTGGGTTCAAGCCCCGTGTCGGGCTCTGTGCTGACAGCTCGGAGCCTGGAGCTGCTTCAGATTCTGTGTCTCCCTCTCTCTCTACCCTTCCTCCACTCGTGCTCTTTGTCTCAAAAATTATATACAAAATTAACAAATATTTATAAAATATTTCAAAAGATAGAAACCAAATGTTTATTCACATTCAAATGGAGGGTGTAATAACAAGAAGAAATAGATAGCGTGTTGTTAAATCTATACCCATGAAGAAAAGTAATGCATTTGTCCATTTCCAATCAACACATGAAAACTCTGGATTGTCCACCTAATTTACATGAAAACACAGACACTAGTTGGCTCTTCTTCAAGATAACTTTCAGATCAATATCTCTAAAACAACAATTTAAACTAAAGATGAAGAAAATCTGGAGAATATCAAAGAAAATTCCTCGTTGTTCCTACCCGTTAAGAACAGCTAACGTTTCTTTAAGGTATGTGCACAGAAGCCGCTGACTGACTCAGCCCCTGGACTCCCGGGCCGTTCCATTCCCTCCTCACCCCACACACTGTTCCCTGCGCCCCTGCATGGCCTGGGCTGTGTGACCAGACTCAGTAACCTGAGTCCCCCGAGAACAGGAGTTGGTCACACTCAGATCCGTGGATCCCCCAGGCCTGGCCTGGGCATGGTCAGCTGAGATCCGCGGCTCTCGGCCAGGGGTGCTCTGGTCCCCAGGAAGGCACTGCGCTGTCGGGGCAGGACAGGCGGGGCAGGGGCGCTGGTGCCTAGTGGGCAGCGGAAGGGATGCTGTTCTGCCCCCTGCCGCGTGCCGTGCGCACACACACTCCGTGCCCCACACACAGTGCCGACGGTGCTGAGGCTGAGGAGCCCACACACAGGACGCAGAAGACCACAAACAAGTAGGAAAGGGGGAGGCGGGGGAGGAGAGAGGAAAAGAGGAGGTCAGCACGGCGTGAGCAGAGCAGCCCAGTGGGTCGCGTGGGGACGTGCTGCTGTCCTCCAAGGCTGCCCCCGGGGTGCCTGAGGTCTCTTAGTCACATCTCCGACAGCCGGCCTGTGACATCAGGGCAGTCCCAAAGCACTCGGGGGGTGTTGAGGCTGAACTGCACCCCCAAACTCATACGCCGAGTTCCAGCCCCGGGACCTCAGAAAGGGTCTTATTTGGAAACATGGGCAGGGGACAAGTCATTCGTTGAAATGAGGTCCCGTGGGAGCCGCGGTGGGCCCCGAGGCCAACATGACCAGTGTCCTTGTGTAAGTAAGGAGACTCGGGGAGCGGCCTGCGGGGATGGAGGCGGGCGTCGGGGTGGCCGTGGGACAGCAGCGATGGCCAGTGGCGCTGCAGAGGCCAGGAGGGGGGCCTGGGGCAGATGGTGCCCCGAGGCCTCCAGGGGCAGCCCGGCCACAGCCCGATTCCCGCCTCCGGCTTCCAGAAGGCGAGAGGAAGTTCTGTTCAGGCGCATGGCTGCGGTGGCTGGCAGGGAACCAGGACGGGGCGCTCGGAGGGCCAGTGGGGTCAAGCTGTCTTCCTCGGTGGGCGGCCGGGGGGCCCCGGGGTCTCATCCCCGCCATGGTCCCTGCCGCAGAGCAGGGACCACAAAGGGCATGCATCTAATGGTGATTTATCTGTGGCTAAACTAATTCCCTTAATGCTCTGGGAAGAAACTCATGACTATTTGTCTAAAACGGAGATGCAAAATATATTAATTCAAATTAGTTTGGAATTTATTAGGCTTTCTTGAGAGTATTTTCCATTTTAAGTAAAGTATAATTAATACTTTTTTAAAAAAGAAAACACACCTGAGAAAAGGTCACAGGGAAGTGATCTGGACTGAGAAGTGCTCCCAGAGTTTTCCAGAATCTTCGAGTCGCTTCTCCGCCTGGAGTCCACTAACCCCATGTCGATGAGCTGCAAGTGCCCCAGGACTCAAGTGTCCGTGAGGGCTGCGATCCTGAGAGCAAGTCCATTTCCCGGGGGTGGGTCCACGCGGGGACCTCGGTGCCTCAGAGACGTCCCCGGTGCCCTCGACTAAACTAGAACCTGATCCTTTTCCTTCAGTCCCTCCCAAAGCTCCTCGACCACGTCTCCTCTGCTGAGCGGACAATTTGGATTGACTTTTCTTTTTTAATGTTTATTTCTGAGAGACAGACAGACAGACAGAGTGCGAGCGAGGCAGGGGCAGAGAGAGAGGGAGACACAGAATTGGAAGCAGCTCCAGGTGCTAGGCTGTCAGCACAGAGCCCGACGCGGGGCTCGAACCCACTCACGGTGGATGGACCAAATCTGATAAAGTAAATTGTATCACATTCTCACAGGAGACTGATCTTCTTTTTTTTTTTTTTTTGCTTTAACATCTGAACCACTGTTCCCACAGAAAGTTCTCTGAAAGGTGTCTGTTCCTCCCACCGCAGGATAACACTATACTACTGTCCATCCCCCTAGCTCTGCAAGTTCCACATGGAGAAAAGAAGTAAATTTGAAATGCATCATAAGGCCCACTTCTGAAATTGAGGACTTTATTTTTTATTCATCCAAATACGGCGTTTCTCCTCCTGTCATGTGGACTTTAAATAGACGAGGATGAAACGTTACTGTCGGAGTAATTTCAGTACTTACTATAAAAGAACGGTATATGGAGATTAAATATCGGAAAACAAAACGCAGTATGAGGGAACTTCTTCGTAAGCTGCACACATATTCGGTAATGAGGTCTGGATATTCATTTCCCACGGCGCTGTGGGTAAACAAAGCAATGTGCTCCCGACTCCCAAATCCCAGAGGAGCGAGGGCGCAGAGGTGCCGACACCCAGCACCCACGGGCAGAGTGACACAGACCTCCGCCGGGCGGCAAGCGCCTGGCACCGGCGCGGGCAGGGCCTGCTTCTCCTCAGCGATGCCCCCACATGGCTGGACCCGCGAGGCCTGGACCCAAAAGAAAAGCAATCCCCGCGGGGCGCCTGGAGGCTCAGCCGGCCGAGCACCCGACTCGGGTTCAGCTCGGGTCCCGCTCCCTCTGTCCGTGGGCTCGAGCCGCACGCTGGGCTCCGTGCCGGCAGCGTGGGGCCTGCTTCGGGTTCTCTCCCCCCCCACCCCTGCCCTTCTCACTCTCTCTGTCTCCCTCGCTCTCAAAATAAATAAACTTAAAAAAAAAAAAGAAAAGGAAAACCATCTTCTCTGGGCGCCCACCCGGCGCAGCAGACACGGGGCAAGGACGGACGGGAGAGGACGGGCGGGGGCGAGCGGGGCCGCACCGCTCATGCAGGAGGCACTGCCGCAGAGGGAGCCCTCCGCAAGGGACCCCAGAGGGAGTCACTCGGGTCCCAGGGGGAGCGACACTCAACCAAGCTGATTTAATCCCAAGTGACGTTTCGGTTAAAAAAAAAAACCAAAAAACAGGAGACGCAGGAAAACAAGGTGAGGACAGAGGGAGGGAGCAGGCGGATGGTCTGAGGGAAGGGGCGAGCAGGACAAGCCCCAGCCTGAGCTGACGGACCACGTGACAGGCACGGAGCCAGCTCTGCCCCTGGGCAGCCATTACAGGCAGAACGACTTCTCTCTGTTCCCATCCCACAGATGGGAAAACTGAGCCAAGAGCGGCTAAGTCACTCAGCGGGCAGGTGGCTTAGCCTGACTCCAGAGTTTGGTTCTTAATCACTATGCCGCAATGCGACAGATCTTTGTGTGCTGCCTAGGAAGCTAAAAATTATACTTTCTATAGGGTAATTTATATTTTCAGTTCCAAATCATCATAATTAATTAAAGGTTCAAAACCTACTGTATGCAGACCTCTCACAGGAGGAAAAAGGTCATTAAATAGTGTTTCTCGACCCAACGACCAATATTTCATGTATAGATTCTTATTATCCAGGGTATTCTTAAATTATAATCTTTATTTACGATCTTTACATACATCAAACCTTTCCTTTCAAATCTAAAGCTGGGAAAGTACTTAAGAAAGTATTTTTATTTCCCCCGAAAAAGTATTTTTGTTGCAACTTTGTTCTCAGAAGCTCTGCACACGGGCGAGGCCGCCCACCCCCTCTCCCCGCCCCTCTTGCCCGGCCAGGCCTCTCCCCTGCTCCCCGGGCTGTGAGCCGGTCCCTCTGACTTTTCCCTTCTCTCTTCCTTCCCCGCCATCCTCCAGATGTAACAGGACTCCTTCCCTTTCCGACGCCCAGGCCCCCAGCCGGTGTGAGGTGTGAGCGCTACTGGGCTACTGGGGCCGTGGGAATGCCTCACACGGCCGTCAGCGCTGCGCCCGCCCCAACTGCAACACCCGCTTCCGGAGGCCAGGCCTTTCCCGGGTGTGGCCCCCTGACCCCACACACGGCGTCGTGTCTGAGGTACCTGTTGAATGAATTTCCCCACAGTCCGCTCAGCTAAAACACTTCACAGACTGAGTATACTTCACTTTCTTTACAAATAATGAGAAGTCAGACTGAAGAGTCCAACCCCACTTTAACAGGTAGATTGCTTTTGTTTCACATTTAGAAACTAGAATAGTCTATGGTTCCTAAAATGGAATTCACGCACCTAATGGGAGACCCAAGAGGCATTCTGGGTGGAGGGAGTAACATCAGACACTGAAGACGCGGCGTTCTTAGCACGCCAACATCTCCTCGGGGCTGGGAGCTGGGCAAGTCCGTGATTAACTGCCGACACGGAGCCCGAGGGTGCACGCGTTTACCCTCCTCTGACGTCAGGGGCACCTGGGCCCCCCGCACGAGGCTCGGGCCTCGGAAAGGACAGGGCTGTCCCGCAGGAGGCTCGCGTTCCTCTGTGCCCAGGGCAAGCTGCGTCATTCCTGCACAGTCTGCACTTCTCGGCTGCACTACCGTTAAATACCAGTCACGGCCAAGTTCCTTCCTCAGTTGGGCCAGTTTATCTTCAGTTCGAGCCAGGACGTGGGAGACGATGTGAATATGCAGCCACTTTGCAGTGAGCACTTCACAGACTCAGCGCACGTCCGCGATCACAGGAAATAGACACAGGCACACGGCTCCCTGCCAAGAAGTCAGACCCACGAGCTCACACACGAAGTGCGGAACACACCCACTGCTTCTGACAAAAAGGAATCATGTTTTCCTGTGGAGGGTACAAACGACTCACACACACACACACACACACACACACACACACACACATAAAATAAGGGGCGTATGTGCACGTGTATCAGACACACGAAAATAACTTCAAATCTTGGTCCTACCATTAACAGGCAGAATAATCTGACAAGTTAGGTAGCCTTTCCACCGTGTTTTCTGATCTGTAATTACACAGCCGTCTCATGGCTTTGATGAGAATTAAAAGTAACAGGTAAAGGATATGCCACTTGGCCTGCAGGAACGGGAGCTGACATGTGACACGATGAAGACACAGGTGCACGTGGACACACCCACCCACTCCCCTCCCCCACCTCAACCACATGGGTTCACGCTCGCACTCGCTCTCTTTCTCCTGGAAATTCAGAGTATTCAAAAAGAAGGGACTATTTGTGACTTTGTAAGAGGACTTAAAATTTAAAAATCTCTTAGCCATAAAACACTTCTCTGAAATGTTTTCTCCCAAAAATCCCTATTCTTCAGACTAAGTACCGACAGTCAAGACAGTTACATGGTAGAGTTTCAAGCAAAGGTGTCCGAGAAGCCCCCTGCCTGTTCTCCAGAGCAGGGCTGCTGGGCGCGGGGGCCTGCCCCCTGCACAAGGGACCGACAGTGACCGGGGGCAGCCACGGCTCTCTAGTCCTGCTGCTGCCCTGCCCACGGGAGTTCTAGAGTGACCACGGGCCTGACCAGACCCCTGGGACCGACCTGCTGAGACAGGGAAAGGTCTTGACCAGAGACATCTTTCAGATAAAAGAGGTTATGCAGAAATAAAGTTACTTAACTGATCTGTCCTCAAACTAATTCAGACCTCAGAGTTAGAAATACCACCACCGGCTGCCTGCCCTGGAATCTCCACGCCGTTATGAGCTGGGTGCACCTGCCGCGGACTGCTTATCTCCTTGTCCAGGCCAGCACGTGGGGGCCCGCTGCCCCCAAAGCACTCCATGCTCCACCCCTGGCACGCCGCACATGACTCCTCATTTATCCAGCGCCGGTTACGAGCCACACAATCTGCCCCTCATTTTCGGGTCCGTCCTTATAAGTCACTAGCAAGTAATCCGCTGACTAGGAGCTTATCTGGCACCTAATAATGTCCTACTTAGATCCAGACATTGTAGCCTCACTTACCGAGGAGAAGTGCAATAGATAAATCGGGGTTTCTTCATCGGAGACAAAAATTACCTCTTCCTCCCGAACAATCTTAACTAAAAAGGAGAATCCAAGGACTAGAATGGGGCTATACTAAGGATTTTCATCAGAGTATGTAAAAAAACTATGACATTATCATCGAAGTGCCTTACAAGAGGAGAGTTTATATACATTGAGAAGTTAGGGGTTTCCCTTAAGAAATACAGTGGATAACATTCCAAGGGAAATACGCAAAAATATGTAATAAAGCATAAGATTACAGACCAAAAATATCCTGTGACAATCATTTTATTGAATCAATTCTATTTCCAAGTTTTAAAAAGCAATATATATATATAAATTCTGAGACTATTTTATCAATGTATAACTTCACTTCTCAACAAGACATACAAAATTAGGACTAATAAGAATCAATATGGAACATAAAACCGAAGTCTTAGAAAGAAGCAACCTGGAAATCACCCAATGCCACCTTTTATAAATGAAGCCGCTGACGCCCAGCGAAGGGGCCCGGCAGGTGCGCTAGGGAAGGACACTCAGATGCCCCACATCAGCGCAGCATCATTTCACCAAAACAGTTCTGAATCTCTGGATTTTTTCATTTAAAAGAAAAAAAAAAGGCATTCCTCCTGGCCTTTTTTAAAGTCTTTCAGCAGCTTTCAAAGGACATGCTGAGTTCCAAACTGTTACTGTGATAAAGACATGTCCTGTCTCTGACGCAGTAACATACCGCCAGGCTGTTACTAACGTTTTAGTTCAAAGGACTGCAGAGGATATATTTTTAACGGGGCCAAGGGTATCTTTAAAAATAATGAGTTGTTCACATCCCTCCTATAATATATAGGAGCTTAGGGGGAACCAATTGTAGTGACTGTCCCTGAAATACAGTCAAGTCTAACAGAATAAGTGCCAAATACTCAACTCGTTTTCCCACAGAATGTTTGGGGGGCAGTTTTAGATTTCACAGTAAAACCGAGAGGAAGATCCGAAGACTCTGCAGAGGACCGCCCCCACACACCACAGCCCCCCACCGTCAACGTCCTGCTCTAGAACGGGACAGAAGTTACCATCGATGACCCTACACGGACACATCCTTCTGGCTCGAAGGGCCACAGCTGGGGGGGGGGTGGTGGCTGGGTGGTTCAGTCGGTTAAGCGTCTGACTCTGGATCTTGGTTCAGGTCATGATCACAGGGTTTGAGTCTGAGCCCCGTGTGCGTCGGGCACTGTGCTGACGCTGGGGAGCCTGCTCGGGATCCTCTCTCCCTCTCTCTCTCTCTCAAATTAAATAAACATTAAAAGAATTAAAGAAAAAAGTCCACAGCTGACAGTGTAGCTCACACGTACGTGCCAGGGTCTGGACAAGTCTGTGAGCACACACCCACCTCTACGGCATCACGCACAGCACACCCTCCCTGAGCACCGGTCCTCTGTGCCCCGCCTGCTCATCCCTCCCCACACCCCCAACCCCTACCCTTTTGACGGACGCCACAAGTTTGCCTTTTCCAGAAAGTCATATAGTTACGATCATATGGTATGTGATCTTTCCTGTTTCCGTTCACTCAGTAACATGCATTTAAAATTCTTCCGTGCCTCACCATGGCCCGGTGGCTCTCTTCAGCACCAGACGACACCCCACCATCTCGATGGACCCCAGTTCACGTGTCCATTCACCTCCTGCAGGACAGCTTGACTGCTTCCAAAATTTGTAAATTATTAAAAGAAACCTGATACAAACATTCATTTTTGTCCACACCTTTCAAGGGGTGTGACTGCTGACTGCGTGGTGAGGGGTCCGTCCAGCCCCGTGAGGAGCACGGAGACCCTCCCCAACGGCGGTGCCTTCTGCGTCCCCACCACCAACGGACGGGCGTCCCGCTGCTCCGCGTCCTCGTGCAGCCGTGGGCTCTCGGCCGTCGGGACGTGGCCACTCTAACAGGTGTGCAGAGCGGCTCCCCGTGGCTTAAATTTGCACTTCCCCGAAGACTCGCGAGCGGGGCGTCTCTGGGTCATCTTCGGCGTCTGTTCCGGTCAGGCTGTTTGTTCTCTTATTGTCGAGGGTTAGGAGCTTTCTGCATATTTTAGGTAATAGTCCTGCCCCAGCGGAGCCTTTTGCAAATATTTTCAGCCAGTACTTTGTCTTTTCATTCTCCTAACACTGTCTTTCATAGAGCAAAAGGTTTTAATTTAATTAAGTCCAGCTTGCCAATTTTTCTGTCATGGATCAATTTCCCTTTCAGCCTTTGGGGCTGTCACTAAAAAGCCTGGCCACCACACCTGACTCATTCCACGAGTGGTTTTGTTGGTTCTTTCAGATTTTCTACACAGACAATCATGGTATCTGTGACCGAAGACTTTGCTCTCTTCCTTCCCAATCTATGTCACCTTTACTTCCTTTTCATGTCTTAGTGTGTTACCTAGACTCTCCAGTACAATGCTGAAAAGAAAAAGTGAAAGGGGTCACTTGTCTCGTGCCTGATTTTAGTGAGAAAACACCAACTTTCTCATCATTAAGGATGACGTCAGCTGTAGGCTTTTTGTAGAGAGTGACATTCACAAAAATGGCAAAGCAGGAAGCTTAAAGGGCTTGCCCCTCCACTGAAATTCCAAAAAAATGAGCTAAAACTGTCCAAGTCAACTTTGTCAGAACTCTGAAAAATAGATGTTTACAGTACTGAGAGACCAAGTCCAGAAGAATACAACTTGAAAAGGGAAGAAGAGGTTGGCACATTTTTATATGCCTTTGCTGCGTCCCCTCCCTGCTCAGCAGTGGTCCTGGGGACAGCAGCCCATTTCCAGGTCAGTCCCTGGTCCCCGGTTCCAGAGAGCGCAAAGTGGACCTCACTCTTGGAATTTTGGGGGGCCGCCCGACCTGTCGGGGGGCCATCTGGAGGACGTACCTCAGGCACCTGACTTTGCTTCACCTAATTCAGAACCTCTTGGGAAGAAGGTAGCTACTCACTTTGCTGAGAAACACTGGAAGGCAAAGGAATCACCCACCTTTGGGGCAGGGGAGAGGGGGGAGGGGTGGCAAACTATAACAGCTGAAGCCGTAGGTGGCAAAGCTGGGGAGAAGGAGAGACACAACACGGGAAGTCCCACTCACACCAGGGACAGGACGCGTGCTAAGGACAGAGCGACCGCGGCTGAGGCTCAGGCGCGGCGCAGACAGACGGACTGGGCAAAGCTGGGCAGCGCAGGGCTGAGCACCAGACCGCGTCCCGGCGCAGGCC
>NC_043706.1:142267498-142289819 GCF_006229205.1 Suricata suricatta
TCTCTCTCTCTCTCTGCCCACCCCCCACCCCCCACTGGTGCTCTCTTTCAAAAATAAACGTTAAAAAATTTTTTTTAAACACACCCAGCTTTAGTATGTAAAATACAGCAAAATGAGCAAGTCAAAATCCCATTCAAATTCCCAGATACTGCTGGTGGGAGTGCAGGTCGGGTCAGTCGTGTTGGAGAAGCATGTGGCAGCGTCTAGAGAAGGTGAACACAGCGTGTGCGGTCCCCCAACAATTCCGCCTCCGGCAACGCACACCTTCTGTCCGTCAGAACACATGGGCGCTGAAGAAGCACGGTGTCCAGCAGCCACCACTGAAAACCCCAGTCATCCAACAACAGTAGAATCAAAAAATAGGGGCACCCGGGGGGCCCAGTCAGTTGAGAGTCCGACTTCAGCTCAGGTCATGATCTCGCAGTTCGTGGCTTCGAGCCCCTCGTCGGGCTCTGTGCTGACAGCTCAGAGCCTGGAGCTGCTGCGGATTCTGTGTGTCCTTCTCTCTCTGCCCCTCCCCCATTCATTCTCTCTCTCTCTCTCTCTCTCTCTCTCTCTCTCTCAAAAATAAACAAGCATTAAAATACATAAAATACAATAATAAATAAAACTGCCCCACCAGGCACTGGAATGGCGTACAACAACGAGAACAAGCCAGCAACAACCGCGTGCGGCGAGACGGAGAGGCGCAGACAGCAGCTGGACAGAAGACAGGAGACACCGAGTGTGGGCGCCGCAGGACCCCACCTACCCAGGGCTTCCGTTTACCTACCACCTGGAAGAGGTCACAAACGGTCGTCCTTGGGGATGGCAACTGCAAGGGGGCAGAGTAGGCGCCTTGGAATCATTACTATTCCCACCCCCACTTTTCAGTCAAGGAGACTAAGATTCAGGAGGTGACATTCCTTACATTGAGTAAGTGGTAGGAATGGCATTCAAGTCCAGGTTTATGAAATTTTTAAAAACACACAGCCATGCGGGAGGTTGGGCAGCTCAGTGGATTAAATGTCTGACTCCTGCTTCCGACTCAGGTCAGGATCTCACAGTTAATGAGTTCAAGCCCCGTGTCAGGCTCTGCGCTGGCGGCGCGGGGCCAGCTTGGAAGTCTCTCCCCACTCCCCCCCACTGCCCCTCCCCCACTCGTTTGTGTGAATGTGCCATCTCTCTCAAAAATAAACAAAAATACACACACACAGAGTAGGTCTGCATGAAGACAGCGGACTGACAGCACCCCCCCCTCGCCTCCTCCCTACCACAGGAACACCTGTCTGTCGCTTCTCTGAGACCATCCCCCTCCCCCAGCCTCTCATCAGACTCAGTAACTAGCCTGTCTTAGGTTTACTTTTAAAACACTTTTTAAAAAATCCTCATTTGTGGAGGCTGAAGTGCCAGGCATTTTATCAGCCTTTTCTCAGTGCGGAGATGAGGGTTCCAGAGAGGAGTCATCCAGGGTCACGTAGCTAAAAATACTGAAACTCAGACCCACCCCCAAGACTTTCTGAATCTGAATCCCAACCTCTACTTACTATATTACGTTTCCACCTTTCATTTCACCTCATTGGTAGTGATCCGTTTACCTGTTTTGACCTCAAGACTCTGTTTCTTTGAAAGTCAAGGTTCTGGAACTTATTCACTTACATCACCTGCTCTAAATAAAGGGCCTGGCAAACAACAGGCGCTCAGTGAGGGTTTTCAAAGGAAAGGAGTAGTTAGTAGGTGCGATTTCCTTCTAAGACAAAAAGTACAGGTTCTACTCTACAGCGTCGGTGCTGATTAGATCCCTCAATATTCACCAAATGCCCGTGCCTCCAGAAACCCTGACATTTTCTGGAGAAATAACTAAAAACATGCGATTCTCTTACAAAGTTTAGAGGGTGGGGCTTGTCCAGCAGAGTAGCCATTAGGGACGTGGGCTTACTGAGCACGTGGAAAGCTGCTCCTCCAAAGTGCGGGAAAGTGCACGCTGGTTTCACGGACAACGGTACAAATGGAAAAAAGGAAAATATCTCATTGAGTAATCTCTGTACCAACTACATGCTAAAACTCTTACCTTGACTACATGTGCTAAGACTCTCTTTCCCAACACGGTAACAGCCATAGTTTCTGGGCTTAGGACGTGGACACCTGGACGGTGGCAGGGGGCTGGGAGGGGGGGGGACCACTCAACCCACTGCCTACCTTTAGCCCCTAGAGCCTCTGGCCTGGACAGCGGCTCAGCTCTGTGCTCCAGTTCATAAGTCCTGGCTTTTCCTCCCAGGAAGGGTAAAAACAAGACACTATGATGACTGACTAGGAGAAAAGTAAGGACTTGGGGAGTCGGGGAGACCTGGACCCCAAAAAGTTGCCTGAACATGTGGTAACTGTGCGACTTTGGGAAAACTATTTCATCTCTCTGGGTCTCAGTTTTATCTCCTCTGATAAAATAACACCTGCCTGATGGGATTCTATGATCATTAAATTTAAAAAAAAGGAACCAGGAACTCGCCAGCACTGCCCTGGGATCACTGGGGCAGATTTCTGTTCTCAGTCGAATGATATCTAGGGTCACATCGCTGAGTGAATGTTACTTAGAAAGCCCAGCGCCCATCTGTTATGTGCAGCTTTAAGAAAACCTGTGGTGTAAACATCTGAATTTACTACAAGGAGTTATCATATGCCTTATCATATGCTTTCCTGTGACTCACAAAAGAATTCAACATCTAGGTTTACCTTCCATATCAGATCAAATCTGCAAACCTCTGTGAAGGCTTCCGCCCAACAAAGGCTTTATTAAAAAGAGCGCACCTGCATCCAGGGGCGCACAGATCAGCCCTCTCCTGCTGTGGCGGGTGCCCCGAGGAGGAGGAACACGGCTGGGCCCGCCGACTGCGATGGCACACGTGCCACAGGGCTCCAAGAGAGCTGACGCGGACCTAACTGACTCGTGGCTGACCGGATCTCTATCTGCTGACGTTAATGAGTCAGTCTTTGAGGATACTATTGGTCTGAAGATACTTTTGACCTACATTTCCCGCAAATATTAAAGTTAAATAGGGGAGAGAGAAGTGTCACCAGGAGAGGACAGTGATGGGCCGTTTGGCTCAGGAAATGACACGGACAGTCAGGACCACATTCTACGTGCTGAGACACTGGGAAGTCGTAGGAGGTCACGTAAAAGGGTATATAATCCAAGGTGGCCGTGTCCTCTGGCAGCAGCTCCAGACTAAGAACTCTCTGAAAATCTAGGATTTTTTTTAGAAGGCAGAATGACTCTTTTAAATAACTGCATAAATTTTGTTCCCCAAAAAATGAACATGGAAAAAAAACGATTAGTCTGATCTGACATCTAAAACATGCAACCGTCTGACTACCCCCGTCCCCTTGCTTTAACGCAGTTGCCCCCACGAGAGAAACAGTCGAGATAAACAGGAGTGCCCCTCGTAGGAGTCACCGCAACGCCCATGATGTGCATTACCATATGCGTTCAGAAACACAAACATCAAAGTACAATTCCATTATTTTGCTATTTTCATATCAAGAAACTATTCTATCTAAGAGAAGTATGTACTCAGAACCAAAATCAACCTTCTCAAGTACTACTTCATTTTAAAATCGGAATCACTTAATTCTGTTTAATAAAAGTTAGAAACTTCCATCTCAACCCAAAAGAAGATTCAAAGTTTTCGTTGGAAGACCTAAGCTGTGTAGGACGTTCGGTGCATCAATTTTCCAAACACTGACTGACGTCTCTCTCCACACATAACGCATCTTCCAAGGCACAAACTACCACCGTATCCATCGTCTTTTCCCCAGAGCCTGCACTTACTGTTGACTTTTGTTCATATAAAGTCAACACAAACACTAAATTAGCAAATACCGAACCACTCATCATCCCCAGGGGGAAATAGAGGGTTAGGTTCCTGTGAACTTAGAGTCACAACATTCTCATCAGCTGATCAATACGTAGCCCTGGCTGATGTGTGTGTCTATGTAAAGATGCCTTGTTTCATATACGTTGTTGGTTCACCAACATTGAGATCACAACCCACTGCGGCTTCCGTAACATCCGCTTCTTCTCCATAGCGCACATCACAGCCCTTCTGTGCTGAAGGACGCCGGGGTCGATGGAGCCTGCGGGTCGCTTCAACGGCCAAATCACAAGTGAAAACACAAAAACGAGAAATACGCAGCATTAGATGTACCGGTTTTGTTTATGGACTGAGAACTGAAGCAAGGAGGCGGGGCGCCGCACCGTGTGCCCTCAGCCTGGCGTGCGCACGCAGGATGTCACGCCGTCCCCGCTCGCCTGGGTGCGTGTCCACAAAGGACAGCAACCGCGTGAATACTGATTTGGGGGATGAATGTGAGCGAGTAGACATCCGTGAATACAGAATCCGCAAATGATGAGGGCTGACCCTGTGTTCGCACAGTAGGCGCCTGATGAATGCTTTAGAACCGAAGGAGGAAGTGCTCCCATCACTTCTGGTAATTTCATGATTATGCTGATTATTATTAAAATAACTTGAGGCATGCCTGTTTTACACTGAATCCACCGGGGCAGAAAGCTGGACGCATCAAGACCCAGGCGACCTGTCAGCAGTCAGGCAGGCCGCCAGAGTCTGCGGGAACCAAGTCCTCTGCAAGCAGGTTCCTTTCTTTGTTGACTCTGCTAGCTCTTTGCTGATAAACATGCAAACACTGAGCAGCACGTGCCATGACATTCTGCTGGGAAACGAAGGACTCACGGCCTGCCGACAGACTGGACGGGAAGTTACCCACCACATCGGGCGTCGGCACATTGAAGACATTCATTCCTACGCTTCAGCGTCAATATCATGGCGATGGGTAAGACAATCACCCAGGGGACAGGAAGGTCAGAGTGCTGACAGGCCATAAGCTCTCTTCACACTCTGTCCCTGGAAAGACAGTTCTCTGATTTGTGACAGCCATTCCCAAACATGGCAATCTCCGAGAAGCACCACGCTTCACCTCTTAGACGAACTGATTTCACTCTCCAAACAAGTTCTCCCGCGTACGTGTTCGGCACCAGCTGATCTGCCTGCTCGGTCTCAGGGTCCACGGTCACACTACACCAGGCAGCAAACACAACAGAAGCTTTCAGCCACTTGCTTCCAATACACCTTTTCCTCTTTAGATCACATATAGGCCCCTCAACTTGCTACCCTGCGGTCAACACCTTGCCCCACAACGCAACAGCTGCTAATTCTTCACAGTGAATGAGCTGAGTCCTCCCCGGTGACCGAGGAGGGCCGGGATTCCGGTTCTGCACACTACTGGTGTAGACCTCCTGCACAGAGCAGTAAAGCTCAGCAGAATGGGGTCTTTATCTTTCCAGCGCCTCTCATTTCCTGAAAGGTTCATGAATGTCACCCATTAGCTCTAAAACTCCCAATTCCCTTCAACTCTGAATCGCTTTTATGATAGTAAGTTAAGGACTGAAGAAAAGCATTATTTTTCTGGTCACTGACACCAGCTAATTCACAGGACAAAACCCCATCCGAGAAAGACAGCCTGCCAGGGTTTCCTCGGAGCTCTGCACTTCCTGGCCTACTGAGCAAGTTATTTAATCTTTAAATGCCTCAATTTCCTCATCTGTAAAATGGAGCTGGCAATGTATCTACACCTCACAGGGCTGTTGTAATGATTAAATAAGGAGACTAGATTAAAACAGCCTAAAACAGTGCTCAGCAAATGCTGGCTATGGCCAACACACAGGTACAAAACATTAGTTTATGGAAGTCAAAAACCAAAATCCTGTGTTGCTATAAAGGCGGCCTCAGTAGAATATCATAGCTTAAGAATGCCACTGTAGACGGGGTGCCTGGGGGCTCCGCCTGTTGGTGCCTGACTTCAGCTCAGGTCATGATCTCATGGTTCACTGAGTTCAAGCCCCAGGATTGGCTCTGTGCTGAAAACGAGCTCAGAGCCTAGAGCCTGCTTTGAATCTGTCTCCCTCTCTCTCTGCCCCTCCCCTGTTTGGGCTCTGTCTCTCTCTCTCAAAATAAATAAACATTAAGAATGCAACTGTTGGAGCTCTGGCGGCGTGACCGGTTAGCGCGAGGTGCTTAGACAGCAGTACGTGCAGAAGAACGAAACTAGGAATTCAGTGACATTTCCAAGTTCCCAAAGCATTTTTTCAACTTCCTTGGTAGAGATGTTAAACAGATATTTCTGCTTCTAAATGGTTGTACATGCTAACTATTGTGATCTATACTTCTCATTGCTAACTTTATTCAACTAGGGTATATTTAGAAATGTAAGATTAGTCAATAATGTAGAACTTGAATTTCACTCATCTGACCTGATCTCAGGATTAGCAACTGAATCATTTTTGATAGATAACGAGCTAGGTTATTTATGTTTATGGACCCTTCATTTTGATATGAGCACCTTGGGCTCCCTTTTAAATTTTTTTTTGTTTATATATTTATTTTTTGAGAGAGAGAGCAAGCGAGCAAACTCTCGAGAGGCAGAAAGAGAGGGAAAGAGGGAACCCCAAGCAGGCTCCATGATGTCGGCACAGCTCAAACCCATGAACTGTAAGATCACGACCTAAGCTGACATCAAGAGTTAACGCTTAACCAACTGAGCCACCCAGGCGCCCCAACTGGGCTTTCTCTAACAAGGGAGTATAAAATTAAATTTGAATGTTATCTTTCCTCCTTTAGACTTTCATAATGAGCCACTGATATAGTTAACCAGACATTTTACTGGACGACATACTGCTCAGACTTTATCACTATAATGACAATTTGGCTCTAGAACATGTTCTGTCTAGATTTTTTTTTTTTAATGAGTAGAGAGAATATGTTTGGCATATGTACCAGTAGATTATCACCAGTCTTGAACCGTTAAATCCCATGAATCTAATGCCCCTCCATACTTCCGTGTAGACGCCAGGAAGTATGTTGAGACAAATGGCCTGCCAGGTGTTGTGCTGCTGAACGGATCCCGGGCCAGGCTCAGTCCCTCCGCCTCCCCCGGTGCCTAAAGGCAGAGGTGAAGGCGCAGATGTTGATGCACGCGTGTGTGAGTTTTTGTGCCGGTGACCCACGGAGCCACCCCGCTCATCCAGTCTGCCACGGTTCTTTTTTCACACACGCACACAAAATACCAAATGCCAAGCCTTGTAAGGGGCAACAAACATCACGGAGTACCATGCTTGATGAAGTAAACATATTTCTGCTAACAAATATCCATCCCTGCCAAACAATTCAGAAATAACACTAAACCATTTAAACAGACAGGAATCTGGCCTCCAGTCAAGAACAGCAATCACATGTTTAAAAGAGAAAGACTTCAGTAGAGCTGCTTTTTCAGACAAAGAGCCTTTTCCCACTCTGGCTCGATGTGTGGGAAAGGAGCCAACGGTGCTGCTTATCAGCCGCGTGACATCAGAGCCGGGCTGCGTGCGTCAGCCGCCCAGCGGGGACCCCGGGCTCATGGCAAAGGCCCCTGCGCTGCTTACCTTACTGGCTCGCAGTGTCCGCGGCTCCAACCAGCACCGTGTGAGCCGAGAGGAAGGGGGGTGACCGCGCGGGTGGGGTGCAGGCTCAAGTCGTGAGCTAAGCAGGTTTGAGCCGCTCGTTAATGACACCAACAGTCCAACATACTACATTAATTATTACAGACGTCTCTGCCCTCCAATTCGACCTCTGAAGAGAGTGTTTGCTTTTTACAAAGGTGCCCTATTCGACAGCTCTCTCCACTTGTGCAGACGAATGTCAGAGTTCTGGTTCCAGAAGAGCATTCCATTAAACTCCATATAGAAGAGTTAAAGAGATGGCAATTTGTTAGAAAATGTGCCTGTAACGCTTACATTAGCTCCATTAAAACAGGAGTTTGGGGGCTGAGAATCAGATTAAAAGTGCTTTCAAGTGCTTGCCCATGTCTGCTTCTGGAAACACAAGGTCTGAAAGGCAGGTGGAGGCACACCCAGAGACCATGGGCTCAGTCACATCCCTCCAATCAGGAGTGAGAACTTCCTGAAGAGAAAAACTACCTTATAAAAACTACCCACGATTAGTTTTTAAAAACACTTGACGTAAAATTATCCTAAATTTTTGATATTTGAAGAAACACCATCCTTGCTAAGTAAAAATTAGTTCTGTGATGTAATAAGCTTATGTTTTGAATATCCAAAACAAAAGAACTTATTTACTAGTTTCAACTCAGCTTGGATGTCAAATAGTTCTCTATTAAAAAACCATCCTGTGCTTATTCTGTGATTTCCAGCCGCCTCCACTGACTGCACTGCACGCACTACAGTCATCCCACTGGCGCTGCCAATAAAACAGACCGAAGACATTACAAACCTGCTGCTTATTATTCCTTCACGCTTACGGGTTAAACTGAAATAAATATAATTAACTTGCACCCAGATACTCCACTATACGGGTTGGAAGTCACGGCCGCGTATAAATCTTGTTCTCTGCTTCCAGGACAGAAGTCCCCTTGCTACCCATTCCTTCCATTAGGGGCTGAAAGATGTCCCCACAAAATTCTAGGTCAAAGCTCTAGCCCTCAGTGGGATGGCACCTGGAGATGCGGCTCCTGGGAGGAGATGAGCTCCCGCGAGGGGGGCCCACAGGGCGGGGTTGGCGCCCGTCTGCAAAGAGACGCCCTGTGAGCACGAGGCAAGGAGAGGGCCACCTGCAGGCCAGGAAGAGAACTCTCATCAGGAAGGGGAAGATCTGTACCTCGATCCTGGACTCGCAGCCAGAACCGTGCGAACAGGTGTCTGCTCTGTCGGCCCCCACGTGCAGGGTGCCTTCCCCCAGCAGCCGAGCAGGCCAACACAGGTGCTCCTGTCCTCACACTCGGTCCTCCTCTCGTTCCTGGGGAGTCGGCCCGGCCCTCGCCTACACACTCCTGTCCCTGGCCCCTGCCTTCTCGGCCATCTCCAACGCCCTACTGAGTTGGAAGACCTTGGCCAATCATCACAATCGTGCCTCCGCTACCTCCGAGGAGCCCCTTGCTTCTCCCCGCCCTACCTCACTGGCCTTTCTAATTGTTGAGAGAAGACCGCACGGCTGTGCCAAATCCCGTTTCTCCCTGGATGACGCCGTGTCCCAGTCCCGCGGCAGCAGAACAAAGAACATTCCATCACATTCCATCACTCGTCCGCATCCACACACATCCTTGTCTCCGACATCTAGCCTATTTTTATTTCTGAGAGGGTCTTTCCCTTTTCGTCCTCACATCTCTCTGAATCATCACCCACGGCCTACCTTCTCGCTTGCCCCAGCCAGCTCTCCCCCGAGGGCCCAGGAGATCCCTTCTTTGCTTTGCTCACTCAGCTATCCCTGTCCGCATCTCAGGTCCTCAAACTCTCTCCATCCCCTTCTCAGAGATGCCTAACGCCCTCGGGCACCCCCCAATCCCCAAACGACAACCACCAAGCTTCCTTCAGGCTGGGGAAAACTCATCACACATTCTCTTTTTCCTTCTTCCACTGTCTGGTGCTCACTGTCCTGCCCTTCATTCCGATTCGTGCCTCCGTCACCACACTGACATCAGACCCCAGCACTGCGCTGGAAAGGCTTTCGGAGATGCGAGCCGACCCTCCCTGGGCAGCTCAACCCGATGATCTCAGCCTCCCCGCGGCCTCAGTCTTCACCCGCTCAGACTCAGCCACATCAGATATTAGTAACCAATCCCGTGCTTCCCTGATAACTTCTCCTACATAATACAGCAGAGAAGGTCAATTATCCAGCAATCAACTCGCCTAAAGCAAATCAGTCATGACATAGACTGCCCATCCTACAACAGCCAGCTAGAACTTCACAGACATACTCAAAATCTCTTAAGACCCATCCAATATCACGGCATTCTGTGGGGCCAGCGCAGACCTACCTGCGCGGCTGGGTCCACCCAGCCCCCACCCGGCGCCCTCCGCGCCCTCCACACCCTCCGCGGCTCAACAACCGCCATAATCCACCGCCTGGCAGGTGGGCGGGGGCACTTCCGGTGGCGTCGCGCGCACGCCGGAAGTGCCGCCCAGCTGCTTGCGGCTCCCGGGCCACGAGGTTTCCTTCGACCGAAGTGCGCACGCGGCCTGGAGTCGGGGACCCGCGGCCGGAGGACCGCCTCAAGAAACAGGAACACCCGGCAGGCTGTTTAAACACGTACACCCCCGGCTCCTCCCGCCCCTCCTGGCCTCTTCCGTCACCCCCCCCACCCCCCGGCTGAAAAGAGGGACCTCGAGAACCCTCTCTGGGGAACACGGGGATGCCACTCGGTGGGCTGCGGCGAGGTGCAGGTGCACCGGACTTAGTAACCTGCTGGGTTCCCGCAGTGCGCGAAGCCCCAGGCCCGGGGAAGCCGCATCCCTGTGCGTTCAGCGGCCACGGGTGTCTTGTTACGCGCGTTCTTACACTGTTAGGTCATTTCTAATGGGGGACTCTTTGCCCCTCCCCCAGCCCCTCTCCTCCCGGCAAGATCCAAGAGTGACTTTCTAAGATCCTCCTCTGCGAAGGCTATGACCCAGTGGAACAATGACAGTATTGTAGGGTGGGAGCAAAGTGCATTTTAAGTGAAAGGACAATAATCTGTTTTTTAAAATGCAGCATTTAGTCAGTTCCTCGCTGTTTCAGAACAAAGGGGAAAAACTCTTCTGAGATATGGAAGCACCTCCATGACCTGGAGCCAAACACACGGTCCCCTCCGACTCCCTGTTCACCTTTGCTCTGACTTTTGGTAACTGCGACCCTCAACCCTCTCCTTCCAAATATACATGACCCCCTCGGCCACCGACCTTTCTCTACTTCGGCTCTTACATGCATAATACAAAGTCACTGTCTCCACCTGATTTCCCTCCAGGTCTGCCGTAAAGTTCTGTCTGAAAGTCAACCACGTGTGTGCAGCGACTCTGCGAGACAATGTGAGACGTCAGTGCCCCTCGGGCCTTAAGATGTTCATAGTCAGACCACCCAGAGCAGAGCATTGAAACGACTGTGAAAGACGCGTAAAGGAAAAGGGAGAAAATCACCAGACTCCCTAGCTGACTGCAGGTGGACCCACGGGAATGACAGTGAAGATAAACCCGGATTTTCCACCTTGAGTAGTTTTGTGAATGACACCACTGCCTAATGGGAAAGAACATGAGAACTTCAAACCTGGATGGGTTAAATTCTACAGTTTTTAGAATACTAAGAAAAACATGATGAAAATAGATCTTAATTTCCTCTTTAGCTCCCTTATAATGACAGTAAGGAAGAAAACTGAGTAAAAGAGCCTGCCAACTGTCCAGTTGTAACTTGCCATATCTCTTAATGCTGGTAAAAATAGACAGGCTGAGCTGTCCATTGAAGGCTTATACTTGAGAAGAACAGTTTGGACCATTTAATACTAATCTGAGTTACCAGCACGCTTTGACAGAGGGTTAGTGCTGTGGAATGAATGTATGTGTTCCCTGGAAGTCTTATGCTGAAGCCCTAACCTCCAGTGTTTGAGTGCTTGGAGGGGACGCCTTTGGGAGGTAATGAACTCGAGACAAGGTGAGCGCTCCGGAAGAGACAGGAAAGACTCACCCTCTCTCTCTGCCATGTGAGGATAATGGAGGAAGGCGGCCGTCTGCAAACCAGGAAGTTAGCTCTCAGTAGGAACCGAATCCGCCTGCACCTCCAGAATCAGCCTGCGCCCCCAGAAGGGAGGCACACAAATGTCTGTGGCTTAGGCCACCCAGCCTACGGTATGTGTAACAGCAGCCCAGACTGAGTACGAGAGAAATATGCGTGTCACTTAAAAGGTATGATAAACAGAAGAAACAAAACAGCGAATTTCTCGTAATGTGCTAAGGCATTCAAGCTTTGAGAATTTTCCTTTGATGATTTTGATGAGCAAAAGTGCTAAATCCTACTTGGGCTGAGGATTAATTTATTCCTTTTGTCACAAAGATGTGTATGGCCTTACTAAACTGATCTCATATTTAGAGCAGAAAAAAGGAATCAATCAGTAGTTTTAAAAGGAGCATTGACCAGAAGTCCAAGGACAAGGAATTTTGTTCTGGTGATTTCACGTACTTGCCACACAAGCCTAGAAAAATCGCTAAAGGTAATTTTAGTGATTTTGCTTCTATCTATCTCTTCACTCAACAACGCATTGATTTGTCCATTCAACAATTGTTTTTGAGCACCAACAATATGCTAGGTACTAGAAATCTAGAGATAATAAAAACAGGGTCCTTGGGGCATCTGGGTGGCTCAGCTGGTTAAGCATCTGACTTCAGCTCAGCTCATGATCTCACAGTTCATGAGTTCGAGCCCCGTGTCAGGCTCTGTGCTGACAGCTCGGGGCCTAGAGCCTGCTTGGGATTCTGTGTCTCTCTCTTTCTCTGCTCCTTCCCCGCCCTCTATCTCTCTTTCAAAAATAAATAAACATTAAGAAGACTAAAATAAAATAAAATAAAAACAGGGCCCTTGCCTCTGACTCACGCTGAAGAGGTCGCATGGAGATCAAAGACGTGAGCAATGTCTGACCCGCCTACTTCCCAGGGCTGCTGTGAAGCTTTAACAAACTAGCTGGGAAGTGTTTTCAGAACATAAAGCTCCACACAGATAAGGTGCTAATGTTGCAAGGCATATATGTTCGTCAGAAGAGCAGAGTTCTTCGTGCAGGCCATTTGAGCTGTCATTACTAAGCTTGATAAGGTTTCTAGAAGTACAAAGCAATACAACAAAAATTAAGTGAACGCAGCAAAAGTGTTAAAAGTCAATGCAAGTTTAAAAGAACAAAACCAATGGGAAAATAAAAACGATATGAGGAAAGCCTCATAAACAGAAGCGGATGTTTTAAATCATTATCCTTCAGAAATCTCTGTCAGTTTAATAACAAGTTAAAGATCCGTATTTCAAATGAAGTACATTTTTCTAAGGTGAATTTGGTCTTATCAAATGATGTACTCAGTCTTGATAAATCTACCTATGTTTAAAAGCACAATAAAAAATGAAATTTAAACCAAAGGTTGCTGAGAACGCATAGTGAATATAAAAATTAGACTCAACTCAAAAGAATGAAAATCATACATATACCAAAGGAGACAACACGGATTCATGAATCATGGGAATAGATGCCCAAAAAACTCCAAATTTTACCCTCTGGGGATTTTTATGAGCTATATAATCAAGTACAGATGATCCTTTCTGAACTTTCATTTCTTGAACTTCTTTATTTACTTGGCCATTTCAAATTGTTATACACTCAAAAATTAAAGCAATATAAAGAAGAATACATTGAGAAGTCCCATTCCCACCAGGCCCCCTGCCAACACACACACAGTTATAATTTCCTGTGTATCTTCCCAGTGTTTTCAAGTAGCAAATAATGAACTTTCATGAATACAAGCAAAGCATGTCAAATGTATCCACCACCAAATACCAGCTTTCAGAGCTGCTTGATTTATGCAAAGCTTTCCTGAGCCAACGGCAT
This sequence comes from Suricata suricatta, assembly GCF_006229205.1. NCBI lineage: Eukaryota > Metazoa > Chordata > Mammalia > Carnivora > Herpestidae > Suricata > Suricata suricatta. Next base: position 142,280,927 of record NC_043706.1, read on the forward strand.
ACCATAATACAAGTCAACAGCTGCTGAGTGCCTACTATGTGCCAGGCACTAGTCTAATCACTTTCCATTTATTACATTATTTAACTTTCAAAATAACCCTATGATAGATTTGCTATTATTATGTCTACATCTTACGCAGAAGAGGAAAAGAAGACTATGAGATTAACTGGCTGAAGTTTACACAGCAAATGAGTAACTCAGCCATGTTTCAAATGAGTGTGTCTTCAGATTCCATGGTCCCTAATTCCTACTTTCCCACTACCTCTCAACCTTACTGCCTCTCAACAGTTCATAGGTTAAAAATCAAATACTGTGGTTGGCCAAAAAGTGACCTCCCAAAGGATAGCCATTGTCTAATCCCCGGAACCTATGAATGCTACTTCATATGGTGAAACATGGAATGAAGATTTTGAGAGGACGAGCTTGGCCTGGATGACCAGGTGGGCCCCGGATGCTGACGCTGCCATGGCGTGCCCCAGCGCTACGGGCTCCAGGAACTCGCTTCACAGGAAAGCGGGAGGAAAACGGCAGGAAAGCACGAATTGCCTTAAAGTTTATACGGGGAGAAACCCAGCAGAACAATTCAAGGAGAACGCTGCACACCAAACACTGGGCTCTCAAATTTAAATTCAATAGCTAAATGGCTCCTTCTGAGCAGCAGTTTAAGGAAAATAAAACAAGGAGTTTCCTTTCGGCTCTCAGGTCTTCGATGGAGAGAAGTTATTTTTGCTATAGACGCTTAGCATTTATTCCCTAAGAAGATGAAGAAATGTCTCATCCATTTCACTGTTTCATTAACACTAGCAGGACTGATACAAAAATGAATCACTGCATGTTTTGTCAAGTCAGAATTGGAAGATACCTAGCAGTTAGCAAACTCCAGGCCCACCCATCGTGACTGAGGGCCAAATGTGAGGAAAACTCCAGGCGCGGACCTTACAAGGGAAGAGACTTTATCAGGCGGGCAGGGGGCGGACCTTATTTTCATAGAGCACCTGAGAGCAGAGTTAGAAAAGACTGAAACATACACAAGCTACTACACACCTTGAAGTTTTTACAAAAAGCATGAACAAATCTACCAAAATGTTTGGATTTCCTAGAAATAACGAACAGGATTTAGTCAATCAATCTTAAAGCATACAGCTTGGTAGAATGCTACATTTAATGCGAGCCTTCAAAGGCTTCCTCCAAAAAGCCTTTCTGGTCCTAATCTGTCAGAAGATCACGTCTGACGTTGGATAAACTGACTTTAAATCCATCAGCCAGTAAGGTGGTGGTTTCCCCCACTTTAAAGCATGAATGGTCTCCTCCTTCCCTGATTCGTACAATGGAAGAATGAGGCATAGCAAGTACTCTGGGAAAGCACCGTTCAAAACCAGACCAAACCAAGACTTGCTTTTCACGTGTCTTCCAGGAAAAAGAAGTGATTATTTCTGCCTTTCGAGAATTGCTGCAAACTGCAGAGGTTAAATGAAGAGAAGCACCTCATAAAGATCTCCGCACCCAGAAATACCCAGAAAACCCTGCTGCCAGCGAACTCGGAGCCGTGCAGGGCACAGAATCCAGATGAGGTTCACCACTCCAAGTGCAGTGCTCCCTTACCGTTCTGTTCCTGTTGCCAATCCTATGACACTAGGTGACTCCCTTCTGTTTTGACACATTAGCCTTTGCACACTTACCAACCAGAAATGCTATCTTCTGTTCTGAAGGTAATTTATAAAGTTGACAAATACTGCCTTAAAAACTGGATGGTTTGGGGGCACCTGAGTCGCTCAGTCGGTTAAGCGTCCAACTTTGGTTTGTGAGTTTGAGCCCTGCATTGGGCTCTGTGCTATCAGCTCAGACCCTGGAGCCTCCCTCAGATTCTGTGTCTCCGTCTCTCTCTGCCTTTCCTCCACTCATGCTCTGTCTCTCTCTGTCTCAAAAATGAATAAACATTAAAAATAAAACTGGATGATTTTTCTTTTCAACTACACATCTATTACATTTCAAATTAAGTTATTCTTATTATAAGAGACACCAGGAGAAAATACCTCTCCCATCTCAACTCCTCCCCTACTGTGGCTTAATATCAGAGCAACATCTTGGTATTAAACTATTGAGGAGTGAGAGAAGTGAACTTACTGGGTCCCCTGCCATCAAAGCCAGTGTTTTAAAAAACAGTTCAAGGTAAACATGAAGTAAAATGCCTTCATTTAAGCTACATTTGAGTCTCTGCATAGACACTAGAAATGAGTTAAATTTAAAAAGCGTTGTTTTAAGTGTAGACGTGTAACTCAATCACAACGACCATGAGGAAATCATAGATTTCAGTTATTTCCCCTCAATTAACAAAGTGTTTAAATCAAAATAAATGAGGAAATGGGACAGAGTTGCTTTGCCCAGAGACTTTCTCGTCATACCATGGTGGTCATCTGGATTCTAAGAGCATAACGCAAGGCAAGAGTATGTTTACTGGGAAGAGAAGGAGCAGGGGCGGGGTGAAAGAGGGAAAGCTGGAAGCACGGCGGTGTAAAGCGGCGCGGCCGCCTTCGTGTCTGCGAATCGAGCAGCAGCGCACTGGGGCCTCTCCCGGCCCCCAGGACAGCCGGCGCAGATCAGGCGCTTTCCCTGCGGTACTCCCAGCGCGCCCTTGTTCTGATTTCAAGGCCGGACTTGGAATAAGGCTTAAGTCCTGTACTTGCAATAAAACTGGGGCGGCTGTAGTCCGGTGTGGGCGCGAACTCATCTGGGTGTTGCTGGCTTGGCTCTGCTGCCGTGAGCCTGGCGGGGCCGCGCTCTCTCTCGAGGCCCGGGGTTCCCAGGAGCGAGGGGCGCAGGCGGGCCGGGCGGCGGGCCGGGATGAGAGCTGCCCGCGGGACCCAGCCGGCCGCCCGCTCTGCATCCGCGCCAAAAGGCAAGGTCAAACTCACCTCACACTTGAGACACACAAGCCAAGAGCTCAAACAGCTCCTCAAAAGATACCTAAAAATGTTGCTGTAGCCGCTGAATACACAGTAGCCTGACAGAAATTAGGAATATAGCCTTCCTGGGGCTGCTTTCCGCGGGTTTATGCAGTTTGCCAGAAGAGAGGAACTTAATCCACAAAGCTGACCATTCACTCGTCAGTGCTTTCTGTTTAAGGGACTGCATGATGCGTTTATAAAAAACAGATTCAAATATCTATTTTAAAATACAAATAGACATAAATGCTATTATCACATTTAAAAAAACACTCATTATAGTATAATCGGTTTTAATTGAAATCCATACATATATGTGTATATATTATGTGTGTATATATACACACATAATAAAGTTCAAAATGCCCTAATTAGGAAAGTTGATATGACTCAATATTCTAAAATGAGCAAAAGCAGCATGAATATGGGATACTACAATAAAATAATTTTTAAAAATAAAATAATTCATATCTTGATTATTACATCAACACAATCTACAGCTAATATTAGGACATTACATAAGTCACATTACAATATCTTTAAAGCCTTATATTAAATATTTGTTTTAATAAAGGGATTTTGATTATATCTTTAAAAAATTTAAAAAGGCAAATGTACTCCCCAACTATTCATCCTATAAGGACACTAATAGCATAAGTCACGTAGGTCATTCTGAATCAGTTAAGGATGCAAAAGAGTATCAAGTCAAAATTCTAGACTTATTAAAAACTTTCCTCAGATTTCTTATTCTATCATAGCCCCCGAAACCAATTATTCTAAGTGAGCTAAATCATATTAACACTTGTACCATGAGATGAGATTCCTACTCATCTATACGAGCCTGTAGCACATAAGCGTTCTTATCTTTAAAATTTTCTTAACATTTATTTTTGAGAGACATAGAGAGACAGATCATGAGCAGGAGAGAAGCAGAGAGAGAGAGGAACACACAGAATCTGAAGCAAGCTCCAGGCTGAGCTGTCAGCACAGAGCCCGACACGGGGCTCGAACCCACGAACTGTGAGATCATGACCTGAGCTGAAGTCAGACGCTCAACTGACTGAGCCACCCAGGTGCCCCAGTACACAAGCTTTCTATTAATTGCTTTCTACACGGATTACTTGATATAATAATTTTTTTCATTCCTGGTAAGGAAGAACTCTGTGATATTAGTTTTGATTTTGAGAGAGCAGTAGTTAATAAATAAACTTATTAAACGAATATATACATTTTTAGCTTTAAATACTGAAAACCCTTAAAAGTACTAATACCCAAGGTTCAGTGAGCACATCTAGGACTCAAGTAAGTCTTCATTACTAAATACCCTTTCTCCATTAACAGGACCAGGGCTCCCTGGAGAAATGGCTGATTCCCGGTATGAAATAGGAAAACAAAAGTAATTATGGAAAAACCCATGCTAGAAGGCCAAGGAATATCTAAGGCTACCAGGCAGTACATGGAATGGACCAAGGAAATGTTTTGCAAGGATTCACATGGGCCAGATCTGGGGCATTTTGAGGATCAGAAACAATATATATAGCAATGGACTGTGATACATGAAGTATAAAAGGAAAATGGACACATGTGGTACTGTATTACTGTACACTGAAATGTAAAAGAAAATCAAAGTCCATAGTGATTCCCAAAGTAAAACAAGGAAGGGGGAAGCTCTTCTTTATGGGATAATTCAAAATTTAAATGAGGAAGGAGTAGCATTTTTCAAAAAACATCCTTTTGTGAACCTCAAAGTCATAGTTCAAATAAAGATAATCAATGAATGCTAAACCCGTGTGAATAACAGGGGTGAGAGCTGGTGTTCACATGGCTTGTTACAAAGGAGAAAAGATGCCTTTACAGTAGAGACATCTGGCGGACACCGACTGAACCGAAGAGCAAATTTAGCAGCACTAAAAATAGAACTGACATCACGTGATACAGTGAAAATGTGTGCAGAGAACCATATACTCTCCTGCAGAATTTGAAGGAGAAGTAGCAGGAGGGAAGGCTGGAATAAAGCCCCGGATGGTGAAGTAGGGATTATCTCCAACCTGTGGATGAAGAAACGGAAATCCAGGATCTCACCACTGGCAACGTTGAAATTTGAACCAGGTCCTTCCGGGCCTAAAACCCAGATTCTTTTGACTGCAGGAGCCTGGCAATCTCAACCTGATCATCCATTCTCCCACATTTTGCAAAGAAACTTGGCCAAAACTTTGATACTCTCCTTCACAACTTTCTCCCCAGCTCCACACCCAAAGCATCAGGAAATCCTGTTGGCTGTACCTTTAAAATATATTCACAGCCCCACCACGGCTCGTCCAGTCGACTGACTCCACTGTAGCCCAGGCCACCGTCATCCTTTGCCCAGAATGTCCACTGGCCGCCTAACCCGTCTCCCTGTGTCAGCTTCTCAGTGCAGAAGCCGGGTGATTTTAGTAAGACAGACAGGTCACTTCTCTCCTTAAAACTCTTGAACGGCTTCCTGTGTTACTTAAAGGACAGACAAAACTTGTCATGGGTTCTGAACACCCTATACAGTCCTCGCTTTTCCCCCTTCCTCGCTCCCTGACCTCTCTGCATTGCCTCCAAATATTCCAGCCATGCTCTCAGGTCAGGTTTTCACGCTTTCTCTTTGTTCCCTCTGAAACCCTGTGGCCAGCGATCTGCATGGCTCACCTGCCTAAAATCTTCACTCAGATCGTACCTTCTTGGTGCGACCTTCCCTGCTTGTATCAGAAGTGTAAGTATACTCCGTCTCCCCCTCCCTGTCACACTTTCCTCCATAGCACGTACCTCCAACCTGATGTGCTATTTATTTTTTTTAATGTTTATTCATTTTTTGAGAGACAAAGAGAGACAGAGCATGAGCAGAGGAAGGGCAGAGAGAGAGGCAGACACAGAATCTGAAGCAGGCTCCAGGCTCCGAGCTGTCGGCACAGAGCCCGACGCGGGGCACCTGGGGGTGGCTCAGTCGGTTCAGGATCCGACTCTTGATTTCAGCTCAAGCCATAATCTCACGGGTTTCTGAGTTCAAGCTCCGTGTCGGGCTCTCCAGTACAGAGCCTGCTAGGGATTCTCTCTCTCCTCTCTCTGCCCCTCCCCTGTGCACTCTCTCTCTTTTTCTCTGTCTCTCAAAATAAATAAACTCTAAAAAAAAAAAAGCCCAACACTTTAAAAAGACTTTTTTCCCCACTTATTTTCTGTTGAGGTAAAAACCCAAACCAGCCAATGCACGGGCTAATTAAAATACCCATATATATTTTGGCAACTCTTTAATTGCATTTCAGAATGGTTAAAATTTCATTCTGCAAAAGTTGAGAAGGAAACTTTATTACTCGTCATTGAATTTTTGTTCTTATTTCCACATTTTGGAGAGAGATCACTCCATATGACTAGCTATATCAAAGATATCTTAAAAATATAACTTTTAAGACTTATGGGCAAACCCACTGGTAACTTACTGTCAGAGTTTGCTTTTCCTTTTTTCTTTTTTTTTAATGTTTTACTTATTTTTGAGACAGAGACAGAGCATGAGAGGGGGAGTGCAGAGAGAAGGAGACACAGAATCCGAAGCAGCTCCAGGATCTGAGCTGTCAGCACAAAGCCCAACAAGGGGCTTGAACCCACGAATGTGAGACCATGACCTGAGCCGAAGTCGGATGCTTAAATGACTGAGCCACCTAGGCGCCCCCAGAGTTACCTTTTCAAACAAGAAAAGCAACTGACAAAATACCTTTTAGCAAAACTGTACTTAAAACCTGCCAAACTTAAAGCATTTGTCCAGAAGTTGTTCCCCATTATGATAAAGGAAGTTCTTCCCCTGATCTGTAAGGAAGGTACAAATGAGTGACATTGGGCAATGGGCTCGTGCTAAGGTTCAGATGTGAAAAATGGTCATAATAATAAGAGCAATCTCGTAAGGATTATTGTAAAGAATAATAAAGAGAATGGGTGTAAAACTTCTAATATCCGGTCTAGAACGTGATTGTTGCTCAACAAATGGCTCCTTGGGTCCTTCCATTTTCAGCTTCGCTCAGACAGTGAGTAGAATCACAAACCCATTTTCAGGGAAGAAAAGTTCCATCATCTCCACACTTTTTCAAATTAACCAAGAAGACTCTACGTTACTAATCCTGGACGAGCGGTTAGAAATGTGCCTTGTTACGAGCCAGGAGCGCAGCTACGGACCTCAGAGACAAATCCGTCATGACTGCCCTTGCACTGGCTCATCCTCTCTCGTCTCTGGAAGAGATCTCCAGATGTCTCCCTGGAATGCTTTGCTCCCACCTGCCGCCTCCCCCAGATGTGCCCTCCAGCCCTTCAAAGAGGTGAGATGCCAGCCCTTCCAGAAAGTTCCTCAACATCAGCCCAAACTCCAAGCCAGACAACCTAACGTCTTCTGATCTCTTCTCCACTCCAGTTACTTCCAGAACTGCTGCCTTACAGGACCATCAGGGATGAACTTTAAAGAACACAACAATCAGAAGAATTTTAGATGGACTCCTCTCTAGTGGGACCGCCTGGGGCTCCAACACATGTGTGACAGGCGCTCAGCCGAAAAATAACGCAGGCAGAGACCGGGCACAGGGCCTGGCGGCCTTGACCTTCAGAAGGCAGCCAGACCTGGACCTGCGCACGCAGTCCTCAGTTTACCTCCCTCACTTGCAATCAGATGCAAATCGCGGCACAAATGCACGGCTTCCTTCCTGCTGTCGGACAGACAGCATCCCAGCCAGGGGTGAACTCGGCCCCGTGGGTCCCCCTTGAGCACCTCGGAAAAATGGACAGCCGGAGGAAACCGTAAAGCCACCACCTTGGTCACCCACCCCACACTGACTAGGAAGGTCTTAGGGGCGCCCGTTTCCCAGCCACTTAGAGAACCCAGGGTCCTGAACCAGACGTCACCGAGCGCCCGGCAGCCCGTAACTGCCTAATGAGCACTCGCCGCAGCATCGTTTGAGCAAGCCCCCTCCTCACCATGTAACGTTGCCATGCCACGGGAAGCCACTGACTGCCAGGACTCGCGGGCGGGAACAGGGACGCTCGGGCCACCAGCCCGGAGCCTCTACGCAGGCCTCGCTGGTCCCTCGGGCAGCCTGACTCCCCTGGGCCACACTGGGCACACGGGCAGTGCTGGGGGCAGAGACGGCACAAGCCGTCAAGTCACATCCTTTCTGCGAAGAGTCACAGCCGACACCAGCGGCGTCTTCTCCTGCCCAGCTCCCGTGGGCCCTGGCCCACCAACTGCCCTCCAACAGATTCCAACTGCTGAGGCAACAGATTCCAACTGCCGAGGCTGAGGACAAGCTGGTTCCCTTCGGCGCCGTTGACATCACACTCCCCGCTGACATCACAGTCCCCGCCTGGAATCCTCACCTCCCCACACCCCACACCCCTGCCCACCAGAGGCGTCTGGCGCAGGTGACACTTCCCACCCAGGTGGGCATCTGACCCCTGGCACTCCATCGTTTTCGCCCCTCCAGGAATCCAGGGAAGGCACAACGGGGGGGTGGGCCCATGGCCAAGAGAGCCTGCAGACGCCCTGGGGTGCAAACCAGCCTGCAGGGAGAGAGAGCAGCAAGGGCCCAAGCACGGCTGTCTAGGAAAGTGGCAGCGCGTGAGTTCCCTGTCAAGTGAGGCTGGGAGATCAGGGTGAAAACCCAGTGAGAAAGTGGGTTGTCACGTCAGGGTCTTTATTTCTATTTAAGAAGCTAAACTCTGTGTGTGTGTGTGTGTGTGTGTGTGTGTGTGTGTGTGTCCTAATGTGTCCTTCACCTTACAACATCGTGACTCTTCCCTGCGGGCTCACTGTGACAGAATCAGAGCACCTCCCCCCCTCCTCCCGTAATACCCCCCTCCCCCCTCTCCCTTCCCCCGTAGGACCCCCCTCCCCCCTCCCTCCCCCCGTAGGACCATCCTCCCTCCCCCCTTCCCCCTGTAGGACCCCCCTC
>NC_043706.1:142289919-142292749 GCF_006229205.1 Suricata suricatta
GGACCATCCTCCCTCCCCCCTTCCCCCTGTAGGACCCCCCTCCCCCCGTAGGACCCCCCTCCCCTGGTATTGGCGTCCTCACTGCATCCTTCTCTCTGGATCCCACGGCAGACTGACGTCCCCGTGTTTCCTCATCACACCTTCCACTCACACACCACAATCTCCAGGAGGACCTTGAGACCACCGAATCAGGGACACAGAGGCGTATTTGCCCACAGACGTGTCCACAGGGCCCGCCAGGCTGCCTCTACCCACTGGGACAGGACTGTATCGAGCACAACCGCACAGTCGCATTTGTAATACTGCTCCACCCTCCACCCGTGAGTCCCAAATAAGGAACTAATTCTTCAAACATACCTGAGGCAGAAAGCAGTATTCGCCAAATCTAGGGGTCCAAGCAGATGGAGACGATGCAGCTCCTCAAACGCAATAATATTCACGTTCTGTGTTGCAAACGGTTCCGTATTGCCAGTAACTCGCTAACGCTTACCGAGCGCTCGCTCTGTACTATGCTGCGTTTGGTGTCACTTAGCGGCGTTATCGTATCGATGCGTCCAGCTTCCCGAGAAAGGACAGAGGAGAAGCCAAAACACAGACACTGGAGACTCCAAGCCTCTGAGACGCCGCGGCCCTGCCCTCAGTCATCTCCCAGGGGTCCTCGCTTTCAAGATGTCCTCCCGTCTGGGTGCCTCCCGTCCTGACTCTTGCACACTAAGAACTCGCTAACCGACAACGTCGTAGTCCTTCACGAAACTTTACATCGATTAGTCTGGCAGGCTGTTCTCTGATGTTTTGATTTGTCCTTCCAGGCATTAAATAACCCGTAAGGTCTGTCATGCCTGCCTAACCCATTACTGATACTTCATGACTGTACTGTCTCAGTCTCTCAATACGAAGAGTCGTACTGAAGGGCCTCACCAACTACTGCAGTATTGAATCCAACTTTATTCTGGTTGTAGTAACTATTATGTGGTGGATGTCAGAAAATGAAAGAGAAACTGCTTTTGTAATCAATATGTTTTAAAATTTTTCTTAATGTTTATTTTAGAAAGAGAGACAGAGTGTGAGTGGGGAGGGGCAGAGATCGGGGGAGACACAGAACCCAAAGCAGCTCCAGGCTCTAAGCTGTCAGCACAGAACCCGACGCAGGGCTCGAACCCACAAACAGTGAGATCATGACCTGAGCCGAAGTCAGCAGCTTAACTGACTGAGCCCCCCAGGCGCCCCCTGTGATCAATACTTGTCTGTAAAGCAGACACCACGACCAGGATACACTGAGCAAAACAGATGGAGATGACCAGCGTGTACCGTCCACGCTGCCGTGGCTCTCTTCGCCACTCAGCCGGCCCCGGCCATCGCCACAGGCTCTTCCCGGCACAGGAAAGTAAGTCAAGAAAGTAACTCCAGCTGAGGCATCAGGCTGTTCCAGGAAACCAGTCCCCCACCGCCAGCCCACACCGTCTCCCCGCCTCCACCCACCCACCTCTGCAACCCACGCCACACCCTTTCTCAACCAAACTCTCAACAGGTCCAGCCACCACCCAAGGGGGTGACTCTGCACTCTCCCGCTGCTGGCCTCTGAGGCTTCGTTAACAAATGTACCACTGCAGGGGCGCGGGGCGGGGGAGCTCAGCTGGTCCAGTGTCCAACTTCGGCTCAGGTCACGGTCTCACAGTTCGTGGGTCCGAGCCCCGCGTCGGGCTCCATGCTGACAGCTCCAAGCCTGGAGCCTGCTTCAGATTCTGTGTCTCCCTATCTCTCTGCTCCTCCCTGCTCATGCTCTGTGTGTGTATCTCTCTCTCAAAAATAAACACTAAAAAAATTTTTTTTAATGTACCACTGGAATGTCCCTGCACACATGAAACGTTGGTCACCGAAGAAACTAGGAACCACACTTCAGAGGAGGAACATTTCCCCCGAAGCTGAGTTTCGAGGTCCAGCATGTGGACAGGCTCCTCCCAGAGTCCTGGGAAAAACCCTAGCAATGCATTCTTGAGAAACTTGCAGAAGTGAGGTATTTCTGTGTTCTTTTTCACAAAGAAGGCATCTTCACAATATAAAGTTCAACCCCACAAAAATCCCGCACTCCTAAATGGCACCTTGCGGAAGGACTGGTGACCAACGTCCGGGCAAGTCTGTATTATATGTATTTATGTGATACCAGAAGTTGTTTCTCCTCCAACATGAAAACAAAATTAGTTAACCTTCGGCAGAAGGGAAATAAGAAAAAGACAAATTTCATGCTAAAAAGAACAAAGTAATTATGTACTACGATATGCCTCCTTTTCAGATATATTTTGAAGCATTTCTGGTAACTGGTAGGCATCTTTTTTTTTAACGTCTTGCAGGAGACGCGGGGGACAGGATGGCAGCTCTCCCAAAGGACCTGCTGTGTGGCCGTGGTGAGGAAAAGTACCCAACGGCCTTATACCCCACGGAAGTGCCTCTAAAACTCCCTGATATTTACGAGAGATTAGCGCTGGACGGAAGTGACATGAGGACCAAGGCAACTAGAAACGAAAACATCAAATCAGAGAAGTAACAGTTAGTAGCACAAATGACACCTCTAACGCCCCACGTTTGAGGCTGAGAGGAGGCTGGTGGAACCAGTGAATACCCATGAGCAGGAAGGCTGTGGAAGGCCCTGCAGGGCGCGGCCTGAGGCGCAGGGCTCGCCCAGGCCGTGAGGATGCGGCCCCCCCCCACTGCTCGTGAGGATGCGGCCTCCCCACTGCTTGTGAGGATGCGGCCCCCCCCACTGCTCCTGAGGATGCACCCCCTCCCACTGCTCGTGAGGATGCGGCCCCCCCCCACTGCTGGTGATGATGCG
>NC_043706.1:142292849-142297969 GCF_006229205.1 Suricata suricatta
GGTGCATACAATAGTATTCAGGATTAGCAAAGTCGAGTGTGTGAGAAACTGGGGAGGCTTTGCCCTCCTGGCATCCATTTCTTCTCTTTTGGAGCTTTTATCACAAATTTTAATGGTAGATTTTAAAAAATTGTTTTTAATGTTTGTTTATTTTTGAGAGAGAGAGAGAGTGTGCATGCAGGGAGGGGCAGAGAGAGAGGGAGACAGAGAACCCCAAGCAGCTCCAGGCTCTGAGCTGTCAGCACGGACCCCGACACAGGGCTCGAACTCACGAACCGGTAGATCATGACCTGAGCCGAAGTTGGATGCTCAATGGACTGAGCCCCCCAGGCGCCTCAATGGCAGATTTACTGAGTAAGTATGCACATAACTGCCTTTCTCCTCAGGCCGCAGTAACGCCCAGGCGGGGGAGGGGGCGTTAGAGCCCCAGGGTCACCCAGTGCCTGAGAAACAAGAGACGCTCCATAAATATTTCCAGTAAGCGAATCATGATCTGTGCTGTTTACGGGGTGACACCTTACACCACAGCCCTCTCTCCTAACCATCAGCCCAGTGACCCAGCTGCCTGGTGACACGCGCCCCCGAATGTCCGTGTGCCGGCCACCTCGCAAAGCTGCGGGATAAAACTGAACTTAGCCTCTCAAGAAACTCTGTATCCACGCTCTCAAAAGCACGCAAAGATGAGACACACGTATCCTGTGCAGCATTACTTCACAGGCGCAAAAATAAGGAAATAATTGGGAACATCCAACGGGATGGGACACTGCTTGCCTTTCTACACTAATGAAGAAAGTGGACCCGTCTCTGTGCACTTAGACCCAACAAGCCGGAGAACGGCTCATCCTGCGTTAAGTGACAAAAGAGGGGCGCCTGGGTGGCTCAGTCAGACTGACTGAGCCTCAGATTGGTGGGTTCGAGCCCCACGTCAGGCTCTGTGCTGACAGCCGGGAGCCTGGAGCCACATCAGATCCTTTCTCACCCACTGGCTGCCCCTCCCCCCATCAAAAGTAAATAAACATTAAAAAATTTTTAATACAAAAAGAAGGTTGCAAAATGCATATTTCTGTTCAAAACCATCATCACACACACGTGTAGTTTAAAACGTAGGGTCATGTACGGGGAGGGGAATTTCTCCTTTATGTTGAACATGGTTCACACCATTGAGTTTTCTAAGGGAATAATCACATGACCAAGGAATGTCAACAGTAATAAAAAACAGTCAGAAAAATGAATCTTTTCTGCATTTCTAATCTTTATTATGAACTTCTCATGCTTAGTCACAAATCCAAACCTTGGTTGTTCTCCTGGGCTCCTTCTTTCCCTCACTTATGGAATTTTATAAATACACACATCTTTATCAATTTTAATTCCTTAGCATTGGAATGACACTTAACATTTTTGATATCTATTCTCTTCACCCCATCCCCCCACCTTAATTTAAGCCTTGATCACATCATTCAAGGCTGTCTCCTAACCGGCTTCCTGTCCCTCACTTTGACACTCTTCACCCTGACTCCTTGGCTTCCACACTTCCAGAACCTCCACTAGAGAAGGAAGCAGGCCAGCAAGCAGGCCACAGCACAGATCTAACCCTTCCGGGCCCCCTTCCAGTCTGTGCAGCAGAATCCAATCCAATCACCGCCAAAACATCGCCTTGCACCATGTCTGCCACCGCGCCCCATAGTTTTCTAATAATAACCCTCCTGGCATTCCCTAAATCTTCCATAGTTTTGTCCATGCTCTCTCCCTTAGCCTCGAAGGTGCTCCCCTTTCCCAACTCCGCTCTGATTAGGAACTCTGCTCTGACTAGGAATTCAAGCCAAGTGTCACCTCCTCCTCAAACTCTTCTGTGTCCCTCAAATGGAATGCTCCTTCCTCTGTGCTCTCGCGAAGCTTCCACCGCACCACTAAAATCAAACAGGGGCCCCCGCGTAAGCCGCTGCTGAGTTCCAGGAACTTTAAATGCTTGCGCCTCCCAGATTAACGCTACTTCGAGGTCGGCAGCCTTCCGCGTTTTATAGCTTACAAAATGTTGAAACGGCTCCTGTTTTAGGAATGACAAAACAGAAGTCGGCTCCTGTTTTAGGAATGACAAAACAGAAGTCAGAAGGGCTGGGAGGGAAGGCAGGGGAGTGAGAACTTGCCCAAAACCTTATGGTAGAAGAGATTTCAGCACCCGCCAGGTTGCATCGCTTCTATTAACATTTCATTGTACTTAACTTGCTTACATCTCTTCCTTTCTCTGCAAAGCCCTAATCTTCTTGGGGACAGGGACTAGTTCTGATTCATGCTTTGATCCTCAGACCTAGGACAGAGCTGGGCACACAGCAGGGGCTCAGACAGTCACTGGGCAATGCAGCCAAGTGAGTCAGGAAGGCCACAGCCAGTAGGGGACCCAGGCTTTGGAGTCACACAGCACGACCTCGAATAAACATTTCAACTCCAAGCCTCGGTTTCCCTAAAAGTCCAAAAGTGATGAAAAGAACTGTGTATAGGGCTGTGAAAAGCTGTCACAAGATAACACAAAGCACCTGACACAGCCTGGGACACAGCAGCTCCTCAAAACTGCTCTCAACGGCTACAGTATCAGTGAAGAAACAGAAACTCACTCCCAAGACAGGCATCAGCTGGTAAGGGCTGAGTTTTGCTGATGTAACAAACGATCCCAGAAGCTCAGTGACGTAAAACACCAAGGATTTATTTGCACTCACTAAACTTGGCCCCAGAAGTCCTGGGGGCTTACCTCTACTCAAGAACTCAGAACAAAACCTCCTAGGACACATCACTGCCTGTCACAGCAGGGAAAGAGGACCCGGAAAACCGTGACACCTCACCTCCCTCCACATTTGATTGGCCAGAGCAAGTCACATGATCCATCATAAGCTTGAAGGGGACGAGGAAAGGCAGTCTTCCCTCATTCTTTGGAGAAAGACTGGAAGTATCACATGACCACTGGCCGCAGTGGGAATAGAAAAGCAGTTCTTAGAGCAGTGGGTGGAGCAGGTGTGCAAGTAGGGAACACGCTGAGGGCAGGCAACGGGACGAGGGGGACAGAGGTCGGCACGGGTCAGAGACCAAGTCAGGTCCCGAAGAGCACCTGTGGTGGGACCTGCGGTGGCTGAAACGCAGAACACATGGGGGCCACAGGAGCCTGGGCCCATCAGTGAAGACAGGCCGATTCAGACTGTGGAGGGCGTTTGTGCTGTAACAACGGCCACACGAGTGGCAGGAACCCAGGAGACCACGATGATAGTCGGAATTTAATGTGATCAATGTAGGGTTCTTGATATTCCGATAGGAAGTGTATTTATTCTGCTGTTACCTTGTCGTAATTACTTTATTTACTGATCTTTATGTTAGAAATGGTTAGCACTCTGGACTCTGATTTTTATGTTAGAGAAGGTGTGAGCAGGGGAGAGGGGCAGAGAGAGAGAGACAGAGAGACAGAGAGTGGGAAAGAGCGAGGGCAAGAGAGAGAGAGAGAGAGAGAGAGAGAGAGAGAGAGAATGAGAACCAGCAGGGGAGGAGCAGGAAGGGAGGGGGACAGAGAATGGGAAAGAGCGAGAGCGAGAGAGAGAGAGAGAGCGAGAACCAGCAGGGGAGGGGCAGGAAGGGAGGGGGACAGAGAATCCCAAGCAGGCTTCATGCTGTCAGCACAGAGCCTGACGCAGGGCTTAAACCCACGAACCACAAGATCATGACCTGAGCCAGAGTCAGACGCTCCCCTGACCCAGCCACGCAGGCACCCCTCCAACTTCAAGTCTTAACAAACGAGTCTTTGGGTACAAACAGCTGAGGACCCAAAGCAGTGTTCAGGTCAGTCCTGACACTGTCCCCGGCCCTCGGCTCTACAAGGGACTCTCTCCTGAAACCGCGTTCTTTCCATCCAACCGAATTCCAACATGTTTCTCAACTTTTTCAACTGCCAGAGACAAATCTTAACTCAGACCAGCTATGCAAAAACAAAACAAAACAAACAAACAAAAGGTGTGAAGCCCTGAGGCGTCACCTAGTCCAATGGCAAACTGTGTGTAAGAGAAACACGAGACCTGTGTGGACGCAGACATCTTCAGGGCCCCTGTTACTAAGTTGTAATGGAGTACTTGTTACTAAGTTGTAATGGATACTTGTTACTAAATTGTAACGGAGTACTTGTTACTATGTTGTAACAGAGCACCTGTTACTATGCTGTGATGGAGTACTTGTTACTATGTTGTAATATGTTGTGAAGGAGCACCTGTTACTATGTTGTAATAGAGTACTCGTCACTATGTTGTAATAGAGTACTCATTACTACGTTGTGATGGAGTACCTGTAACTACTTTGTAACAGAGCACCTGTGACTGTGCCGTGAGGTGACTGACACGCGGCCCTGTGTCCCACATGGTGGGACCAGAACTCTGCGTCACCCGCCGTCCTGGCAGCCCTGAGGCAGGCTCCGACCAGCACTGCTGGGGTAGAATCCCTGGGCCAGATGATGGGACACCATGAAGTGTGAGCCCCGATTCACGGCCTCCTCGCGCAGCAGGAGAGGAAGGTCTGCTACCAGAGGGGCGTGGGGAAGAGAGAGAAGCCGTGATCACTAACCCGGAGGATTCTTTCTCTCTGAAACTAACTCCGTCTCTGAGTAAACACCTGCGGGCTTATCAGCTTTGCTAGCACAGCCGTCACGTAGGGTCATTGCCGTGAAAGCAACAGGAAGAAAATTCTCGATAAATATTAATCTGGTTTCCTCCGAGAAGACCTGCCACGATGTTTGGATTAAACAAGTTACATTTGTTTCATACACCTGGAGGTGTAACAAAGACCGCGCACTGCTCAGGCTACCGGGTCCCGTTCATTCAAATCAACTCTCTTCCCCAGCATATGAAGACTTGCCAAATTCTGCTTAAAAATTAGACTGTTGGGGACACGTCTCCAAAGGGGACATCCAGATGGCCCACAGGCACCTGAAACGATGCTCAGCGTCACTCAGCATCAGGGAAACACACATCAAAACCACACTGAGATACCACCTCACGCCAGTCAGAGTGGCTAAAATGAACAAATCTAGAGACTATAGATGCTGGCGAGGGTGTGGAGAGACGGGCACCCTCCTGCACTGTTGGTGGGAATGTAAA
>NC_043706.1:142298069-142340622 GCF_006229205.1 Suricata suricatta
CCAGGGTGTCATGCTAAGCGAAATAAGTCAGGCAGAGAAGGAGAGATACCATATGTTTGCACTCATAGGTCTAACAGGAGAACAGGAGAAACCTAATGGAGGACCAGGGGGAGGGGAAGAGGGAAAGAGAGTTGGGAAGAGAGGGGGACGCAAAACCTGAGAGACTACTGAATACTGAAAACGAACTGAGGGTTGAAGAGGGAGGGAGAGGAGGGAAAAGAGGTGGTGGTGATGGAGGAGGGCACTTGTGGGGAAGAGCACTGGGTGTTGTATGGAAACCAATTTGACAATAAACTATTTTTTAAAAAATAAATAAAATAAAATAAAATAATTAGACTGTTGGGGCACCTGGGTGTTTCATCCGATTAAGCGTCTGACTTTTGATTTTGGCTCAGGTCATGATCTCTTGGTTCATGAGATGGAGCCTCACACTGGGCTCTGTGCTGACATCACAGAGCCTGCCTGGGATTCTGACCCTTCTCTCTCTACCCCTCCCTTCCGTGCACACACACTGTCTGTCCGTCTGTCTCTCTCTCTCTAAAATGAACATTTAAAAAAGAAAGAAAATCACAGCGCCATCACTACGTGCTGCAGGGAACTTCAGCTGGTCCCCAGGCCGCATGGCAGCTTCCCTTACTGCCTCCACACGCTCTGCCCCTCCCCCCGAGTGCTAGCACAGACATCGCAAACGGCGGACGACAGACTTCACGTCAGGTTTCAACAGTCCCACAGGGAACAAATACCTACACAAGAACATCCAGGCTCCGTGATCGACTGTGAATCTGAAAGCAGACCAAGTGAGACTTCTGTGGCTCCAGGAATAACAGAAAGTGTTTGTGATGTGAAATCGTCACTATTCTATTTCTCCAAGCGACGTCAAGCCCTGCCAGGATCTCTTCATTCCTTCCCCGCCCCCGCCGTGTGGGTAAACCGCAGGGCACGCCCCTGCCCCACAGATGTTGGTGAAACCGTCTTCGCATCAGAAGATGCTGTGAGAAGTAAAGCTTTATGGCTTTGTCCTGCCAAGACGAATGCTCTTTCAAAGCCTACTTTACGAAACTACTAAAACAGCCCACGAGGCAGGAGAAACCCACCTCACTATATCGCTCTCATGAATAACTATAGAATACCTAGGCGCCCACACATCAAAACCCAAACCGTACCATTCTAGCCGAGACGGCACAAATTCAGGCAGAGCCACCAGCAAAGTCCTTGATGACATTTGCAATCGGAAACAATGCTGAAAGCTGAAAATGCATTCAAATCTGACACACTGTGCATTTAAAAATTCAAACAAAAAAGGCATATTTTCTAGTTAGGAGACAGTTGCTCCTTTATGCTTATTTTTCCTGCATATAGGCATCCTTTCACCTGAAAAATAAATCTCTCACTTTGTTTTTGTTCCTCATATCACGTGGTGAAATAGAAGGGAATGTCAGTTTCCCAACAGCGGCTGCCGTTTCAAGAGTGATGTTACAGATTCTTTGCGTGTGCGCTTGGATTCTTACTTACGTTTCACACTCCATAACTCAGTAGTCAATGAACTGATACTTTAATTGATTACAGTCAAGAAATCTCCTCCTTGGAGACACTGAGGAGGCCCACAGAACTGTAACGTGGAGGTTATTAAATGTGTTGTCCCAACAAAGTGTGAAATTACCTAAATGAGTCTGAACAGGAATATGAAAGCTAAAGACATAGGAATAGTTTAACACTGTACTCCAGCCCCTACTTCTCTCTCTTCAGCCTTGGACCCCTATATTAACTACTAAGACCAGCTTAGTATGTCTGCTCCTCTATGCAACAAGCTTTCAGAGTCAGTTTGAACTGAACTGAACATCTCTCTCCCTGGGCCCCCCATCCCCCGGGACCCCTTTCTCCACGCCCCTACGTGAAGCCTGCAGGTCTTCCGGGGTTCGCAGCCCCCCTCACCTCTCCGCACACGCAGCCACAGCCCAGGTTGTGCGAATCAGGGCACAGACATCGCTCAGGGTTTCCACACCTCCCACCCTTCTGTCAGTCAGTTGGCCCCACACACTTCCGGGTTCTCTGTCCACTCCGTCCACTCCGCTAACCACTCAGTTGTAAATTCTGCCCCTCCAAGCCACATGGTTCATAAACACCAAGGAATCCTTGTAAATGCTACGTTTACTCTCCATGCTCTCCTTCTTAAAACCTTTAGCCAGGGGCACCTGGGTGGCTTAGCCGGTTAAGTGTCTGGCTTTGGCTCAGATCATGATCTCTGGTTTGTGAGTTCAAGCCCTGCATCAGGCTCTGTGCTGACAGCTTGGAGCCTGGACCCTGCTTCAGATTCTGTGTCTCCCTCTCTCTCAGCCCCTCCCCTGCTCTCTCTCTCTCTCTCTCAAAAATAAACATTAAAAAAATTTTTTTAAATAACCATTAGCCAATTCTCATCACTTGAAGATGAAGCCAAAACTGTAAAAAGAATGAAGCCCATCACCTCCCTCCCCCAACAGGCACCTGAAACGATGCTCAGCATCACTCATCATCAGGAAATATAAATCAAAACCACACTGAGATACCACCGCACACCGGTCAGAGTCGGGTGATGGTCATGGTTGGGGGGCACTTGTGGGGAGAAGCACTGGGTGTTATATGGAAATCAATTTGACAATAAACTATTAAAAAAAAATTAATGAAGCCCAAAGTTGGTAGAAGAAAGAAAGTAACAAAAACTACAGCAGCAATAAATGAAATAGAGATTAAAAAGACAAGGGAAGTGATCAATGTAATGAATCGCTGGCTTGTTGGAAAGAGAAACAAAATTGCATCTTTAACTAAACTCACCAGGAAAACAAGATACTCAAATAAAATCAGAAATGACAGAGATGTTACAACTGATACAACAGAAATACAAAGGGGCGTAATAGACAAATCTAAACAATCCTATGCCAACAAACCAGACAATCTAGAAATGGATAAATTGCTAGAAACATACAAGCCACCAAACTGAGTGATGATGAAATAGAAAATGTGAACTAGCAAGAAGACTAAACCAGTAACCAAAAACCTCCCAACAAGCAAAAGCCCACAACCAGAAGACTTTAATGGTGGATTCTACTTAACATTCAAGAATTAATAACAATCCAGGGGCACCTGGGGGGCTCAGTTGGTTAGGCATTCATCTTTGGCTCAGGTCATGATCTCACAGTCTGTGGGTTCGAGCCCCGCGTCAGGCCCTGTGCTGACAGCTCAGAGCCTGGAGCCTGTCTTTGGATTCTGTGTCTCCCTCTCTCTCTGACCCTCCCCTGCTCATGCTGTCTCTTTCTCAAAAATAAAAATAAAATAAAATTTTTAAAGAATTAATGACAATCCTTCTCAAATTCTTGGAAAAAGAGAGGAAACCTCTTAGAAAAACATTTTCTGGGACCAGTATTACCATGGAACCAAAACCAGGCAAGAATTTCACAGAACAGAAAATTACCGGCCAAAATCTCTGAGGATTATAGATGCAAAAATCCTCAAAAGAAAGTTATTAGCAAACTGCATCCAACAATACATTGAAAGCATCATTCACCAGGACCAAGTGGGACTTATTCCAGGGATGCAAGAATGGTTTATTATCCACAGTGGTGCCCAGGGCGGGGGGCGGCACTCAGTCAGTTAAGCATCTGACTTCAGCTCAGGTCATGATCTCATGGTTCATGAGTTTGAGCTCCGTGTCAGGCTCTCTGCTGTCACTTCAGAGCCCACTTCAGATCCTCTGTCTCCCTCTCTCTCTCTGTCCCTCCTTGGCAAGCACGTGCTCTCTCTCTCTCATAAATAAATAAACACTTAAAGAAAGTCCACAAATCAATGTGATACACCAGAATAACAAAATGAAGGATAAAAATCATATGATCATCTCAATAGATGTAGAAAGAACATGTGAGAAAATTCGACATCCTTTTATGATAAAAACTCTCCACAAAGTGGATACAGAGGAAATGTGCCTTCGACACCAGAAAGACAGCATGGGACAAGCCCATGGCTGACATCACACTCAACGGTTAAAGCTGAAAGCTTTTCCTCCACCATCAGGAGCACACAGGGTCGCCACAGTATCGGAAGTCCCCGCCAGAGCAGCTGGGCAAGAAAAAGAAATAAAAGCATCCAAATTGGAAACGAAGAAGTAAAACCGTCACTATTTGCAGATGACATACTATTATGCATAGAAAATCCTAAGGACTCTGTCAAAAAACTGTTAGAACTAATAAATGAATTCAGAGGTGGTGCAAGGTACAAAATCAAAATACAAAAATCAGCTGTGTTTCTATACACAGATTGTCAGTAAGAAAACAATCCTATTTACCATTGTATCAAAAAAGAATAAATACCTAATTTAGTTAACCAAGGAGGCAAAAGTCCTGCATATTGAAAACTACATGACATCAGTGAATGGAACGGAAGAGAATTCAAATAAATGAAAAGATAGTGTGTGTCCACAGGTTAGAAAAGTTAATATTGTTAAAATGTCCATACTACAAGCAATATACAGATTCGATGCAATCTCCATCAAAAATCCAATAGTATTTTTCCCAAAAGTAGAATAACCCTGAAATGTGTATGGAACCACAGAAGACCCTGAAGAGCCAAAGCGATCTTGAGGATGAAGAGCAAAGCCGGAGGCATCACAGCCCTTACATCTCCAACTCTATCACAGAGATGTCGTAGTTACTGGCATAAAGACAGACACAGGTATCAACGGGACAGGACAGAGAGCCCATCATAAACCCAGGCATATACACTCCAAGGACATACGATGGGGAAGAGACAGTCTCCTCAGTTCACGGTGGTGGGAAACGGGGCGGCCACATCTCTGCGACAGAATGAAACCAGACCACAGTCTAATGTCATACACCGAACTTAACTCAAGAGGAGCTAAGCACTTGAACATAAGACCTCAAACCATAAAAGTCCTAGAAGAAAACATGGGTGGGAAGCCCCTGGACATCAGGCTCAGTGAGGATTTTTTTAAATCTGACACCAAAAGGCAACAAAACCTTTACATCAAACTAAAATACTTCGTCACTGCCAGGAAACCATCAAGAAAATGAAAAAGCAACCTACTGGGTTGAAATCTGGGAGAAAATATTTGCAAATCATAAATCCTATAAGGGGTGAATATCTCAAATATATAAAGAACTCCTACAACTCAATAGCAGAACAGTCAGATTAATAAATGGGCGGAAGATCTGCATAAACATTTTCCAAAGAAGACAGACAGATGGGCCACAGATACACGAAAAGATGCTCAACCCCACTAACCATCAGGAAAACACAAATCAAAACCACACTGAGTATTACCTCACACTTTTAGAGCAGCGATTATCAAAAAGACTAGAAGAGCGCCTGGGGGGCTCAGTCGGTTAAGCCTCCGACTTCAGCTCAGGTCAGATCTCACATTCGTGGGTTCGAGCCCCGTGTCAGGCTCTGTGCTGACAGCTAGCTCAGAGCCTGGAGCCTGCTTCTGGTTCTGTGTCTCCTTCTCTCTCTGCCCCTCCCCCTCTCATGCTCTGTCTCTCTCTGTATCAAAAATAAATAAAACATTAAAAAAAAAAGACTAGAAACAACAACTATTGATGATGATATACATAGAGAGAAAAAAGAAAAACCTGTGGGAATGTAAGCTGGTGCAACCAGTAAGGAATATGGTATAAAAATTCCTCAAAAAATTAAACATAGGAGCACCTGGGTGGCTCAGTCAGTTATGCATCTGACTCTTGATCACACTCATGAGCTCACAGTTAGTGAGACAAATCCCACGTCGGGCTCTGTGCTGACAGCAGAGAGCCTGCTTGGGATTCTCTCCCTCCTGCTACCTCTGCCTCTCCTGCTCATGTTCTCTCTCTCGAAATAGATAAATAAACTTAAAAATAATACCCAGGGGCGCCTGGGTGGCTTAGTCGGTTAAGCATCTGACTTCGGCTCAGGTCATGATCTCACGGTTCGTGGGTTCGAGCCCCGTGTCGGGCTCTGTGCTGACAACTCGGAGCCTGGAGCTGCTTCGGATTCTGTGTCTCCCTCTCTCTCTGCCCCTCCCCCACTCATGCTCTGTTTCTCTCTGTCTCAATAATAAACAAAAAAATTTTTAATAACAACAATACCTATAAAAAGATTAAAAATAGAACTATCATATGATACAGAAATTCTACTTCTGGGTTTTTATTGAAAGAAAACAAAAAAACACATCTGCGCTCCCCTGTTCGCTGTTGTAAACAGTATTTACAGCAGCCAAGATACGGAGACAACCTAAGTGTCCACCGTGGGTGAATAAAGAATCTGCGGTACATGTACACACAATGGAATGTTTCTCAGCCTTAAAAAAAAAAGAAACCTTCCAACATTGCAATAATAAGGGTGGACCTTGAGGGCATTATGCCAAGAGAATTAAGTCAGACAGAGAAAGAGAAATACAACAGCATCTCTCTCATATGCAGAATCTTAAAGAAACCAAAACTCACAGAACAGAAAACACATTGGAGGTTGCAACAGGCCGAGGGGTAGAGGTGAGAAATGAGTGTGGCCTGTTTTTTGTGGATTTTTTTAGTTCAAACAAATTAAATAAAAATTTAAAAATAAAGTGCATCTCTGGTACATCCAAAAATAAATGAATCCCTGTTAATATGGCTTCTAAAAATCTGGCCCCAAACACCTGTTCAGGTCCACCCCCCAGCCCCCTCCCTACTATAAACTCCAAGCGCCTGGACCTCCACGAATAGGCCACGCGTGTGGTCACGCCCGCCCTTGCCTCCTGCAGGACACCCTTCCTCCCAACCCACCTCCAGCCTCGCCTCCAGGCTACCTCCCCCTAATCTTTGAAGCCCCACTGGGACCGACTCCAGCGGGTTTCCCCTCCCCCCGCACACCGAGCCACAAGCTCTGTGAGGTGTCCTCTGATATTCTCTCTGGAACCAGGACTTGCCTTATTCCGCTCACTGTTCTATTTCCAGCGCCCGGAAGAGTTCCTGACACACAGGAGGGATTCAGTAACTGTCAGAATTAAATGAACTGGAATGGAGAAAATGCTGGAACCCCCCCTGGACTCAGGGACTCTCCTGATGAAAGAGACATGGAACACGAAGTGTGGACACCGTGCGTTGTGAAGAACAGGATAAAACGGGAATCCAAGCGTAGTACTAAATCCGTTGGACAGAATTTGCAAAACTACATAGAAAATAAATAGTGTCATTCCATTCACCATTTTAAGATAAAGCAAGTCCGATAAGGTAGCTAACTGTCATGCCAAGTATGTGAAACCTATCATTTTCCCTTTCAGTTTTCTAAAAACATGCTTTATTCAGATACTGTCAACAAATTCTTGTTGAGTATTTCTGATACCAAAGTGATGAAGATCAGTTTGGATATCTTCCATATGCAACACACAGAAGCAAAAGGCAAAGATTACCAGGCTCTGATGAAAGCAATGAGATGTTATCACTTTGTTATGAAAACAAGAATTTTTTAAAAACGATAAGGCGTTAGATTTGTGAATCTGATACTTAAAGTTTTCTCTTGAAACCCCTTTTAACAAAGTAATATTTTGTGCATAATAACATGACTTAATTCATGTCAGATTAATCTTATCAGGTTACCTAGCACTCAGTTTATTTTACTAAATTTCAAGTGTCTTTTCATACTTCCGGTGCCTTCGCTCAGCCCCTCCCTCCGCATCCTCTGCCCAAGCTTACACCGCGTCCCCTGTTTGTGGTCACTTTCATTTTCTGGTTCCTGTGATCTAATCCCCTGGATTCGCAGGGCAATGTATGAGTCACACCCTTAAGACCAAAGCGGAGGGAAATCAAGCAAAACCTATTCTCATTGACTCACATTAGATTTTAAGATCCTGGATTTTGCCCACAAACTTCAATGTTCTCCCATTGGTTGTTTGTCCGATTTGCAGTTTGGAAACCCTGGCTTTCTAGTAGCTGCCTGAAATTCATTTCCTCTGTTTTCTTTCCAACGGCCCAACGGCCACTTCCGGGTCAGCTGTGTGTCCCTACCACACGACATGGGACGCCAGTGAACAGGACTCAACGTGAGGGGCGACTGGGCGTCTACTTTCCTTCCCCGAGACCCTGTCGGGAACCAGTTTATAAAATCATTCTGAACGTAAGTGCTGTCTTCAGTGCAGAGCCCAGTCCCAAAGAGGCCAGTTCCCCCGCCGTCGTCAGCAAGGACACAGCATTAAGTCCCGAGGAACAGCCTTTACCAGCCCCGGCAGGATTTCAGGAAACAGCAGCATCTTGGCAGCCCGAGAAAACGCTCTTTAAAAAATAATTCCATCTCTTCCCCGAGTGGTTTCACTCGTGCAGAGAAGCACTTTCTTCAGGCAGACAGCCCAGAGGGGCGGGTCTCCCGTGGGGGGTTCTAAAGTTTCTTTGAGTT
This sequence comes from Suricata suricatta, assembly GCF_006229205.1. Lineage (NCBI taxonomy): Eukaryota > Metazoa > Chordata > Mammalia > Carnivora > Herpestidae > Suricata > Suricata suricatta. Next base: position 142,306,458 of record NC_043706.1, read on the forward strand.
ACCAACTATTACAAGATGCAGGTAATAAACACATCCAGAAGAGCCAATGCCGTTGCTGCAAGCACAGATTCACGCCCCACCAGCAAATCACTACACGGCACTGAACGTGTAAAGACCAGCTTCCTTCTAGCCTGGATGAATCTCGGTAGTAGACAACGTAGGACCATCGGTTTCTCCTGAGCCCGAGAATTCAAAACGCACGACTTCAGTTTCCTCCACAAATGAAACAGTGGATTCCTAAACAACAAAGAAAAAGGCACACAGGGTATTGTGCACCGCCTGTATGTTCACAAAAAATTCACAACGCTGTGCAAATATTTGAGAAGAGATTATTTTCTCAAAGTATGCTATTGAAAATATTTTCTCTCTTAATTGTGCTGGCAGACCTCTCTTGCATATGGATGCAGAATGAGACAATGCTGTTCTTGTACAAGATGCCTAGGACCAAACCGAGCGGCATGACTTCAAGAAAATGCATCTTCTTCCTCTAGAAGTAGCTGTAATAACAAAAGACTGACCTTTTCTCAAATGCACTGACGATGCTGACCCAAGCGTGGTGGTTGTTTGCATCAAACCAACTGGTTCAAGGACAGCAAAAGCCTGAAAAGGCAAAGCTCCCCAGAGAAGGTCTGAGTCCCTTCCATCCCCTGACCCCATTAGGCGAGTGGACCCCTTGTAAAGGCAAAACACTGAGGCAAGCAGTGCCTCCATTTCGGGAAGGGGTCAGCCTCAGAATCGCAGTGTTTACCGCAATGCCACTCCTCTTCAGTTCCATAGGAACAACTCACCTCTGGTCAGCCATCAGCACTCAAGCGGGGAGGGGAGAGGGGCACTGGGAGCCTGCAGCACTGTCCTGGGCAAGCCTGCAGCACTGGGAGCCTGCAGCACTGTCCTGGGCAAGTCTGGCACCAAGGACCAGCCCTCAGGGAGCGAGGGGGTTCTCCGGAGTAGGATGCTCTGAGCTAAAACTGGGAAAGTCCCAGGCCAGCCAGGACCCACTGATCAGCCTACGCAGGACAGATGTGACGCGCGCATGTGATTTAGCCAAGGTAAGGATCGGCCAGACCCAAAATCAATCTTTTTTTTTTTTTTAATTCCAACATAGTTAACATACTGTGTTACGTTAGTGTCGGGGGTACAGTACAGCGATTCAGCACCTCCACACAGTTACTCAGTGCGGGTCGGGGTAAGTGTGCTCCTTAATCTCCATCACTTATGTGTCCCATCCCCGCTCAGCCTCCCCTCGGGCAGCCCTCAGTGTGTTTTCTATAGTTAAGAGTTCGTTTTTTGGTTTCTCTCTTTTTTTCCTTTGTTCATTTGTTTTGTTTCTTAAATTCCACATGTGAGTGAAATCATATGGTATGTCTTTCTCTAAGTTATTTCGATTCACTTAATAATCTCTAGCTCCAACCATGTTATTGCAAATGGCAGGATTGCATTCTTCTGTATGGCCAAATAATATTCCGTTGTGTATTCACACCGCACCTTCCTTACCCGTTCATCTGGTGACAGACACTCGGTCACCTCCGCTATCTGGCTGTGGTAAATAGCGCTGCTGTGAACTCCTGGGTCCATGCATCCCTGTGATTCAGTGTTTTCGGATCTTCTGAGTCAATACCCAGTAGTTCAATTACTGGGGTGTAGGGTAGCTCTATTTTTAACTTTCTGAGGACCCCCCACTGTCTTCCACAGCGGCTGCACCAGTGTGCATCCACCAGCTGTGCCCGGGGGTTCCTATTTCTGTACCTCCTCGCCAGCACTTGTTGCTTCTTGTGTTTTTGATTTTAGCCACTCTGACAGGTGTACGGTGATATCTCATTGTAGTTTTGATCTGCATTTCCCTGATGATGAGTGATGTTGAGCATTTTTTCATGCGTCTATAGGCCATCTGGATGTCGTCTTTGGAGAAATATCTCTGTTCAATTGTCATCTGCCCAATTGTGATCGGATTATTTGTTTTGGAGGTGTTGAGTTGTGTACATTCTTTATGTACTTTGGATACTAACCCGTTACCAGATATGTCATTTGCAAATATCTTCTCCCATTCAGCAGTTTGCCTCTTAGTTTTGTGGACTGTTTCCTTCACTGGGCAGAAGCTTTTTATGTTGATGAGGCCCCAAGAGTTTATTTTTGCTTTTCTTTCCTTTGCCTCAGGAGACAGATCTGGAAAAATTTTGCTACGGCCCATGTGAGAGACATTACTGACTGTGGTTTGTTCTAGGACTTTTACAGTTTCAGGTCTCACATTTAGGTCTTTAATCCATTGTGAGTTCATTTTTTGTATGGTGGAGGAAAGTGGTCCAATTTCATTCTTTTGCATGTAGCTGTCCTGTTCCCCCAAAACCATTGTTTAAGCACAATCTTTTTGCCATTGGATATTCTTTCCTGCTTTGTCAAAGATTCATTGACCATATAATTGTGGGTTATTTCCAGGTTTTCTACTCTGTTCCATTGATCTATGTGTCTGTTCAGTATCATATGTTTTGATCACTACAGGTTTGAAATACACCTTGAAATCTAAAATTGTGATACATCCAGCTTTCGTTTTCTTTTTCAAAACTGCTCACAAAATAAATCTTTTAAAAAATCTATTTATATTTATTTTGAGAGAGAGAGAGTGAGAATAAGCAGGGAGGGGCAGAGAGGGGGGAGAGAGAGAATCCCAAGCAGGCTCCGTGCTGTCGGCACAGAGCCCGATGCAGGGGTCAACCCACAAACCATGGGATCTCGACCTGAGCTGAAATCAAGGGTCAGACACTCAACTGACTTAGCCACCCAGGTGCCCCACAAAATCAGCAAATAAAGAATAAACACCACTGCCCTCTGCCTTTAGGATCCACATTTATTTGCACAATTTCAGCTTTGAAGTAAAGTATCAACAGTGGAGTAATCACACAGAAACTAAGGCTGCTTTTCCCTAAAATAAATTACATACATTAATTAAATGTTAGAAAAGTGACAAGTGAAAATCATGAGAAGAATGCATCGCACCTGCTTTTCCGACAACACACAGACATCCACGTGCACGCTGTGAGTGTGCGGTTAGGTGAGCATTCCTTACGTTGGTAAATCTGGTTCCTAAGCAAACCTCCTGCAGTAATTTGGAGGTTTTCTTACTCAGGACGGCGTGACAAAATGCTAACTCAGAAGTGACATAAAAGAAACGGGGACAGAACTCACCCCGATAGCAATCCTTGAGCCTAAGTCCCTGAGCCTGCGTTCGGCTGAGTCCTGTCTAATCCTCGAGAACAGAAGGGCGCTGGAGGACTGTCCAGGGAGGTCCTGTGTCGCCGGCCTGCGTCAGCCTCCCCCCCTCCCCCCACAGCGGCTCACCTCAACGTCAGACGTGAACTGGGTGTGGTTCACATGCATGCCACCTGCCTTCCTGGAGGCAGCGTTGGTCTCTTGCGAAGGAAGGACCAGGGACGGAGAGGGGAAAACGTCACTTGAGCCAGGAGATCCGAGAAGCGCAGGGGTGTTTTCCAGAGAGGGGGTTCCGGATGCCTCATGTTGTGTTTGCAAATGAGTCAGCCCTGCCCCTCGCCCCCCAGCCTGGCCACACGCGGTCCTTGGGGCAAGACCGTGGACTTGCACCGGCCCCAGACCAGCAGTGGAAACCCTCCAGTGAGGCGTGGAAGAGGACGTGGGCTGGAAAGGCATCATGGAACAGCAAGGAGAAAAGCAATGCTGCATGGGTAACAGCGAGGAGAGCCTCTGGGTGCAGACGGGGCCGTGGGTCCACAGCCGGCTTCTCGAGAGCCACGTGCAGGGTGCTGACCAAGTGCAGGAGAGTCTCAAGAACCGGAGAACGCTGGAGCCGCGGGACGAGGCCCTCTGGTTGGTGCAGCTCGGTAATCCCCCGATGGTGGGGAGGTCGTAAGGGTTACCTGAGCGACATGCTTGGGAAGCGCCCAATCTGAGCTCCATCCTGTGCTGTCGAGGCCTCGACACACACGGAGCCACCCCTCTCCAACGAAGACTCTGTTTGAAAAAAGCTAAAACACATTGTGATCCTTCCCTACGCAGAGCCCTTCACGTGTTGCCGTTAATTGTGTTGTTTTCCTATCGATTCTTCTTCTCTACTCTAAAAAAATTGGCTCTTCTGGGCTGTGATGCTTTTTTTTTTTTTTTAAATACCACGGACCAGTCTCTGCATCCATGGATTACAGATGCCAAATAAAGGAGCTTTCTGTTTTCTTCTGTGTGTCCTCTCCCAGCCTGAGGCCACCCCTGCAGGGCGAGGATGTGGGGGGGGGGGGCGGTGAGGATGGGGAGTAGAAATGGAAGAAGAGGTAGTTCTCATAAGCGTTCAAATGAAGCGTCTTATGACACTGACCTTGGATCAACCCACTTCCTAGCTTAGCACTGACTGGCGTCGGGAAGCATGCCTACAGCCCGACCAGAGAACGGGGCAGACGTGCCGCCAGGAGCAGCCCAGGAAGTGGCCAGGTGCAGGGCAGAGCTGGTGAAGGCCAAAGGAGGAGAGAAAATGTCCAAATAAAAGAAAGGTTAAGGCTTGGGGCGGGGCGGCCAACGGCAGGCAGTGAGGGAGGGAAGACATGGCGGCACGTTTCACCGACCAGCCGGGACTCCCCGGACTCCGCTGCTTGTTCTAATTTCTTTTAAATGTTTTATTTATTTTTGATACAGAGAGAGACAGAGCATGAGAGGGGGAGGGGCAGAGAGAGAAGGAGACACAGGACCGGAAGCAGGCTCCAGGCTCTGAGCTAGCGGTCAGCACAGAGCCTGACGCGGGGCTCGAACCCACGAACGTGAGATCTGACCTGAGCCGAAGCCGGAGGCCTAACCGACGGAGCCCCCCAGGCGCCCCATCCGCTGTTTGTTCTGGAGCAGACGCCCTCCGAGGGCAGGGACGGCAGAGTAAGACACTACCGCTCCCCGTTTTAGTCTCCTCTCCAATGCTTAGTCCACACATTGTCCTAAATATTTGAGAAAAAAAAAAACTGTAAAAGACCTGGATGAAATGATTCCATTGCTGAAGAAAATCACACCATGAAGCAAACTATGAACATTTACGGAGCTAGAAAATTGAACGCTGGAACTGATATTCAGTAAAGTATCACATACCAGATTCAAGCTTAAAAAATGACTAAGCTTCTAAAAGCATGAATTGCCTCTAATGCTCACAATGTAGAATTCGGATTCTTCCAACATTGAAAAGACCTTTTTCCTTCCAAATCTGTCAGGCTGCACGTGACCCTCATCAGTAAAGGAATCTGGGAGGCTCGTAAAGACCAAAACCCAGACACAAGAGGCCCCTCCGTCCTGTTCTGTCACACCCACTGTTGCTAACTGACAAGTTATTTTCCTAAGCTGCGAGAACGTGGCCGCGGTGCCCAGCGGTTTGGTCAAACATCAGGCTAGACGTTACTGGGAAGGTACTTTGTAGACGTGATGAACATTTAAATCGGGAGACACTGGGTAAAGCAGAGGACCTTCCGTTAATGCGGTGGGCCTCGTCCAATCAGGCAAAGGCCTTGAGAGCAAAGACTGAGCTTTCTCCCAAGAAGGAATTCTCCTCAAGACTACAACCCAGAACCTCGGCCAAGTTTCCCGCCTGCTGCCCTACAAAATCTGGACTCTGAGACTGCAAACGCTAGTGCTTGCCTCAGTCTCCAGCCTGCCCTACAAACTTCGGGTCTGCCAGCCCCCACACTCCCGGGAGCCAACTCCTGACAGTGAGTCTCTCACTCTGTCTCTCTCTCTGTACTCACACACCCACAGCTGGCTCTGACTGGGGCTGGTTCTGTTTCCCTGGACAGCCGAACTAGCACGCCTCCTCTCCACCCCAAAATACCCGTAAAATCCGTACGGCAAAACACGCACAAGTACACGGGCACGCATACACGCGCACACACGCACACGCACACGCACAGTGAAGCCAGCAGCAAACACCTGCTGCTGAGAAGTTCATGCCAGAAAGAAACCCTGGAAGGGAAGAAATTTCTTTATAATCTAGGGACTCTCACGGCCTGTGCCTTCTCACCTACGACACAGGAAGTACGGAGAGAAGGAGAGAGAGAGAGGAAAGCAGGGAAATCTAAACTCTCGCAAACAGCAAATGCTTGGGGGCACCTGGGTGGCGCAGTTGAGCACAGGACTTTGGCTCAGGTCATGATCTCATGGTTCGTGGGTTCGAGCCCCGTGTCCGACTCTGTGCTGACAGCACCGAGCCTGCTTCCAATTCTCTGTCCCTCTCTCTCTGCCCCTCCCCCTCTCCCTCCCTCTCTCTCTCTCTCAAAAATAAACATAAAAAAAAAAAGCAAATGCTTGAAATGTTATCGAAGAAGCACATTAGGAACATAAGCTTTTAAAAATGGCATAAAATTAACTTGATTAACTTAGTTTAACTTAAAGAAGGAGTGGCTGGGAATACATCACAGACGATAATGTCTCCGGGGGTCAGGGACGGCAGCTTCCCAACAAGGCTGCCTCTCAAGCTTTCACTTGCTTTAGACGGAGGGTAAACCTCGCCTCTCTGGAGGATATGCCGATGCCGAGGTCCATCAGCGCAACCAACGGAAACGACGGTAAACGATAAAAACCTTAGGTCATCAGAACTGAGAGACCAGTGTAGAGTTAGAACCTTCAACCATCCGAAATCAAGAGAACAGCACCGGCCTGGGGTCCGCTTGGCCCGGTTCTCTCCGGGGTCAGAGGCCACGAGATGGAAGTGACATTTGTTTCCCTTCTGTGCCCAGCGAGGGCCGCCTTTGGTCCCCACCGAGACGCACTGAGGCTTAACTCCAATCATCCAGGGAAATGCTCGGGACAGGGCCTGACACAGGCTGTCCGCTTATTTCTATCCAGAAAAGGTACGTGACATCAGTCTGCTCCGACTTGGAAGTCATGGTAACACACACTATTTTAAAGCAAAATTTAAAAGCTTTCTATCCAAGATGGTTATTTTTTTCAAGTGCAGTGCTTTAAAAGGTGGTAAAATCCACGAATCCGCTAAACAGGTCTAAACCTCCAGAATTACAGATTACACAGACTTTGCAATTACATCTTCCTCATGGTAACAAGAACTGTGATGCTCTGAATACCCAGAGTGCTAGACTTAAAACAAAACAAATAAAAACAAAACACAGATATTGAAAAGACCCCTACTTAACTGAAGGCAGCAGACCTTTGTGTTTAAAAAGGCCAGACTTTTGCCCAGTTAGAATCCCTGATACCACCAGTGCCATGATGTGTGTGTGGTTCTTTAAATACAGAGATAAATGACTTTACCCTATTTCAGGATTTTTGATGTGCAAGTGGGTGGATGGTGTGGGAGGGCGTGGTGAGTAACGGTGGAGAGAACTTTTGCAGAGTTCCTAAGAGTCGAAAAGTTAGGCTGTGCAGCAAGCAAGAGAGAGAGAGAGAGAGAGAGAGAGAGAGGAAAGAGAGAGAGAGAGAGAACACAGAGAAACTTAATCACGAAGGGCCCATGGCATGGGGTGCTCTCTTTGTTCCCCTCAGATAACAACATGAAAGCATGGGGGAATATTCCAGAAAGCTGCACGCTATAAGCGTCCCACAGAAAAATGTTTCCTCACGATCCTGCCTTTGGAAAGCCAGAAAACGCATCATTTGAGTGACACATTCAAATTGAAACCTTTTATTTTCTTAATTAGATATAAATTAATTTATAAACTGTCCAAGTAAAGCATGAAGAAATACTAAAAACTACTTTCAATTACCCCAGTTTGGAGTGATGAGGTTTCTCTTAATTAAAGCGTGCTTGAGAATTTTAATCAGCTGGGAAGCAGCAATTGCTTTCAATTTAAAAACTAACAAGAATAAATTGTTATCATATTAATTCATTTTTACAGTACTAGTTTCATTTTGGTTTCAATTAAACCCCACTGTCTATATAAAGACCTCATTCGCAATTAGGAAGAATTGTACGTGAAACGCTCATCACCCAAAACCACTTCCCCTTCCTTGAAACTTCGTAACTTCAGTATAAGAGCAGAGAATCCAAGCCTGGCTATTTCAACATCGATTTGCATGTACATTAGACTGTAATTATGTGGAAAACGGATTTTAGTCATTCCATACGATGTAACATATAATGACCTCCGGGAACTATACAGACTTGTCCTCTCTCCCCCCCACCCCCCACCCCTCTTTCTGTTGAATAAATGATCAAGGGACGGAGGTGTTAGATGGAGTCAGATTTCTCCAGGTAGATCTCTGGGGCCTTTACCTGGGAGAAGATTTAGCAAAAGCTGCCCACGGCCCCTGCCAGCCCGGGGGTGGGGCTGAGTGGGGAGGAACAAGAGTGGGGTCGATGGGGGTGAACGTTTCCATGACAGACACGCACATGTGAGCGGTCTCCTCCATGGTCGCAGGTCATCAAGTCAACTAAGTCCATTGAAATATCCGTATTATTTGGGTTTTATCGTAACAGTCACATTGAGATATAATCCACATGCCATCTAACTAACTCATTTCATGTGGTATAATTTTTTCAATTGTAGTAAAAAAATATATAACCAAATTTTCCATTTTAACTATTTGTTTTTGTTTACGTCTTATTTTAGAGAGACAGAGACAGAGCATGTGACAGGGGAGAAGGGCAGAGGGAGAAAGAACCTTAAACAGGCTCTACCCTCAGCGGGAGCCTGGCTCAGGATTGGATCTCACGACCCTGGGATCATGGCTTGAGCCAAAATCAAAAATCAGACGCTCAACCAATTGAGCCGCCCAGGCATCCCCCTGTTACCCATTTTCAAGTGTACACTCCCAATGGCAGTCATTACGCTCACAATGTTGTGTGACCATTGCCATTGCCTAGTTTCACAACTTTTTCAGCACCCTGATCAGAAACTCCGCCACTATTAAATAATACTTTCCTTTTCTCTCCTCCCCTCCACCCCCCAACCTATTCTACTTTCTGTCTCAATAAATTTGTTGGATAATTCGTATAAGTGGAATCATAAAATATTTATCCTTCTGTATCTGGCAAAATGTCTTCAAGATCCATCATGTTATAGCATGTGTCAGAATTTCTGTCCTTCCTAAGGCTGAATAATATTCAACTGCATATATACACATATATGTATATATGTATACATACATGTATATGCAGTTGAATATTTTATATACATATGCCCTATGTTGGTTGTCCATTCACCTGTTGTTGGACACCTGGCATGTTCTGGCCCTTGGCTGTTGTGAGTAACGCTGTGGTGGACATCACCAGTCAAGGATTTGTGCTAATCCCTGGTTCGGGCTCCCCTGGACACCTACCTAGGAGTGGGATTGCTGGGTCACATGGTAATTCTAAGTTCAGCTTTCAAAGACCCACCAAACCATTTGTCCTATGGCTGTACTGTTTTATATCCCCACCAGCCGCATACAAGGGTTCCATATCCTCACCAACACATACTTCCCATTTTGCAGACTATAGCTCTCCTGGTAGGTAGGAGATGCTATCTCATTCTGCTTCTGATTTGCATTTTCCTAACTACTAACGATGAGCATCTTTTTGTGTTCTTATCAGCAACTGTCTATCTTCTTCAGAGAAATATCTACCCGGGTCCTTTGATCACTTTTTAGTTGAGTTGTCTGTCTTTCTGTTGTGTGATAGGAGTTCTTTGTATCTTTTCTGGACATTAAACCTTTATCAGATTCCCACCTGTAGGTTGACTTTTCACTTGCTTGGTAGTGTCTCCTTAACACACAAACGTTCTTCATTTTGATGAGGTCCAATTTGTCTATTTTTTCTTTTGTTGCTTGTGCTTCTAGAATCCACGGCCCACAGCGCTGTTTGTGAAGGAAGTCTTTCCTTATCCCTCTGTGCTCTAGTTCGTGTCCGCGCCCACACAGAGAAGGCTGGGTCCTGATGGCCAGGCCTAACCTGGTGGACACACTGACAGAGCACATTTGGAAGAGAAAGCTTTTTCTACTGAAAATTCTGAGAGACGAAGCCTGTCCTTTTGTGCAGATGGAGGAGAGGTGACGTGATCTCACCAGCCGCCTGCTGCCTGGAGAAAGGTCTACGGTGTGGGACCCTTCCAGTCCCGAGAAAGCGAAGGACAAAGGAAATCGTGGAGGGACAGAAGCAAAAGCAGGGCTCCCCCAGAACAGCTGCAGTCCCCACCTGCACCAAGCCTGCGCTCTCCAGGTCTCCTGCAAACCGGGCCAGTGCGACGCACTTTATTCTAACGATAAAACAAGTATCAGTGTCAAAATTACGGCCCTTCTTGTTTTCCTGTGCGGTGTGTCTGAGGCCAACACTTCTGTGATCAGACAGAAGGAAGGTGAATTTCAGCTCAACCACCGGGCATTTCATTAATGCACCGTCCTCAGCATCTACCTGGGAGGAGGCGGGACACACACACACACACACACACACACACACACACACACACCAGTCCTCTTAGCGCCGGTTAAAGTGAGACAATTTGAACAATGACAAACTGTCATCAGACACTTCCTTCCAAGAATAAATGGCGCGTTATCTGGACCACGACAGATTTATGGATTACAGTATGTCTGAATTCCGTAGTTTCCTACATTTTTATTACCTGATGAAATGTTACAGAATCATAGATAAATAACATTATCACATAATTTAAGACTATTACGAAGAGTAAAGAGGGAGAAAGGAGACGGTCCCCCAAAGCAGTGTGTGTGATTGATGACAAATGTCGGTCAGATGTTTAGATCTCCTTGAAAAACCTAACTTTATAATATTATTTATTTCGGTGGGAGGGGGGCACACAAGCGGGGGAGGGGCAGAGCAGGAGAGACAGAATCCCAAGCAGGCTCCACGCCATCAATGCAGGGCCTGACGTGGGGCTCGAACCCATGAACCGTGAGATTGTGACTGGATCCGGGATCAAGAATCAGGTACCTAACCAACCGCCCCTGAAACCCAACCTTAACAAAAGTAACCCCAGGCAGTCAAAGTGCAGTACGGAGCCCCCCAACCAACAGACGGCACCTACCGCCCGAAGGGGACAGCGACACAGTGTCATTACAGGGGGCGCGGAGAGGCTGAGCCAACGGAGGCCGCGGACAGCCCCCCGCGCTGAGCAGGAAGCCGCAGCAGCTCCGCCGCGTTCCTGTCCAAGGACGTGGACGTCCAGGTGGAGCCGAAACCTCGGGGGGGAGCCGGAGCTGGCAGCTGGTCAGAGGGCCTGGAGCCCAGAGACGGGCACCTCTCTCCCCGGAAACAGCTTTCCTATCCTTCCTATCCTACCCTCCAGAGACCCCTCTTTGAGGACGGGACCCTAAAGAAAAGAGCTGTCCCCACACCTCCCCGGTCGACAGGCAGCTGCAAGGGGAGGCCTCCCTGCAATCACCGCCATTTCAAAACTAACTGTGATTTCCAGTTAAGAAAAATAAACAACATGGACGCGCTCTGATTTGATCGGAGGACCCTGGTCAGTCTCGATCGGAGAACTTCTGTCCAGACGACGCAACCCTTCGGGCGAAGCGCGGAGGCAAGGCTGTCCGTGCGCACGCGGGGACCCGGCATGGCGTGACACCCAGGGTGACTCCAGTGACCTCGGTCACAGACGTGGGAGGGGGTGCCCTTCAGGCACGCCAACTCAAAACACAGGGAGACCTCAGGGCATGTGGGACACGGGCTCCAGGACACCCCGATCACACACCCCTGGGAAGCCACCGCCCACGACTGCACCCGAGACTCGCTCGGATCTGCCCGGAGGCGGTCCCGGTGCCAGCTGAGGCGCCCAGCGCGCCTTCCGGGCGGAGACCCGGGGCGGGGGGGATCACGGCATCACCACCCTGTGTAGCCGTCCGTCTGCCGCGTGCTGGACGAGAAGCAACGTCTCTGCAAAGAGCGTCCCATACTCGTCCCTGAGAAGAAAGTCGCCGTGCAGAAAAGCGCGGCCCTTTGTCCGGTCTGATGGTCACAGGGACGTGCCGGTGGCTTACGCGTTGGTGAGCCGGGACCTCATTCTCTACTTCTCAAAGCCAAGCGACTATAGAGCTTTACATTTTTGAAGCCTCGAAGCACCAGGGAGAAATTAAAGAATTAATACTAAGCCACCCACGCTGATGGTCTCCATTAAGTTCCCGTCCCTGACACACAGCAGCGGCCTCTCCACGCCCTGTGCTGTCCCTGGCACGCGGGGACCTCAGGAGCCCGGTGGTGGCTCTGGTACAGAAGACGACCGTGGGGAGGTGAAGGCTAAAGCGATGGGGTCCCTCCCGGGAGCAGAAGGAGCAGCACAGCCAAGGTGATCTCGGTACCTAGAGAAGGGGGGGTGTCCTCGGTGAAGAGATTGTAAACTTTCTACCTACAGGCTAACTCTTTCTTTATAATCACAGAAATTACAGGCTGGAAAAAACCCAAAACAGTCCCCTTGGAAGAAAGAAAGAATGTGATAATTAACAAAAGCAACCAAGAAATAAACATTTAACAACCCAGCATTTATGTCTCCAGAGGAAACAGGAACCGTAGTTTGGGGGAATATTGGAGAAACGGAAGAGTTTGGATCATTTTTCTTTATAAAAAACCCTCTTTTCACATCATCGGTATTTTCCTGAAGTGATATATAAAAACAGCATCCTTACCAATCGAATTCGAAGGTAAATAGGCATGAAGAGCCTGTTTTCTTTAAAAAATTATGTCAGTAAAACTACTCTTTTCCAAAATGAACATCCGTGGGGCGCCTGGGTGGTTTATTCGGTTACGCATCCGATTTCGACCCGGGTCATGATCTTGCGGTTTGTGGGTTCGAGCCCCGCGTCAGGCTCTGTGCCAACGGCTCAGAGCCTGGAACTCAGATTCTGGGTCCCCCTCTCTCTCTGCCCCTCCCCTGCTCACACTTGGTCTCTCCCTCTCTCTCTTTCTCTCTCCCTCAAAAATAAGGAAACATTAGAAATTTTTTTAAAAACTGAATATTCTGAGGGGTTCTCAGAGTAAAGACCGCTTCCGTGGGCGCTGGGACCCACTGTCGGAGTTCCCGACTCAGGAGGCCTGGGGTGGGGCCCAGGGCCCTTAGATCGCTCTGCGCATCCCCGCGTGTCTGTCTGTCTGGCCGGGGGAAGGGGACGCGCCCGCAGCGCCGGCCAGCCCAGCCCCCGCCGGCGGGGCAGCGCCTCCCCAGCGGCTCCCCTGCAGGTGCAGGTCCTTCCCAGGAAGCACACGCTCACTGGGCAGGACGAGCCAGGGCTCGGGGCAGCCAGCCTCCAGCTGACCCTCAGCCCTGTGTGACCACGAAACTGCCGCCCCTTCCTGTACAGAACGGGGTATGACACCCTACTGCTTCCGTCTGGTACTAAATAGCAGTACGTGAAGATTGCAGACCTTCACTTGTTCCGGACGGGATGCCTTGCGGCTGCCCGTGAGGTACAGGGAGAAAACGAGAAAACATACACTGAACAGAAATGCGAATGAAAGCAAAGAAAGAACAGGAAACAGAACAGCAGAAACAGGGATAACACGAAACCCACCTCGCAGACCGTGACCCACACACGGCCCATAAGCCATCGATTTGACTGTAAACTTGGGGCACTTGCGGCAAAAGCGCAAACTGCTCATTCACACCACTCGGTGTCCATAGAATAAAAGCAGACTGTTGGTTCTGGAAAAGCAGGACAATACTCCTGCGGTATCAGGGGAATGAGCACATCGACGGGGTCACGGGTCACGGTCCAGGGGAGTCCCCGGGTCTCCGGCCTGTCTTAACACAAGCCTGTGTGTGGCCATCATTGCTCTATGGCGCCTCCTAGAAGAGGGGTCCACAGCCCCCCCCCCCCCCGCTGCCGGTTAAATGAAGACCCCCCTGCCTTAATCAAGAGTGGATGGGGGGCAGGGAACAGGCTGGAGCGACTGCAGCCTCACCCCAGCGGCACCGCCTCACCTCTGGCAAGAAGCGGCATCTTCTCCCTGGAAAGGGGCTTGGATTCACCCTAGTGGAGACGTGAGCAGGCAAGTCAGACCCCAAAATACTGGAGTGTCCTGGGCGCCTGTCTTGCATAGAGAAAGGATCTCTAAAAGGCATCAGAAGAAGACAGTACCCCAAAGGGAGCGTCCTTGTTATCACCTTTGCAAAAAGCAGTGGTTACTATTTTTATCACTTTAAGAGACGGAATGTAGGCACCGATTTGGTGTTGGCATGAACACCTGTCACAGACTGCGTCTGTCTGCACAGCACAAAGTCGTGTGTGCGCGTGTGCGTGCGTGTGCACCGCTGTTAGGAAGGAGGGGAGATCCAGAGCACGCGGCCTCTTACCAGGTGAGCCCTTGGACAGCCCGTCACATCGGCGCTCCGGTGGGGAAACTTGCAAACATTCCTGGGCCCGTGTTGTTAGACAGGTAACTTAGGAAACGTGGGGTGGGGCCAGAATCGTGCCTGATTTGTAAATCACAGCACACACTGGAACAAGGGGCCGCTGTGAGTTAGAGTACATTTACATCTCTTTTCATGCACCCTAAAAGGAATGTGTGACAAATCTGAACATTCCCTTACCTGTGCATGTTGTGAGTTTATCTCAGAGACTTGGGATTACTTTTTAGGACCGTTTCACGATTATATCTGAATAAATGAACAGCTCTGTTCAAACCAAAAATGTGAAAGATCATAATCCTTGGGGAGATGTATGATCTGGGACATTCCAGAAAAATAAAGGAATCTTTAATAACCACCTGAGGAATGACCATAAACAGAAAATGAAGAGATAGGAATATCATATTCCAGTTTAATGATAAGCAAAGATCCTGTTTTCCTAACAGAAAAGCGTGACCATATAATTACACTAAGCCGCCTGGATGCAATGTTTCAAAGAGTAAACATTCAAAATAACTGCAAATATCACAAGCTACGTGTTATCACTATGTAAGCATCTCTGGGTCACGTGGGCCCTTCCCGTGACCTCTAGGACGTCCCTTCGCATTTGTTCTTTGTTTTGCTACAAATTCCAAATGCATAATTCTACCTGCACCTAGCGTGTGCATTTGCACTCAAGAGAAATCTCTGTTCGTTCTCCTAAGCTCATGGGATGCGTCTGATGAACAGGGTCCCCTACTTCTCACCCTGGGTTAGCACGCGTCCTGGGAACACCTCCCGTGCCGGCCGCACACACGTTTTATCATATCAGCAACCATCCCGGCCAGCCCATCGGCTACTCGCAAAGAAAATCCTGACACACGACCCACACACCCCTCCAGACAAAATGACAATTATTCTGAGGAGCAAAACGGAGGGTGGAAATAAGGAAACATGACTGATACGTGATGTCTGTGGAATCCAGAGTCTTCCCACCGACACGGAATTCTGAGGATGAACCTCAATCCCAGAAAAAGCAGCCCTCGAATCTGATTACGATTCGCAGCTCTCTGGAAAAGCGTCCCGAGGAAGGAGGCAGGCGGCGGCGGCCCTTACAGGAAACCTCACATTCCAGAAGGTTCCCTGGCCAGGCCCTCGGTGAACCTCGGGAACAGCAGCTCTCTGTCCCCGTCTACTGCCCACAGTTAACAAAATACTCGCTATCCGCTGGGGGAAGCTTGCCCCACAGGCAATGACGCTGCGAAGCCAGGACAGACTGTTTACACGGCGCACCTTCACGATCGTGAAGAATTCACTGGAGGCACAGCAAGGAGCCCCCTCCTAGCGTCCCACCTGCCCACTTGAATCAGGCATTATTCCACCTCCGGTAGAGACCGACCCAGGCCTGCCCCCCTCACCTCGGAGGACAGGGTGCTCTATGCAGAGGGCACAGCATGAGTCAGCCTCCCTGGGGCGGGGCGGAGTGACGGTCCCCGGGTCACCTGACACTTGACACCGATTTTACGTAAAGCAACGGCCTGCCTTCAGCAAGAGGGCTGTGACCACACCTGAGGTGATTCACGTGGGCGTCCCCAGGCACAGAAATAACAGCCGGTAAGTACTCAGTGCGGTGTCCTACGCACCTATTATTTAACTAATTTAATCCTACGAACAAGGTACTGTTCTTTCCGTTACATTTTATAGAGGAGGTAAGTGGGGCAAGACGAAATTACGCAACTGATTTCTCACAGACAGGAGGTGACGGGCCCGATGCGGGGCCAACGTGAGGACGGGGAAGAAGAGCCTCCGTGCCTGGGCCACTGCCCCCGCGTCCTGCCCCTCCCCGCCCCCGGGCCAGCCTCGGCTTCCCGGGTGCGTTCATGGCCATATCAACCCACCCGTGACGTACCCAGACCGGGAATGACCGAGAGCAGCCTGCCCACCTCCCCCAGGGATGGTGGTGACACCCACACCGAGAGGCCAGAGGACCGGCCGTGCCTGCCGAGCGTCGGTCACTGGCCATCGGATCCTCGGGAGCATCTCTGTGCCGAGCAGCCTAACAGCATCGGAAAGACCAAGGCATGGTGTTCCATGGAATGCAAAAGGCTCCACACCAGCGCTACCAGTTTCCTCCTCTCCACGGACGGGGAAATAAAGAGCCAAGACCGAGGCGCCCTCCCATCCCGAGTGTGCGCCTCCCTGGCACAGGCGGGAGATCCTGCCAGATTGGTGACAAAGCCTTCCCAGCGCGATCGCTGCAGCCTCAGGGGATGGTATTTACAACAAAGGCAGGGCGCCAAAGCAGAAGGCAAAATCTGCCTTGAATTTCCCCTACAGCCAAGAAATAATTTCTAAAAATGTGCCTGGTCTCTACCTCTTGAAGAAAAAAAATGCTTTTCAGCAATTATTCTCCATAATCCAAGTCTTCCATAAGGTTCCTCTCCCAGTCTTCATCTCCTTTCTCCCGCCCCGGGCGTGGGGTTAGCAAACACAGTCAGAAACGGGTCAGAATTTCCTGATTCTGGAGGAAAGGGTCCAACTCGAAATGGAGTTCAATCAGACTTCAAGACTGTGTCTCATGTGGAATGTCTCAGGGCAAAGCCTCCTACTTTTTGCCCCCCCCAAAAAAAGAAAACTATTTTACCCTTTTCTGTTTGGAAACAATTCTAATAATGCAGCACACGCTCACCCTTCCTCTTTTTCTTTATAACCGCTTTACAATTCTGATCACTTAGGAGTCAAAACTAAATGCAAGCAAAAGCTAAATGCAAAAGGTAACAAAGAGGAAGGATGGATGCATGGAAGGAAGGAAGGAAGGAAGGAAGGAAGGAAGGAAGGAAGGAAGGAAGGAAGGAAGGAAGGAAGTTAAGAAGGAAGAGCTCAAGTCATTTTTGTATCAGAGAAAATCTAGCTTTAAAAGAAAATGTTCCTTATGCTGCGCCTGGTGGCTCAATCGGTTCGGCGTCCGACTCAGCTCAGGTCATGATCTCACCATTCCCGAGTTCGAGCCCCGCACTGGGCTCTGTGCTGACAGCTCAGAGCCTGGAATCTGTCTCCCTCTCTCTCTGCCCCTGCCCTACTCGCGCTCTGTCTTGCTCTCTCTCGCTCTCTCAAAAATAAATAAAGTATAAAAAGTACATCCAAAAAATGAAAAGAAAAATACTTTCCTTAAGCTAATTATTGCCACCATGTGGTGCATTCTGAAAGGAAGTGCAGAAGCCTTACCCCCTGAGAGAGAACATTTACACTGTCATTTCTATGTTGTTAACATAGCTATACAGATAAATGCAAAAATAAAATAAAAAAATTAAAGGCATATACTACGAAATCTTAACTTGATCATTTAAATATATACTAGTCAAAATTGGTAAAAGTTAAGTTCGTCATCCCAAGGTTAGCGCACCCACATGACACCCACACCGTATAATAAGGTATGTATTTAGTTGCCTACCTAGCAATCTAAAATAGAATCTGTGAACAACAGTGGCAAATTAAGTACTATGCTAAGGGGAGCCAGAGTCTCCCGGTACCCAGACACACAATTGCCACTCAAACATTATATAACAATGAGAATGATTAACTTTCATATTCTGTGTCCCCCGGATTTTGTAACAATGCCCTAACAATGCGTCACATTTGCGCTGAATTTCACAGTTCGGAAAGTGTTCACGTTCATTTTTTCATCTTCATCCTGGCAAAAAAGTAAGGGAGGGAGGGAAAGAGGGGAGAAGGAAGCCTCAGGCTCATTAACATGAACATTCAGACGCAAGAAGGAACGTCCAAACCGCTTGTCATTCAAGCTCCGGGTGATCGGATCCCAAGTCCTACCTTCTTTACCGGAGGCTCTGACACGTTCGGGGGAGGAGGCGCTGCTTTTCACTTGTTACCTGGCTGTGTAGCCCTGCAGACTCCGAGACACATTTTATCTTTATAGGAAGTGGGGCACCTGTTACAGCTCTCGGCTGTGGTTAATGAAGACAAAAAACAGAAAACTCGGCCTCCGATGGAGCCAAGTTCTCCGAAATGCACGCGGGTCCCTCTTTCCCGTCAGGATACAGGCAGTGCAGACTGACTGTGAAATTGTAGGTCTTGCAAATGTTTTTGAGCTGCTTCTCAAATCACAAAACTTCCAATGGCTTCTGTTGACCAGGGTTTTTTTTTTAAAGCCTTTAAAAATTGCATGCCTTTCTGTTTCTGTGTTGTTATATGCGTGATATTAAAGTTTTAAACCATTTTCAAGTTGCCAACCAAAATATCTTATTTACTCAATAAACATACATCACGTGTCAAACAATGACAACTGTCTTATCCGTGGCCAATAAAGGCAGGAGGAGAGTAAATGTTCCCATCCGAGATTCGCCTCTCTGGAATATTGATTGTTCTAAACTGGTTGCTTTTGGGAAACTGCAGCACAAGGAAAGCTCTGAAAACCGAGGAAAACTTGCCCGATTGTAAGAGCCAGTTACACGTATAAGAAAAATCTCCACGTGTAAGGCTTTCTCCCTCAGTCCCAGGAAGAGGGGGAGGACTTTAAATCTCCAGGAGGCCAGGGCTTAAACCCGCACAATCATCACACCCTGCTTACTGTGTGCACCTCACCCCTCCAGTGCCTGACTCTGCACCCCACCATCTTTGTGTTTATCTGGAGATGGTACTGAAGGTGATAGCTTAGGCCATTCGGGAGTAACTCCATCTTCCTGGGTCTCTCCGACACACACAGGAGGCATACGTGTTATTATACGTGTTATTAAACGTCTGTTTGATTTCCTCCCGTTAATCCGTCTCACGTCAATGTGATCGTCTAGAAAAACCTTGAAGCTCAGTGGTAAATGTTTTCCTCCCCCGACAAGGTCTACAAGTAAAACGTTCCTGTCACTGCATCAACTAATCGGATTGCCAACTTTAGAGGAGCTTACCCAAGGATCTCCAAAGTGCTAAGAGCAGTTAATGACTTGAGCTCAAAGAAAATGTAAAGAACACGAAAACGAAGTAAAAACTTTCAGGTACTAACCTGCACGTGCCTGTTAACTGTGCATAAGAGCTAGGATTCTCCCCCACTGCCTGCCTCCTAGGCTTTCTTGTTCAGAACGACAGAAACTATGTCATATTCTTAGATCCGGAGGTCAGACACGTAAAGTTTTGATAAACTATGCAAGGGTTTTGCCTAAGATACAGATCTAGATCACAGCTTGTGTAATTAATAGTTTATACATCTGTTTATAAAAATTACGGATTGAAAATAGTTTATAAGTTTGGCAGAGAATAAGATACGACACCCAGCACGGACAGTAGTTTTTATATGCGCTGTTCCTTTGCCCTGCACCCAACCGGAAAATATGAAGAACTCGTACACACAGAAAAAACTGATCAGGCACCCAAGTCACTATGCCTGTGACCGCTGTCCATCCACACAGTCAGAAGGGCTGTTTTGAGCCGGAGGCTGGCCCACACTTCCATCTGCAGGGCTCACGGCTCATCCACAAGTGAGGCCTTCGGCTTGACCTGACCAGAGGAGACGGGTTCTCCGTCCTGCCCAGGGGACAGAGGAGGGGCAAGCTTTCCTGAGCAGCATGTGGACACCAGCACGGGGTGACTGATGCACACGGACCCACAGATGGGGGGAAAAGGGTTAAAAAAATTAAAAATTGGGGGGAAAAAAAGATAAGCAAACCCCAGCACTGCCTCAATGCCATACCAAGTGTTCACGAGAGCAGCAGACAGAAGCCTGAAGAGTTCTTCAGGAGGCCTTTTTACATCATAAAACAACAATAATTAGTGTTTGGTGACAAGTAAAATACAAGAAAGGCACCACACATTTTTGAAAGGTTCTTATGTAAAATAACTAAAACCATTAGACGTAGGCGCTTTGAAAGTGACACTTGAGTCACCGGGCAAACACTTCGGCCCCAGCAAGTCCAGATCAGGAAGCCAAGGGAGTCCGCCACAGGTGATCATGCAGAGACGGCGTTCCCCCGCCCTTCAGCCCATGCCTCCTAGGGCCGGCTCCCCGGACTGCGCCCCAGTGGGACCAGCGCGGGGGCCATGCTCTCAGCTCCTGGGACTCTCTTTGCTTATGATTGTCTTCAGAGCCAAATGAGATCACGGACATAAAACAATTTAGAAAATAGATAGTCTTTCCAGATCTGGAAAGCGTGGTTATCGGCGGAACTGTCCAGTGTGCCGCACTGCGTCACTGCGTCCCCCAGAGCCCCTCGGATTCTACTAGAGGAGACGGCCACATAAACACGGAATGCTGAGTAATAAACACAGTCCACTACAGATCCGTCCAAGGACAGTGCTGTGCAAAGCACTGAGGTGGTGTGCAGTCCCGAGTCATCATTTTGGTTACTTTTTTAATAGTTTATTGTCAAGTTGGCTGCCATACAACACCCAGTGCTCTTCCCCACAAGTGCCCTCCTCCATGCCCATCCCCCACTTTCCCTTCTCCTCCACCCCCCCCACCCTCAGTTGGTTCTCTGTATTTAAGAGTCTCTTGTGGTTTCCCTCCCTCCTTCTGTGTGTAACTACTTTCCCCTCCCCCGCCCCCATGGTCTTAAGTTTCTCAAGATCCACATTGAGTGAAAACATACAATGTCTGTTCTCTGACTTATTTCACTCAGCATAATGCCCTCCAGTTCCATCCACGTTGCTGCAAATGGCAGGATTTCATTCTTTCTCGTTGCCAAGTAGTACTCCATTGTATACATAAATCACGTCAGTTGGTGGACATTTGGGCTCCTTCCATGATCTGGCTATTGTTGACAGTGCCGCTATGACCATTGGGGTACACGTGCCCCTGTGCGTCAGCACTCCTGTGTCCCTTGGATCCCCAGCAGCGCCATTGCTGGGTCGTAGGGGAGCTCTGTTGTTCATTTTCTGAGGAGCCTCACACTGTTTCCCAGGGCGGCGGCACCAGTCTGCACTCCCACCAGCAGCGCAGGAGGGGGCCCGTCTCTCCACGTCCTCGCCAGCATCTGTCCTCTCCTGAGCGCTTCATCATCAAGCCGGTTAGAACGCCAGGGAGATGAATCAGTGGAAAGGAGGAAGGCCAAGGTCCTGGCATCCTCTCTGGTTTGGCTGAAGACACCAGTGAGCCAAATCTCAAGTACAACCCCGTGTGTAAGCTTGATTCCTCCCAGCTTCACCGCCCTACCCTTCATGGCCTTCGGATCCTGATGCGGGGGGAGTGCCCTCTGACCCAGAAGTCTCCTCACCCCACTCGCCAGTTCCGGCCCAGAGCACCCGGACGTCCGCCCACCGTCCTGCCAGCGTACTTGACTTCCACACGAATCTGTAAGCTATCATGCGGTCTCAGGACGACATTAAAACGCTCATCCCAAGTTACAATACATACCAACGCCTTTTTCACAGCAAACGTGTCCTCTATGTATTTTCGTCCAAACCACGGAGGCCAGGCATTGCTCGTTCCGCAGGTCTGCCGTACGACTTTACCAGGAAGCTAGTCTTCAGTGAGGTCAGACCTGATTTGTGTCTGTGAAGGTTATTCTACAATTTAGGTACACGTTCTGCCTTGCATCCCAGTGACAACTTCTCACTTACGAATTATAATTCAAAGATGGAGGGGCGCCTGGGGGGCTCAGTCGGTTAAGCGTCCGGCTTCAACTCAGGTCATGAGCTCACAGTTTGTGGGTTCAGGCCCCACGTTGGGCTCTGTACTGACAGCTTAGCTCAGAGCCTGGAGCCTGCTCCAGACTCTGTGTCACTCTCTCTCTCTCTGACCCTCCCTGCTCATGCTGTCTCTCTCTGTCTCTCAAAAATAAATAAGAAACATTAAAAAAAATTGTTCAAAGATGGAGGGATGGACGGGTGGGTGGACAGACGGATGGACAGGTGGGTGGACAGAGACCCGGGAGCCCTGCAGTTTGTAAACCTGATGAAATGCCCTCGGCCTCATCCGCGGAAGGTCCCCTTGCCTTGCGCTGCCTGGACTCCCCCAGAGAAGAGCCTGCTCGGACAGCGCCCTGGCTTCACCACCCCCCCCCCCCGCCACATGCACCCTGGGACAGTGACCCACAGGGAGGTTCTGGGTGGAGAGAGGGAGTCTTTCTTCCTTCGGAAATGGGAGAGGGGCACGCATGCAATGGAAGACACACGGAGCCGGCGCACGTGCTGTCGGGGCATTCTCTTACAAGAGTCAGCACGAACGCTAGGGTCAGAGACATTCATCTCCCTACGGTAACCGTTGCCCAAGTACGCTTGTGAAAGCGGTACACCAGGGGCACGTGGGTGGCTCAGTCGGTTAAGGGTCTGACCCTCGAGTTCGGCTCAGGTCACGATCTCGCAGATCATGGGTTCAAGCCCCACATCAGGCTCTGCTGATGGTGGGGAGCCTGCTGGGGATTCCGTCTCTCCTTCTCTCTGCCCCCTGGCTGCCTGTGCTCCTTCTATCTCAAAATAAATAAACTTGAAAAAATTCCCATTTCAAGAGATCCCGTAACCTGGACCCTCCCATCCTCTCCTCTGGGTGAAGGGCTCTCCCATACTGGCTGCTGCATTCATCCCTGGGCAGCATCCATACGAGGACAGGCCCGGTGTCCCCGCCGAGCCTTCTCCTTCTGGGGTGTAACCGTTACAGGATTCATTCTCTCACCGCTCAGTACCTGGTTACACATCACACATGTAACACGCTGCACACACAGTGCAGCAGCCCTGCTAAAAGCATCCTAACGTATCTAAATAAGGAAGGTCACATCATCCAAATCCCCACCAGGATCACTAACCAATGCTTCATAAAAAACCCGGAAAGACACAAGAATGCATGTGACACAGGGACTCGAGAGAGATTGGCCATTCTGAGCACGACGCCATCAACCTCTGTGAACGCTAACCTGGTCACTCACAGCACAGGACATGCCAGTATCCTCTCCCGGAGCCGGCTCACCGTCTGTACAGAAAGTTAACGCATTCTGGGTGCGCCTGGGGGGCTCAGTCCGTTCAGCGGCCGACTTCAGCCCAGGTCATGATCTCACAGTTCGTGGGTTCGAGCCCCGCATCGGGCTCTGTGCTGACAGCTCAGAGCCTGGAGCCTGCTTCGGATTCGGTGTCTCCCTTTCTCTCTGCCCCTCCCCCACTCACACCGTGTCTCTCTCTGTCTCAAAAGTAAATTTAAAAACCACTAAAAACAAAAAAAGAGAGAAAGTAACACATTCTGGCAAAAGAAAGCACACGTACATCCCGTGGTTTTAGAGGTGAGTGCGCATTTACATGCGTGGCTCTTGATTTCTGCTTTGTTCTTTGTGGAGTGACTTAGGACCACAGGACACCAAACAAGTGAAAATCACTGATACAAGTTCACGTGGAAAGCCCCCAAATTCCTTTTTCATGAAAACACTGCCCTTACGACGCCCCGTAGAGTGGACTTGCTGGAAGCAGAGTGCTCCCTACAGAATGCGCCAGGACGGCAAAGAGCCAGCAAGTCACACTGGTCTGGGGTGGCTGTCCACGTTCCCCAGGTAGGGACATGACCTCGGTGACAGGATCCACTTCCTGCTGAAATACGGAGGCTTTCTCAAGACCCCAAAGGAGAAATCTGTGTTCCTCCCAAATACTCTAGTCTTCCACGACAAGGAGGGCCCAGCAAGCTCCGGCTCACGCCAGGTTTTATAAATAAAATTCAATGAAGTGGCCAACGAAGCTCCTCCCCCGGCCCCGCCCGTGTTCTCTGGCGACAAGGACAGAGACGGGTGGTGGCCCAAGGGACTGCGCGGCCCCCAGCGCCTGAAACACGCACTCTCTGGGCCTTTACAGAGAAAGTCCGTCCCAGGACAGTGATTGCTTACAGACATTTTCATCAAATATTAGATTTAGTATTTATTTTTTTAAATGCTTTTTTTATTTTTGAGAGAGACAGAGTGTAAGCAGGGGAGGGGCAGAGAGAGAGGGAGACACAGAATCCAAAGCAGCTCCAGGCTCCAAGCTGTCAGCACAGAGCCCAACGTGGGGCTCGAACTCACGGACCAGGAGATCATGATCTGAGCCGAAATCAGATAGCTAACCAACTGAACCCCCCCAGGTGCCCTGATTTAGTATTGATTTTAAAGTAGTCTCTTTATCATGAGACTTATGCAGTCACCGTACTTGTGAATAATTGATAGCACTGATTAATGACTTAATCAATTGCTGTATATAACCTGATTCAGAAAAAGCAATAATATACTTCACTAAACTGAATCCCATCTGGGCCAAGTTTTAAGTAAAGCTATACTCCCTATATAATTTGAAACATTATTTGGAACAATCACTTGTAAAAGCTGAGGACTAGGGACCTGAAAACGTGGAAACTTGACAATCTGAATGTTCTCTGAGTAGAATGTTCTGATTTAATTAACACTCTCTTTAACTGAGTGTTCATCGGAAAACACTTTCCACTCTCAAATATTTTGCTAAAATCCTTTTCAAAATGTGTTATGTCCACGCTCCTTCCCATATAGCTTACAAGATGATAAATCAACCTTTCTTTTTTTTTTTAAAAATTATTTTTCAGGGCGCTTGAGTGGCTCAGTCAGTGAAGCATCCAAATTCAGCTCCGGTCATGATCTCACGGTTCGTGGGTTCGAGCCCCACGTCGGGCTCTGTGCTGACAGCTCAAAGCCTGGAGCCTGCTTCCGATTCTGTGTCTCCCTCTCTCCTTGTCCCTCTCCCCCAAAAGAAATAAATATTAAAAAACAAATACCGTGTGTACGTAGGACATAAACAGCACAATAGTTTGGAACTCTACTGATCTGAAGAAAACTCTCAGAACTTGAACTAATAGTTGTAAAAAAATCATCTGCCTCAGACTCTACAAGTGGAATGGAGGCCATAAACGTGGTCTCCTCTGTGTCGTCTTCGCAGCAGGGGCCTCTGTGCCTGTCAGCCCCTCCCAGCCTCTCCCGACGACGGCCGGGCCGTGGGGCTCGCTGCAGGTGAGGGGACTGTCACCTGCGGCGTCTGAGGGTCACTCAGGTGCAGACCCTGAGCCTCCCCGCTGCAGGGGAGCCCCTGCGGCCCTCCAGCAAGAAGTGTCTGGAACACAGGGCTGGCACTCCCAAAAACAGGCCCCCCCATGCCGGAGGAGGAGGCCGGGGTGAGTGCCCCCATATCTGCACAGCCCATCCGGGAGGGAGGAGTCCCCGCCAGGATCCAGCCCATCTCTGCTCACAAGTAACTCGCCCTCTGGGGCTGAAACTCCCGGCCCGGACCCTCCTGTCGCTGCCCCCCTGCTACCAGAATCACTCCTCATCTCCATCACTGCCCGCATCCCAAACGGTGCTTGCAAGGAGCGCCAAACTGCAGTGCTTCCAGATCTCTCTGTGGGGAAACCGAGTCACGGGGCGAAGGAGCGCAGCCGGCTCTGACCTGAGCGTGATCTCACAGCCGCGCGGCCACGTTCATGTCCGGGAAAACCCAGAGGAGCAATGGCCAAGAGCTCAAGAGCAGTTCACGGACACGGGCCCAGCACGGGTCTCCACCCAGAACAAGCACCAGGCATGCCTCCAAGGCTTTCCAGATTCTTCCGCCCCAGGACCCTCCTTAGCAAGTCAGGAAAGGAGAGGAAAGGAAAAATCGCCTGGCGAGCTGAGCAGCAGGTCAAATGCTAAAACAGGAGCCTGCTGGAATCTTCTCCGGAAAATGGCCAGCCTGGCCCCGGCCAGCGAGCAAGACCCGGGGGTCCCAGGGCAGCACCCCCAGTGCCACAAGGACATTCTCTACAGACCCTGTCATTTAGTCCGTTTCCTCTGAAAACCAGAAGTGATGTGCTAACGATTTCTGAAGTGCTCTGTATTATCTTCCGGTGTTTAGACTAAAAACCTGACCTGGGCTTCTCATCCTTAGGAAAGAATCAAAACAAAAATTTTACAAAAGTAAAATGTGTTCAATCGGCTGATTCCCCGCCCCGTCCCTGGAGGAGGAGTCCTGATCGAAGCGAACATCTACCGAGCGCCCCGTTCACAGCTCAGGACACCGGGGACCTCGGGAACCAAGCAGAGTTACCATCTGGGCCCAGACTTCACTCCAAAGCCCGTGCTTCCCAGGCCCCACACTGCTTCTCGGGGACCCTCATCGGGCACACGCTCGGCGAGTGACTCCTCCCGAACACTCGGCAGGTGTGAGACAGGCCAAAAGCCAGCCCCGCGCTCCCGCCGTCAGGGGCAGGGGGGTGACTGGCCGGCGGCCTAGGACCCGAACGTCCTCCTCCAGGCCCTCGGCACAAAGAACAGAAGGAGGGGGAGGCCCTCGCCGGGCGGCACAGCTGGAGGCCTGTCTGAATTTCCTTCAATGTTCATGGACGACCACCTACCGAAAAGCAGAAGCCAATCACATCATTTCTTTCCCCGTGTTCTTGTCCACTACACAGCACTAAAGGGTTCCGAGCTGTCGTAACAGATAAAAGTGTAACTCCTCAGATTATTGGTGATGTTTTAAATTAAAATCATATAACTCACTAATAGGTTTCAGATAAATGCAAACCAGATTTAAGTTTGTTTGGTCCTTTTTTCACTTATTTAGAGAGAGAGAATGAACACCTGTGCACAAGTGGGGGCGGTGCAGAAAGAGAGGGAGAGAATTCCAAGCAGACTCTGAGCTGTCAGTGCAGAGCCTGATGTAGGGCTCGAACTCACCAACTCACGAACTCAAAACGTGAGATCATGACCTGAGCTGAAACTAAGCTTCAGGTGCTTACCTGACGGGGCCACCCCGGCACCCCATGTAGAATGTTTTTTAAAGGTGTTTAAAATGTAGACTCATAGGGCGCCTGTGTGGCTCAGTAGAGCACGTGACTCTTGATCTCAGGGTTGTGAGTTCGAGCCCCACATTGGGTGTGGACATTATTTAAATATAAAATCTTTGAAAACATAATAAAATAGGAGCCCCTGGGAAGCTTATTTGGTTGAGCTTTCGACTGTGGCTCAGGTCATGATCCTGTGGTCAGTGGGTTCAAGCCACACACCTGTCCTTCAAGCTCAGAACCTGGAGCCTGCTTCGGATTCTGTGCCTCCCTCTCTCTCTGCCCCTCCCCCACCTACGCTCTGTCTCTCTCAAAAATAAACGTTAAAAATATTTTTAATAAAATAAAATAAAATGTAGACTCAAAATTTACCTTCAAGGAGACAATTGCTAATTGGTACATTCTTACCTCTCCAAAATTTAATTTTGGAGTTAAATTCCAAAAGAAAAATGAAATACGTATATAGGAATAAGACCACTCACATAGTTAGCTAAGAATATAGACCAACAGAGGTGCCTGGGTGGCTCAGTCCTTTAAGTGTCTGACTTTGGCTCAGGTCATGATCTCATGGTTCATGAGTTCAAGCCCCGCACAGGCTCACTGCTGTCAGCATAGAGCTTTCGTTGCGTCCTCTGTCCCCTCCTCTCTGTCGGCCCCTCCCTTGCTCACGTGCACATAGTCTCTCTTTCTCTCTCAAATGAATAAACATTAAAAAAAAAGAACAAGAATATAGACCAACAATCTAAAAATCCTGAAGTCAATGACGAGTTGCAAGGACAAAGGTAAACCACACCAGCTGAGCGTGAGCTACAGGGTCCTCTGGATAAGGTCCCGGAGACTGAGGTACATCTTCCAAAGGCACACCCCTCACCTGAACCCTCCCCCGGCTGCAAGCCCCCCTCCGGCTGGAGAGCACCCCCAACCTCAAGCAGCAGGGAGGTCATCCGCAAACATGCCTCTGTAGTCAGGCCAAGGGAATGTGAACAATTCAGACACACAAGAGAAGAGAGGTCACATCTGCTGGGGGTGGCGGGGATCCATAAATGGGGAAAAATGACTATAAGAGCAACTCAAAACACAGATTCCCCTAAATGGAAGAATTCTAATGACAATTACTTTTTTTTAAGGTTCCTTCTCTTTCCAAAATTCTTCCCTTTTATTTTCAACACATTGCCCTTTAATTCTTTGCCAAGAAAGTGGAACTGCTCTCTGACTCCAGCCATTTCCTGGTATCAGTGTTTCCAGAAGCTGTACTTCCTGTGACTATAAAGAAATACCTTTCCCAGCCAAGTGGGTGCTGTAGGTGCCTTCTGCTTCATCCCCTCCACCTGCAAAGGTCCCCGCGGGGGGCAGCCATGCCACCCTTTCAAGAACGACCGGCTCCCGGCGCTCACTCGGCGTCCCGGGCAGCCATGACGGCCACGGGCTTTGGCACGTACTGTCCTAGGCACCGTGTCAACACTTGACGCTATCTCGTTTCATCCCTCGGCGTCTTACGACTGCAACATCACAGTCCAACACGGGCAGGTCCTACTCACCAACCACCAGCCACGCCAGGTCCTTGGTAAGGGCTTAACAAACAGAGACACACACCCACTTCTTTTTTCTTTTTAATTTTCTAAGTTTATTGATTCCTTTGGAGAGAGACAGAGTCGGCATGAGTTGGAGACAGGCAGAGCCAGAGTGTCTCCAAGCAACTTCCCGCTGCCAGCACAGAACCCGATGCAGGGCTTGAACTCACGAACCGCAAGATCATGACCTGAGCTGAGACCAGGAGTCGGATGCTCAGCCCGATGAGCCCCCAGGCACCCCTAGAGATGCGTCCTCACTTCTAGCACAGCTTTTTCTTACTGAGAAGCTGCCAGTGTCCAGACACTGGGAAATACCAACAAGGGCCAACGCTGTGTCAATGAAGAAAACAAAAAAATGAACAAGAGGAAACCATCGGTGTCTCTTTCCACAGACGCACCTCCTCTGGGCGGCATGTTTCTATCTAATAATGAATGGCATCTGTAAAAGGTTTAGGGGATCCTGAAACCCCGTACGGAGTGGCTCCCTATATTAGCACGTAAGGCCTTCCCACCAGACTGCACCCAGATCCGAGAAGTCCTAACAATTCCGAGTCTCAAAGATTTGGCGAGGAGACATCTTCCAACATTCCAACACAAAACAAAGAAAATTAAAAAATCACTTAGGGGGGAAAAGTGACAGATTTCCTAACGATGGCCCATTAGAACAGAACAGTTACGAAACACAGAAGGTGCCAAAACTCCACAGCTCTAGCAGAATCTTAGGAGAAACTTAATTTGACCGGAGCACTAATGTTAATGAGGGCTAACTGTAACAGAAGGATTTCCCCAGCGCTCTGACAAGTCCTCCAAGGCAGGGCTCCACCTCCTTCCCCTCCATCCTGCCCCCGTGGTGGTGAGGGGACAGCAACGGTATCAGGGCTTTCCCTGAACACCCCACCTGCTTGGGAAAATCAGGCCTTCAAGAAAGAAGCCTAACTAAGTGCAAACAAGCTGCACACGTGTGAGGCTTAGGGTATGGAGACCCCAGGATACGAAAGTGTGGGCCAAACAAGTGTGTGAGGACAGAAGGCTGACATTTCAGGTTAGGAAAGGGTTCTCACAAAATCCGGTAACTAGGAAGGAAGTAGCAGCCAAAAGAAAACCAATGGCTGGACTGGGAGGAAATAATATTAAGTGATAAGACAAAGAAAATGTCAGCAGTATAAAGCAAAACACAGGAGGATGGGCAGGGCTGGAATCCAAACCAGGGAGGAAGGAAGAAACCCACTCAGAGACTGAGAGAAACAGTATTAACTTCAAACCCACAATAAAATCAGGGAAGAGATGAAAATGTGAGGGTCTAAAGAATTCAGCCCCTCCGCGGAAGGCCCAGCGGAGCAGAGGTTCTGGAGGTCAAGGGCTGGCCTTGCTCTGGTCCGCCAGGCGCAGCTGTCACACCAGCTCTCACACCGTCTGCCGAGGGATGAATGAAGGCATGAGTCCGCACTGTCCCTGCCCTCAACGAGAAGTCGAAGCCTTGCAACGCGGGAGAGTATTATCCCGACCCGCCGCGGCCTCTGCGGAGGCTGCTGAGTGAGGACCACGTGAGGCTACATCTCACTCACTGGACGTGTCAGAACGCACAGCCCCCATCTTCGAGGGGGCGCGCTCGGGCCCCTGCCAACACGGAGGGATTCCTACCAGATGAAGCAGGCTGGGCAGCCCTCCCGGGGCTCCAGCAATACTGCGTATCTTAAATGGGAACCAGAGGCTGGACCAGAGTCAGAAATTCCATTAAAATAGAAGCGGGGTTTTTTCCCCATTTTCAGGTCGGTGCATGATGTAGAGAGACAAGGAGCTGATAAGGTGAAGGGTATCAGCACGTGATTGTTTTTGTCCATATTCACGGTCTGACATTCGGGAGCTTGTGGAGACGTGCGTGGGCGGCTAGAGGAAGGCGGAACTCAAGTGGACACAGTTCAGGGGCTGAAACATCCAACTGTGATCTCAATAGGAAGGCGATAAAAAATACACCAACAAGGGAAGATAGCGTCAGCCAGAGAGTAGGGCGCCTGGCAGCTAGCTGGCATTTCAGTAAATTCCTATTTAGAAATTTAATTTTTGAATAGATTAAAGACGTTCTTCAAACCTCAACACGTGGGCGCCTGTGTGTCTCAGTTAAGTATCTGACTTCAGCACAGGTCGTGATCTCACGGTTTGTGGGTTCGAGCCCCGCATGGGGCTCCGTGCTGACAGCTCAGAGCCTGGAGCCTGTCTTTGGATTCTGTGTCTCCCTCTCTCTCTGCCCCTCCCTGGCCCACACACTGTTTCTCTCTCTCAAAAATAAGCAAACATTAAAAAAAAACTCAACACCTACAAATCGGATACACAGGAAGTCTCTCTACAGCTCTGGGGTCCTCTGCCACCCACGCCACTGAGCCAGAGGGGTCAGTGCTTCCCTGAGTTTCTGCCCAGTTTCCATGAGCAATTTGCAAACAGATAGTGTGTAACAGGAATGTGTCTGTGTGCACTTACATATTTTCCTTTTTTTCCTTGGTTCATACAGCAATGCACCTGGGAGATCATGCGTACATTCATGTCACTCCTGCAAATTTAATTCAGCCAGGCCCCTGTGCACAGACCTCTGCCTGGTCTTCAAGACGCTTTTTCAAACAACGCTGCAATATTTTTATACATCGCTAAGTCATTTTGCCGCGGTGTGACTGTACCTGAATGATAAATTCCCAGACGAATTATTGGCTCAATGGGTACATCCATTTTTAATACTGATCGGTACTGCCAAA
Organism: Suricata suricatta; assembly: GCF_006229205.1. Lineage (NCBI taxonomy): Eukaryota > Metazoa > Chordata > Mammalia > Carnivora > Herpestidae > Suricata > Suricata suricatta. Next base: position 142,337,761 of record NC_043706.1, read on the forward strand.
TAGCCTCCTGCGAAGGCAGTACTGACTGGTACTCCCACCAGGAAAGTGCGGGAACACTAGACTTGCCGGTGTGTATTATAGTTTATTAATCTTTGCAAATCTTGACAGGTGAAAATGGTACTGTGGCGTTGTTGTAAAACACATGTATTTTATCAGAATGAGGTTGACCATCTTTTCATTTTTTTACATAGCCATTTATTTCTTTTTCTAGGAACTACCTGTTCATGTCCTTTGACTATGTTTTATTAGGTTCATTTACTTTTACTTCTTTTATTGTTCTTTGACTTAACCATTTCCGGGAGCCCTTTATGTATCAGCCCGATGCTGATATGTATGAGTGGTTAATGCCTCTTTCCAGGACGGGCAGTCGGTTTTGTTTTTTTCTGCGTGACTTCCTAGTTCTCCCCAAACCATTTTCTTCAATAGTCTATTTTTACTCCTTGTAGAAGAGATGACACCTTTAAACTAGTCTAAATTCCTCTCTGTGTCTGGGTCTGTTTTAAGAGTTTTCTGTTCTGCCGCACTGGTTTATCTGGTCACGTGCCAGCACCACACTGTTTTCATTGTTGAGGTTTTAAAGCGGGGTCTTTCCTAGGGGCGCCTGGGTGGCTCAGTCGGTTAAGCGTCTGGCTTCGGCTCAGGTCACGATCTCACAGTTCATGGGTTCAAGCCCCGCGTCGGGCTCTGTGCTGACAGCTCAGAGCCTGGAGCTGCTTCGGATTCTGGGTCTCCCTCGCTCTCTGCCCCTTCCCCGCTCGCACTGTCTCTGTCTCTCAAAAATAAATAAAAACCAATAAACAAATTTTTCAAAATGAGGTCTTTCCTTAATCTGCCTTAAAATAGTTGGATGCGCTTAATCATGATACGCAAAGCGTATTATCCCAAAAAGGCATGATGATCGGTGAGACAAGAAGGTTTCAGAGAGTCAACTTCTGGTCTTGGAACAAAAAGAAACTCTGAAAATGAACAGAATCCTGACGGCAATGATAAAATGTGTAATTACCAAATCTAGGAAACCGGAGTGGATATCATTTTGAATGTTTATTTTGGAGGCTGCTGGAACTATAAAGAAACAGTAATTGTATCACGTACAAATACGTTCAATACGTATCCCATCCGCTCGCGATGCTCTTTGCCAGCAGAGTGCCCACTCTTTGTGCAAAATTGCTTCTTCCATGGTACTTAGCAACTTTCAAAAGTCCAAATGTGCTCGTATTTTTATAAATAATTCATGATATCTAACACATGGCGTTGTTTCAGCGCCTCATAAGCAGCCCTTTCTCTTTGCTAGCGTGGAAAATGTTTTTGTCAAAGTAAAAAGCTTTTTATCACTGCCTCAGGAAACAAAACTGAGGCATCCAGAATGCTCTGCACACACGTCTCCCTCCTTCCCATTAGCCCACGGAGCTGGCTTCGCCCGAGCTCCCGCCCCGGCGGCCCTGGTGAGGGGCGCGCGGTGTCCTCGGTAACTCAGACCCCGGTCCTTGCTGCCAAAGAGCGCATTTGGACCAGACAGAAAAACAAGGAAAATCAGATGATGTTTCAAGTTATGCTAAGACTTGACAACCGCGTTCCTTATTTCGTTACTGCCTTCCTTTGGAGAAAATTAATGTTCTTAAAGGACCGTTTTGATCATACTCTCCCACCTGAACACCTTCGCTTACTTATTCATTAGACTTATTGTCTAATTGCTTGGCATTGTACTAGGCGTTGAGGTTAAGAAAATGAATAAAACATGCTTCCTGCTCAGGGAAGGAAGGGAGACACACACTAAGTGGAAAAGTACACGCGCCCAGGCGTTGGGGGGGAGGGGTGGGGACAGGAGGAGGGGGTGGTGAGCAAGCCCGGGGGAAGGAGGGGACTCTGGGAGGCCTGTGAACGGCCCCTGGAAGGAAAGGCCCCCCCATCCCAGGAGACGCCTGGCCCGGCAGGAGTGGAGGGGACCCGGGGCAGAGGCAGAAGGCAGAGCGGGCATCAGCTGTCTGTGGGCGAGGATGCTGTGCAAGTGTCCTCTCCCCTGCGCGCCTGCCCAACGGCCCTGCCCCAAGGCGTCCCAGTGGCCTTCGCTCTTGCCTGGACCCCACGTTAGACAGCAGCCCCCCCGAAGGCGAGGAGGAGCTCTGCGCGGACGTGGTTCCCGCCAGTGTGTGGGACAGCGGCCGAACACAGACGCAGGAAGGACCTGTGACCGACTGGCACTGCGGCCTTGGGCGCCTCCCACCCTGTCCCGGCAGAAACATGGAACCACCTCCTTGCGAAGACTCCAGGGTCTGTGGCTCCGCTCTGTCCTCCGCGGGCAGCCCTGGCACGCCCGCCACGCCACCCTCCGGCCGCGTCCAGGCCCCCATCCCTGTCGGCTCCGGGCACCGCACCCACTCCCAACCTCAGGACCCCGCAACGTCTTTCCGCTGGGCCCTTCTCATCACTCTGGCACTGAGGGCTTCCAAGTGTCCCCGCCTGGCAGGTCCATGCATTTGTGCGTGGACCGAGCGTGTGCGTTCACTCCCGCTCGCGGCCACTGGGGGTGCCGGTCCCGGACCTTCCTTCTAAACAGCTCTGGTCACCCCCTCCCGCCCCCGGTGGACTGTCCGGCTTCGGACCGGGTGGACCCGGCTTTGCCGCCGCAGGGCCCTCTCCGGCCTGCCCCCCCCCCCACTGCTGGCCAGAGCTGACCGAGGGGGCGCAGGGCGCTATAGAGGAGTACAAGGGGCGGACCTACTCTTATCTGTTTCTCCCCCCTTCCCCCCGCCCCTACCCCACCCCTGCAGTCCAGAGCTGACCCTGGGGGGGGGGGCACGGTGGGGGTGGATCTACTCCAGCAGTTCCCCCCCACCCCTTCCTTGCACCTGACACCTCCTCCCC
>NC_043706.1:142340722-142346563 GCF_006229205.1 Suricata suricatta
TCCAGGGCGTCTGACTTCCAAAGCCCCCCTCCCACGGCAGGGCCGGCTCTGATGCTGTTTCCCCTCCTTTCTGGCTCACCCCCCGCCTCCCCAGTTTCTCTGTGGCTCTTCCTTCTGCTCCTGCGATACAGTCTTCTGTCTCTCTGGCTCCCAGTGGTCACGACAGGTCACCATTCAGAACTGCCACCGGGTCATTCCCCACCCCCTGCGGGAGAAGCCATTGCGCTGTGGAGCTGCCTGAGATCAAGTCCACCAGCTTTGCCCACAGGGCCTCACGGTGCACAGGGTCCCCAGGCCACACTCCATCAGGGACCCAGGGTCACCTCACACAGGAGCCCCAGCCACACTCCCACAGGGGCCCCGGGCCAAACTTGCCCTGGGGGCCAACCCTGTGACTATAAACACCAGGGCCTCGCTCTGCTCCGCAGCCGTCATCTACACACAGCCCCTCCTCGCCCCTCCGCCTGCCAGGCCTCGCTCACCCCGCTGCCTCCTCAGCACCTCCTCTAAGTTGTGCCCCAGGCACCTCGGACTTAATGCAGCCACACAGGGCGCCCGTGCCCTGTCTGCCCCCGCTACCCCTTCCCAGGCTCCCCCTACCTCTTCTCACCCACCTGCTCCTTCGAGAGCCCGGGCACTGCTCTTGCCTCTTCCCTCCCTTCGTCCACACACCCGACCCACCTGCTCATCCGGCAGACTGCCTCCCAGCACCCCGGAGCCACATCCCGTCTCCAAGCGGTCACCCCCGCCCCCTGTCCTGCCCACCACAGCGGCCCGCATGTCCTCGGTCCCCACCTCCGTTCACTCTGCAGACCACAGCCAGGATGAGCTTCTTAGATCACAGAGCACATGACCCCCTCGGGCCCCAAACCTTCCAGGTGCTCCCCTTGCTCGCGCGTGACGTGCAAGTTCCCCCCAACTTACGAAGCCCCACGCTGTCCCTGTGGGCTCCGTCGGCTTCCCTGCACACCGCAGCCCTGCTGGGAGCCCAGGCTCCTCGCTCTGTCCTCTGACACACTCCCCAGAGAGGCCACCCCAGGCCCCCTGAACGCTCAGTGCACAGCTCTTGTGATATGTGGTGCCTCCGATACCTGATGGGTTTCTGTTCTTCGCGTGGTTGATTGGATCATGCCTACACCACAGGGCGCCGGCACCCTTACCAACCACAGTGCTTACCGAAGAGTAGGGGGTCCATTCCTGCTTTTCTCCCTTTTCTCTGGGCGAGGACCCACCACCTGCCACCACCAGCCCCAATCTCTCTCTCTCTCTCCCTCTCTCTCTCTCTCTCTCTCTCTCTCACACCCCTTTCCAATCCAGAATGGAGCCATCTGACCCCTGCCTCACCCAGGCCCTACAGCTTCCGTCTCCCCAACCTTCCAGTCTCAGTTCGGCCTCCCAACTGTCCCCACCGGGCAGAGGACATCCGCCCTGTGACCGCGGTCACACAGACGCCCAGCGGCACCAGAGAACCTGGCGTCTCCCTGCCTTTCTACCTTGTCTCCCTCCTCTCGGGTGTGTTGTCTCTTGCAGGGGTTCACACTAACAGCTAAGCAGGAAATCCTGACGGTGAGCCCAGGAGAACTGTCGCTCCTCCCAGCACCCCCACCCCCACCCCGAGCTATTTTCTGACAGCAGCCTCTGGATGAGCCCCGGTGCTCTGGGGCCCTCAGCTGGCCAGCGGGGGCTTCCCAAGCCCAGGTTCCCCGGTACCCAGGCTGGAAGGACCCGGCTGCCTCCAGACTCCTGCTGGCTCCCCTGTGGGATCTGTTCAGGGCCCTCCAATCAGGACGCGCTCAGCTCTCTGTCCCCACAGCACCCTGTCCCTCTCTGCCAGGCAGTCACTGTGCTTGCAAGCTCCTTCTCTCCTGTGAGCCGTGTGCCCCTGAGAGCAAGTGCTGTCTCGTACACAGCGGATTTCAGGCACCCGAGGATGGAGGCCAAGGCCAAGGCCAGTTTTCAACGAGTCCCTTCTATTTCCAAGTTCCTTTTGCACAAGCACCGTGTTGGTGGTGGTTGTTGTTTTCACCTTTGAACTTCCAACGCAAATACTAGAGCGTCTTCAATATATATGCCCTTAGTCTCCGGACAACACCGGAAGGGCCGAGGTCCCGCCCCAGGCTCTCCCCAAGTTCGCGTCCTGCACTGGAGTGCCAGCAGTAAACATGCAGGCCAGTGAAGGGGCAAGAGAATTCCAGAAAGTGGTAAAGGCAAAAAAATAGGAGTGCCAGGCATCTTGGGTTTCCTTGGTAAGATCTTGGGCCGCTCTTTCTCCCTGGTGGTTTCCCTTCCACCAATTTAGATCAGCTGGGGAGCCTGATTTACATTTTAAAAGGAAATTAAAATGTTTTGAATTACAACTAAGAGCTTTCCTTTTAAGGGAGAAATATTCCTTTTTCATGAAAATGTTTTTTTCTTTCCCCCTCAAATGGCAAGAGCTGTTTTTAAACAAACAAAAATTAACAATATTAATTGATGAAATATTCATCACACCAGGTTTAACCTGCTTTCATAGTAAACAAAATCCTAACATTTGCTTAATTATCTGGTGCAGTGCATTTTTTTCCTTTTGATGAGGAAGGAGTTGTGAAATCCACATTCTTTTTTTATTTTTTTAATGTTTGTTCATTTTTTTGAGAAAGATAGAGTGAGCAGGGGAGGGGCAAAAAGAGAGACACTCAGAATCTGAAGCAGCTCCAGGCTCTGAGCTGTCAGCACAGAGCCCAACCCGGGGCTCGAACCCACGAACCGTGAGACCATGACCTGAGCCGAAGTCAGATGCTTAACCCACTGAGCCACCCAGGTGCCCCTTGAGATCCACATTTTTAGCAAGTTTCAAATGTGCAACACAGTATTATCAACCAGAGTCACCAAGTTGTACATTGCAGCCCGTGGCTTACTCAGCTTATTGAAACGCATTTCTTTCCCTAAGGGACACAGAGAGTTTTTGTGTAAAGTTATCTGAGGTGAAGGTTATCAGGCTGACAGGAAAGAAAACACTGTCTTCTGTTTCCATTGCCGCTCATTTCAGAGATGATCTTTGCGCATGCAGGTTTTCTGAAACTAAAAAAGGTGTTTTCTGAAATTTGAATGAACAAGCGTAAATAGTTCCCTGGGGTGTGAACAGCTTGGCCGGGGGATTTAAGCCCTTCTAACTGCTCCAGCTGGAGCCGACCCTGACATCTCCGGGGACAGGAGCTCTGCCACCGCCCGGAACCCCGGCCTGGCAGGAAAAATTCGCAGCTCTGCTTTGCTGGTTGTCTTGGGAGGGATTTAGAGCTGTATTTCAAGTCCTCTGAAAGAACGGCTCTCATGGTTTTCCTCTCGCCAGCAATTTGCACTGAGTAGGGACTCAACTATCACCTGCTGGCTGGCTCTTAGTGAATGGACTCTACCTCCATTTCTGTGGCAGCCTCGGTCTCACCGACTCCATAAAATGAGCGAAACGTGCAGTCTGGTGTGTAAGAGGGAGCCCTATTTATCTCAGTTTGGTCAAGTGCTGGCCACATAGCACCTCAAGTCTCAAGAAACCGAGCTAGAGCAGTTAGTGGTCGGCGCGGGCATGTTTAAAACCCGCAGTTCCTATAAACACACACGTTTTCTGTGTGAACATTTGAACACTTCGCAATACACGGGGCTCCGAGACGCGTCTGTGAGTGCACTCACAGATCTGCCACACCATTTTCCTTGCTCCCCTGGCCCCTCCTTGACCACACTTTTCTGCAGTTCTGGGCCATTCGGAGTAGCCCGCTGCAGAGACAGGGGCGCCGGTGAGGGAGAGGACAGGAGACGTCCCCACTTCTGAACCTCCTTGGTGGGTGTCCTCCACCAGCGCTAAAGTCTTCTCTCTCGGGGCACCGCCTGCCCCTGCCAGCACAGCGCCGACTGCAGACAAGGTGAGCTGTGTTTTCCAGAAAACTGCAGCTTATGCTGGTCTACCACAGCTTGGATTTTTAGCTTTCCTCTGCACACCCATACACGCATGTGCACGTGCACACACACACTCACACGGCTGCAAAGTGGACTTCTCCGTTCTCTCGGGGAGGATCTGGATTCTCGGGGTGCAGAGATCATGTTCTATTCCAGTCAACAACCTTCCCAGCAGTGATGTGCTGAAGCCCAGAGCCTGAGGGTGAGGTCGGAGGTCAATAAGGAAAGGTAGCTGGCAGGTGGCGGGGGGGGGGGGGGGGGGGGGGGGGGGGGGGGGGGGGGGGGGGGGGGGGGGGGCGCGGCAGGGCCTGACAGGGATGGAACGTGGCCACTGACCTTCTAGAGCTGGGCGTCAGTGCTACCCCTGCTTCCGGGAGGCTCCCTCCTACTGTGGGTGAACTCCTCTGGGACACGGCCTGGCCAGGGCAGCACCCAAAACCCGCCAGTAGATCTGAGTCAGCGCGTGCTCCGCACTTTACTGAGTGAACCAGTGCACGGTGGGAACCAAAACACACAGCCAAAATGGACAGGAATGGAACTTCACGCTGTCACACGTGATGGGCTTTTTGACAATGACAGACAGGAACCAGCATTCCCGGAAGTGATCGCTGGACACTGCAGACTTTGTACATGACAACTTGACTGTTAGGTCCAGGAGAGACCAGCCAGAGACGGAATAAAGGGAAGAAACACATCACAATTAAGGCACATCTGTACACATTTGGGCGTTTTTACATTCTTACAGAATCCAAAGTTTTTTTTATCAAAAACGCTCCTTTTTACTGATAAATATCGAGAAAAGTCTGCCAAGATTTCGGTGCTTCGGCGGTTCCGACAGACGTGGCTGATCCTGTACGAAGAGCCCGGGAGTGGGGGGGGCGGGTCAGAGCAGAAACGGCTCCTCTCCGTGGAGCGGCCATCGCTCCACCTCTCTCCATCTCTGCCTGCGGCAGGTCTATTAGGAGCTTTTGTTAAGAGCAGCCTCTTCACACTTAGACCCAGGTAAGGTCCCAAAAAAGCATTTTATAGCCTCTTCTTATTCACACCCCAGGCTCCTCCTTGCTGACTCGGTTAGGGGGAAGGAAACATATGCACCAAGACAAAATCCCAGCAACTCCTGAGTGTGTTTAATAGCCTTCGTCTCCCAGCCAGAACTTTCTGCAGACTGGGTCCCTCCTGATGGCTTTCTTCTCTAGGTCCTCGGTCCTTCCAAAGGGAAAGCCTGCTGGCCCCCCGCCCCCCAGGACAGCCTCAGCAGCCTGAGCCCTTCATCTTCGTCTTGTCCCACAGCCTCCGTGGCAAGGCGCCACCCACCCCCCTCACTAACAAACGGCTGGAAGGGCTACATACAAACAGAAACCTCAGCATTTCAGAGAACCCTGCTCCATCCGAACCTCCACACCCAGTGCCTGCTCCCCACAGAGTGCTCCTCCCAGGCAAGGGGTGACCGCCTTCCCTCCCCACATGCACTCCAGCTACCAAGTGTGCAAAGCAGATGTTTATGGAGAATGCACGGTGCAGGTGGACGGGGACACACAGGAACCCCGGTCCTAGGCCCACGGCTTCCCCGACACACACCAGAGCTCCTTGGGAGCTCACCCCACCTAAAATTCGTGGCAGATCCGTGGCCCCGGGGCCCCTCATGCCCAGACCACGTCCCTCCCCAGCTGGGCATCTAAGAGTGCAGCCTGACCCGCAGGTAGGGGTGCTGGAGGAGCTGCGGGGGTGCACGTCAGACTAGGGGAGACCCCTGCTAGAAGGGTAGCCCACGTCCGGCGTCCTATCAGGTCCGCGGGCAAGTAGGAGAGTCGGCCACCAGCTGCCCGCGGCCGGGGCGCGCGGGGCGAGAGGCCGCCGAGCCCGAGGCGCCGGCGGATCTGCCCGCGCCGGGAGGCGGGATCGCTGGGGGCGGCT
>NC_043706.1:142346663-142371652 GCF_006229205.1 Suricata suricatta
GCCAGGCCCCGCAGCCCCGAGGGCCTCGGCGGACGCCGGGCGTCCGGGCCGGGCTGGGCTGGGCTGGGGGGCGGGGAGCTCCTGCGTCCCTGCGGGGCGTCGTCACATCTGGGTCTGGTGTTCCGGATTCTAAATCCGCCGCCCAGCAGCTGCTCCAGCTGTGCGCTGCTGGGCAGGCCACGTCGGCCTGTCCCTTGCCCGAGCCAGGGAGCCCTCCTCGTGGCTGGCCAGCAGCTCCAACCGAGCTGTGCTCAGAGCTCCCAGGAGAGGAGTTCAAACTCGGACGTTTGGTTGGAGTTTAAGTCAACGCTCAGTGTTTCCAATAAACTAAGATTTAGAAAGTCTAAAAGTCTATCCATCCCCAGGACTCCCTTTGCGACACACACTTTAAAACGAACTTGGTGTGCACAGCCCTGTTGGCCGCGGTAAGGTCCAGAGACTGGAAAGGGCAAACTGTAAGTCAAAAGAGAAAAACCATAAGATCATCACCCCAAAGCCCCGAGGACCGTCTGGTCACCTGCGGTGTTTTTGGACACCCTAACCCACCCCACCGCCACCTCCGCTCCTTCCTTCCCTGCCCAAAAGCAAACAGTTGCTGCTGACGGGAAATGTGCCGCCCAATGGGCGCTCAGAACAAGGAGCCGCCAGTACTTTGGGAAGTTGAAGCGCCAGAGTGCACAGATGCGCAGGTGCCTGCGTCCAGGCGGGCGCCGCTGCGCGGGGTCACCAGTGCACTCCCGGTCCGAGAGGGGGGGCGACAGGCCTGTTGCCCCACGGTGGGACGGGTTGTCCTGACTCCCTGGACCAGGTCCCCTTCCCAGGAGTGGAGCGCGCGCACCGAAGCCAACTTCCACGACGGGCAGGGCGGCCCGCTGAGCGCGAGGGGTCCGCGGCATTGCAGCCGCTTGGCGGACTCAGGGCCCGCACCCGGGCCTCTCGCGCGGTCCATGGTTTCTGCCCGGCGGCTCGTGCTGTCCTGGGTTCTTCCGTCCGTCCAGTTCTCAGGTGTTTTTATTTTGAAGCGCGCTCCATCCAGATCCTTCCCCAGTCTCTGCTTTCTCCTCACTCCCATCCAAACAGCCCACAGTGGGGAAGAGCATACTTGTATTTGCGCCAAACTGGGCAAGTGGGCGCCTCGGACTTGATGCGCCTCCCCTCTCCCTGCAGAGTCTGCGGGCGTTTCTGCAACTGCGGGGCGCACGCGGAGCGTTGCCTGTAACCGGCGTGGCCCTGGCTCTCACCAGATCGTAACCCCCAAATTTGCGAAACAGGAAATAGACTCTGGTGACTCTTACCTGACAGAGTGGGTATTTTTGCTGTTGCCTTTGCTTTTTTTTTTTTTCCCCCGACGAAGAAACAACTAGAACAACGCTGCCCGGTCTCATGCGGAAGCCTCCCCCTCTCCGAGGCGCAGACGCCGCCGACTTCGGGTTTCTCCCGGGGCGTCGGGCCTCGGCACCCGCTGCGGACCGGCCGCGCAGGGAGGGTCTCCGCAGGGCTGGGGGCACGCGTTTCTCCTCCGAGTGTTTGCTCTTCGTTCCTTTACGCGCAAAACGTTTCTTCTCCTCGTTTAGGTTCCTTCTGTTGCCTTTTGGAGAGATTTCAGTGACCCTTCCATTATAAGAAAACGTACGAGTAATTCGAATACAAGCCTCCGTGCGGGAAGCGGGACGGGAACCGTCAAATACTTGCTGAGTCTTCCTTAAATCAAAGCACAAACTTTAGAATTTTCTCTAACCCTTTTCTGGGATCAACCTTCATTGTCCCTTCCGTCCTTGTTTTCTCCAAACGCTTGCTGGAAGACGCGCATTTCCTGGACAAACTAAAAATGACAAAGCAGGACAGCGGGGAAAGGCACACCCTGAGGAGGGGTTTGCTGATTATCGATCACATTGGTTAAGTAACCGTTCACTTGGTGCTGGAGCTGGGCTCTGTCAACATAAGTGTGGCGGCACCAAGTCACGTGCCCTTTCTTCTGGAAAGATCGTTTTGTCCAAGGTTTAAATTGCACACGCACGGATGTAAGCGCGCTGTCACTCACCCTGGTGTCCCGGTGTCGCAACACCTGTAGAACGCGGCTTTGTGGATTCTTTTCCATCTCTTTGAACTTCTCTAGTGATCCATCAGAAAAGGGAAAAGATGTCACCGAACACTTGTTACTCCAAACCTTTTATGAATGATCACGTTGGCCCACGATTCAGCGAGAGCTGCGTTCTGCTGACCCCCATAAAATTTGCGCCGTGGTTCTATGTCCAAATGTTACCAGATTACAGTAGAGTTAAACACGACTGAAATTATTAGTTGTAACTCCAGGACCACGGGGTGAGCAGACATTCACACCAGCATGGTGCTCTTTGTGAAATCAACGATTTCCCTCATTTTCAATTGAGAAGATGCTACCCTACTGCAGGCATAAAAACCAAAATAACGTTAAGAAGGCAGTTAACATGAGCAAAGCTGTCAAAACTATGACACCAATGTTAAAAGCATTTGTCTCTGCCCTTTACCAAGAAGAATGATCAGGAGGGGGGTTTGCATTGGTAGTGAAACTTTTTGCTTGCTTCAGTATCTGCCTGTTTATCATCTAATTTGAATCATTTGTTCTTCAAATGATTTTAAAACATGGGTCAGGGTAGAGCCTAAGATATTTTAAAATGATTTCCTCAAAATTATGAAATTTCTTTATAATAACCATCCACCCCTGTTAATAGACTAAAAGTTAAAAGTTTAATAAATATGGTTTGTATTTTATGAAATTTTAGTCAACATGCAGGCCTGTGTCTTAACTGATTTTATTTTACAACTTTTGTTACTAAGGGCTGACAGCTGTAGACTTGACATTGCCAACTGACTGGATAATCTGCTTTCTCTTTTCAAATATTTCTTTAGAAAGATAGAAAAGAAAGGATGATTAAATATTAAACTCACCTACTTAGAAAGATAAAGTCTATTAAAAAGACACATTCTCTTTACCTTGATTTTAAATTTTGTGACTTACAGAAGTACCTGGTTATCTAAGCAAAATAATGCATAACAGCAGGTGCCTCTTGCTCCCACATCCAATAGAAATACGTGGGTCTTACGTGCCTGATTTTCAATTTAATTGCTAGCAATTCATCAATTCATATGTCCCTCAAGTGTGACCCATCAGCCCACAAACGCTGTGCATTCTCATGAGATAATTTATCAGTGATTATCTGGCATATTACAAGTAGAGCTCGGCTGTGGGGCATTTACACGCCACCTCCCAAGCCCACCAGCTCCCTCCCTCCTAATTTCTAAGTGTGTCTTTCCAGGAAGCCCCCTTTAATTTTCCTCATCCCTGATCCCTCATAGCTGTGCTGTGCAGACTCCCAAAACTGATGTGTTTTATCTGCACGTGTGAATATGTTGCATTAACTCTCCCAAGAAATGTCATGTGTGTATAATTTGCATTGACAATTCCATTTTAAAGCTTGAGGTCAGTGTCCTGGTCCCCTTACCGCTCATAACCTTTAATGAAGGCCAGCATACAGTAGGTGCTCAATGATTGTTCCCCTACCTGTCACCTGCATGCTCTCTGCCTCCAAATTTCTATCGGTGTCGATGCTAATAAATCTTGACTAACGTGAGGGATGCACTCTGACAGCATTGTTGTAGTCAAGCCTGAGAAACAAAGGTCATTGTCATTTCAGTAAGAAAATAGTATTAAAAAGTCAGTTCACGGAATGGCACACTCTTGAAACTAGACAAATGCGACTTAAAAGACAATTTCTTCAGCTATGCTTTGTATTCCTACATCTTCAGATTAAAATTATTTTTATGAATTCAAACCAATTCACTATAAAACAAACTACGACTTCATATTGCCTTATGTTATAAAGCAAGTAAAAACCAGTATATTATTTCACATTTAAAACATCAAAATAGTATTTCATTTTCAACAAGGATATTTTTGATCCTAGGCAGATTATTAAAACATTAATATTCCAAATAAATCTTCTTATGTGCCCATACCTTCTGAAAGGAGGGTTCAGGGTGTTTCTTGATAAACAAGATTCAAGTGGAAATTTTCATGAATCAGAAGCAAAGCATTTCATTCCGTCCTAAAAATAGGCTCTGCTTAATGTCTAATGAGCATCTAGCCCTGAGGAGACCTGTGTGAGGAAGCACGAGTTACATAATCAATACAAGTCCCTGTGATAGCCGAGTGAGTGTTGACTCTTACATAACGCTGCTGAGTCCTGACACAGAACTTTTGAAGATGTTCCCATTAAAAATATATCAAATCACTTTAGAGATCCGTTGTGCTCGGTAGAATGAGGAAGTGGCGCTCATGTCTCAAAACATACTAATTAGAATATAGCCATGTTGTGTTTAAAGCATAACCAGTGCGTTTAAATAATTGGCACTTCCACCAAACTTCTACAAGTCAGAGATGCCAAGGACACGTGGGGCTGTGCTTGAAGAGTTCAATAAAATCAACACGAGAGAATTATTTATATAATACACATACATATACATATATACACACACATCTATATGTGTCTACATGTGTATGTGTGTGTGTGTGTGTCATAAAAGAAAGAAATACTTCTTTAAGAGAGTCACAGCCCAGTGAAAGCATTTAAACAGAAAGTGACCACAGGGGACATTCAGGGTAAAAGAGGCAGGCTAGGGAATGGCTTAAATTAATAAAGTTAATTAATAATAAATTAAATAAAGGTCACCAAAATTCCTGCTGAGCCTGTCCCACCATGACGCATACCTCGGGGCCAGCACAAATTACTGTGTGGATTGTTAATGTCACGCCTGTCTTCATCTGTGCCTTGGGAATCCTTTCCCTGTAAACATTGTTGAAGTCTAATGCCTGTATTTTTACAATGAACCTTGATATTTATACAAGGGGTCTGATGCAGCTTTGAAAAAAGAAAAACTGTTGGCTCTTACAGGTTTGTCTTAAAAATAAGGACCAAAATGGCTCATTTAGTCTAGCATGTACTCTTTTCTGTTCATGTCAAAAAAGAAAAAGAAGGAGGAGGAGGAGGGAAAACCAGCCCTGGCCCGAGGCACAAGCGGGCACTGTGAGCCTTGCGCCAGGACTGGACGGGCATTTAAGGGCATGCAGGGGAGGCCAAGTTCACGCACATGGGTGAATTGTTCTGACGTCAGGCCTTGATTTATGAAGACCGGTTTCTCTTGTTAAAGTGCCCAGAGGAAACGGAGAGACAGGGCTTCTCGCTGGGGCCACTGTCCCGGGGCAGGCCCACGGCGCCCAGGCAATATCCCAAGGGTTTGGATTTACGAGGTGCAAGGTCCTTGTCTACACAGTCAGCCCAGACGGTCCACGCACGTCTCGTGTCCCTCACAGCAGCATGTTACATGGCTCCTATTCCTAGAACTTTTTTTAATGTTTTTATTTATTTTTGAGAGAGAGAGAGAGAGAGAGAGACAACGAGCAGAGGAGGGTCAGAGAGAGAGGGAGATACAGAATCTGAAGCAGCTCCAGGCTCTGAGCTAGCCATCAGCACGGAGCCAGACTCAGGGCTCGAACCCACGAACCGTGAGATCATGACCTGAGCCAAAGTCGGAGGCTTACCCACTGAGCCACCCAGGTGCCCCCTATACCTAGAACTTTGTATATGAGCTCTTTGGAAATGGACCCGTATAAGGAAAAATAATAGTAATAATAATAATAATAACTACAGAAGCTGAAAGAGAGGCAGCCTTCAAGTTTAGGGGCATTGGACTTTGGACAGAGAACCAGAGGAACCTGCCAGCATCTCTTAGGCGGGCAGTTGAAGAAAGACGTTGAGACAGTGTAGCTTCCTTATAATCTCTGGGCACATTCGTTTCCTTCGGTTCAGACGTTGGGGGCTTATGACTGGGTTTCTGGGTTGCGCTCATCAGTATTGTATCAACAACAACGGTAAAGTCAAGAGAGGGAGACGTCCGCCGCAGACAGGTCATCTGCGTCCTCATTATGCTCCTGGCGTGAAGCAATCTTTCCATTGGGCTTCACTGCTTCAAGCAGAATAGCCAGTGGGGACAGGCACAGGCCAACCGCTCGCGCTGCATTCTGGTAGAATTTTCCACTAGAAGTTTCCAGAAACTTCTACTCAGGGGTCCTGGGCCTCTGGTATGCTATCCTGCACTACGACTATCGATGTTCAAAATAATCCTGTGTGAGGACCTGACCCCACTCAAATGACCCACCATCACTGCTATCAGTAAGAAAAAACGTTTTAGCATATCAACCCGAGTTTAAAAAATATACCAAAAAGCCAAACATATCCTTCTCATTCGAAATCTCCATTAATGATTCTCCGTCTTACTTTCTACTTAGGAGACGTTAGTCTGCTGTGCTCTGAGAGCCTGGGGCTGAGGGGCAGGACTGCGGCGAAGCAGGCCAGTGCGCGCTTTCCAGAAAAGCCCACCGAGCAAGGCTATGCAGCATTAGACAGTTTGCTGCTGTTGCTGGCCCATCACGCTGGTCATTTGTGAGTGGCCCCAGCTGGCCCAAGTCACACTGGTCATTTGTGAGTGGCCCCAGCTGGCCCAATCACACTGGTCATTTGTGAGTGGCCCCAGCTGGCCCAAGTTCAAGGCTACATGCTTGCGGTCAAGCAGGGTGGAAAGGGAACGTCTCGGAGCTGCATCTGCTCTCGGGAAAACTAATCCTGCCACACACGGAGGGTGACAGTGGCCTGTGTGGAATCAGAGATAGAGCTTCAGGTGGGCTAGTCATTTGCAGGTTGCGTGTAGCCTCCGGTCCTCCCAAACGGTGTGCAGGTTAGCCTCCACTCCCGAAATGAGTGTCTTGATCCCCGGACGTGTGTCTTGTGGTGTATGGACTGCCACCCCCCAACTCCCTCCCTAGCCTGAGCCATGAGAAGGTGCAGCAGTGACATCCAGGCGTGAAGAGCAGCCCCCATATCGCCGGAACCCGGTTTCCCGTCCGTGGAGTCAAGGCTTCTCCCCGGGCCCACCGGGAGCTGCGGTGGACCAGCGTTCACTCAGAGTCAACCCATCTGGTAAGGAACGTTTAGAAATGTTAACATGTGCATTCGAGAAGATTCTCCTGCTCGGTTAAAAAAATTAGGATTAGGGACACCCGGGTGGCCCAGTCGGTTAAGCGTCTGACTGCAGCTCAGGTCATGATTTCATGGTTCATGTGTTCGAGCCCCACATCTGGCTCTGTGCTGACAGCTCAGAGCCTGGCGCTGCTTCGGATTCTGTGTCTCCCTCATTCTCTGTCCCTCCCCTGCTCACACTGTCTCTCTCTCTCTCTCTCAAAAATAAATAAACATCAAAAAAAATTAATGGGATTGAACGATTAAAACCAATTAAAAATGACTGTGATTTTATCCAATAATCTCACGTAATTGGCAAATCCTGACATAACCACCTGAATTTAAATGTGGATCTTTGCCTCTGAATTCCTCTTCCTTGTTTCTGGAGTCAGCGAGAAGCAGGGGCGGGGCGTGCGGGAAGCAGTTCGGGTTAGAGCGAGCAGAGAAGGCGGCTACTTCCTGGGCCCTGAGAACAGCCCAGGTGGCCGGCAGTCCACAAGCCTTAGGTGGGGAGCAAGAGCAGGAATAAGCGTGTACAACAAGACGGGAAGCTGACAGCGGCAGGGGACCATGGGCTACGGGACAGTCTCGGCACGTGATGGAGACGCTGATCGTATTCTCTTATCGCTGCAAGGAGTCTATTGATCCTATAGACAACACGACCAATACCATAGCTTCCTCGCCGGCTCCCTGTGGCCTCCAGTTACCTGATACCCTTTCAGGTTAGGCTACCCTGGCGAGGACATGAATTTCATACATTTTCAATGAATCAATGTTACGTAGCCCTTTGTTGGCAAAAAGTTCACAAATTTTGAAGAACAAACAGTAAATGATGCTTGCTATTCCCAAAGTCGACTTGTTTTTGCAAAGATCATCCATGAATAAGCCAGAGTGAACCCTCTTCTGCTTTGTTTAGGGCTGCCCTGAGCACAGCAGCCCAGAGAGTGACCACAGGGCACTCTCAGCCCTGAAGAGCACACACACAGCCCACGGGCCTTGCCCACTTGGTCTGGAGAACTGAACACCTGCACCGTTTACACGGCGCGTGTGCGTTAAGTCAGCCCCGGAGGAGAAAATGACTTGCTCGTTCTGCTGACTGTTCTGCGTGTCTTCCTATGCGCGACTTCATTATGACTGCGCTTAAAAGATGCAATTAATTTACTCCCGTAACAGCTCATAACAGCCCTCAGAGGTAGCTTTTACGGTGAGGATGCAGGCCCATTTTGTAGATTTCTCACATGTAGCATAAACCTGATGAAAGGCGGCAAGGGCAGGTAATGCAGAGCGCTTGATTTCCCCTGCCGCTACACACTGTGGGCTTCATTCTCTAAGACAGGATGCTAACATTCATATTTCCAGATGTCTGTTTATTAACGGGCGATCATTTATACAGGGCTCAATAAAAATGCTCCCCCCCCCCCCCCCCCGTGAGAGCAAGCATGCACATGAAATCACTCTAGTTTATAGCCGGGTTAGGACATAAGAGTCTGAAAGTCCGCCCGGCTGTTTTCTGTCAAGCTCTGTTTCTTAAGGAACTGGAAAATGCAGGTGAAGTCTGCTTTTATTTTTTGAACTCTGATTTCAACAAGCCCAACATAAGTTTTCAAAAGAAAGATGAGCACACGGAGATGACTGAAATATCCCTTTGAATCTTGTATTTAGAACTGAATCTGGGTACAAGAAAGATTTCCACAAATCTTATCAGAAAACTCATTAACTGCATAAAGGTTTGTGTTACTCATGTGTCTCTAACTGGTCAAAGGTATAAAGCAACGTCTTTCAGCTTGACCCTTCAGAGAGAGAGAGAGAGAGAGAGAGAGAGAGAGAGAGAGAAGGGGAGGAGCAGTGCAAGCACGAGAGAGAGGGAGACACAGAATCAGAAGCAGCTCCAGGCTCTGAGCTGTCAGCACAGAGCCCAGTGCAGGGCTCGAACCCACAAGCTGTGAGATCATGACCTGAGCTGAAGTCGGACGCTTAACCGACTGAGCCCCCAGGTGCCCCTTAACCAAAGCTTTTCAACCCGACTCTGGCAATTTGCTGTGGCCGACTGGAGCGCCGAGTTCTATTGGATAGAAGAGTTATTTCCCTTTGACCTTAACAACGGATTAAAAAAAGGTAGCAGCAGTGTGCCCACCGCCCCCCCCCAGCAATAACCAGCCCAGAGCCGTCATTTTACCTCAACGTTCCCAGAAAACAGTCACGGAGCACTGTATCACGCTGAAGAAAATGTAATTCGTGACTTAAAAAAACTGTTTTTCAAATCTTGGCTTGTAAACTTCACATTTTCTATTAAAACGCTGCAGGGTAGAACAATCGTGATCACAATTCCTTGGCGCTGTGAGGGCGTGAATGTGGTCGTCCGGGCAAGATGAGGGAGCAGTGTGCGAGTTCTCTTTGCTGGGGGTAAATCTTTTTGTGGTTTTATTTATTCATTTATTTATTTATTTATTTATTTATTTATTTATTTATTTATTTAATTTTAGAGAGACAGCGCCAGCAGGGGAGGGTCAGAGTCGAGAGGGAGACACAGAATCTGAAGCAGGCTCCAGGCCCTGAGCTGTCAGCACAGAGCTTGATGTGGGGCTCGAACCCACGAACATGAGATCAGGACCTGAGCTGAAGTCAGATGCTTACCGACTGACTGAGCCACCCAGGCACCCCAGCTGGGGCTAAATCTTGACGGTGTGGCAAAAGCATAGTTCACAATCACAACATTAGAATCCAAAGTTTTGGAACAACAGAAAACTCCAAAATCAGTGTAAATGGTTTTTAAATAAGAGCCCACACTAAATGGACCAAGTTCTGTGCCTGTCTTGGGAAGCTTGCTTCCAGAAAGCCCAAAGCAGCAGCAGTCTGTGAGCTGGGCTAGCAAAAGATCAAAAAGGGACAAAATCATGATTTGTTTGTTGAATAAGCAGTCACCAGGCCGGGCAGAACTCTGAAGAAGGTATAATTCGTGAAAATTCCGACTCTTCAACAGACAAGATTGAAGACTGACCTTCACACAGATTCCCCAGGAGGGCGTGGACTCTGCCAGAACGCGGAGGCGGCCCTGGGGTCACAGAAGTCAGGGCTTCATCAGTCCACCCTGATGCGGAAAGTTCGATTCCAAAAATGAGAAAAGCATAGCTGTTAGATTTTACTTATTTATTTGTTTGTCTTTATTTATTTATGTGTTTGATCCGTGTCTTCTCCATTGGTTCTGGAAAGATGAGGGTTAAAACCTAGGTCCCGGGAGGGCAGGAAGGACTGTGGTGTGGTGGGGGGACACTGGACCCCTAGGATCCTGAGACCCTACCCCCACCGCTCAGGCCTCTGCGCCTACTATGGTTTCAAAGAATCAGGTGATGCGTTTGCCTCCAGAGTCTCTTACTTTCTACATTAGTTTCAGTCGTCTCTGATTCCTTCTTCCACTTTCTTTTGTTTCCCAATTTTTCATGATGTGCACAAGGCTCCTCTCATTTTCGTCTCTTTCCTTTCTTGTTTGAAACATTTCTGTTTATGCATCTTCCCTGAGTTGAGCATTCAAGGATCCCATAGTCTTCAAAATAAAATAACCCCCTTGCATATGCTTCTAGATGGCTCTTTCTGTATAATTTTTTAATTTCTTAATGTCTATTTATTTTTGAGAGAGATAGAGACAGAGTGCGAGCAGGGGAGGAGCAGAGAGGGAGACATAGAAACTGAAGCAGGATCCTGGCTCTGAGCAGTCAGCACATAGCCCAACGCAGGGCTCGAACCCATAGAGTGTGAGATCATGACCTGAGCCGAAGTTGGATGCTGAACCGACTGCGCCACTCAGGCGCCCCTCTTTTATAATTTTTTAATGTTTATTTACTTTTGAGAGAGAGAGACAGTACAAGCAGGGGAGGGGCAGAGAGAGAGGGAGACACAGAATCTGAAGATAGGCTCCAGGCTCTGGATGGTCAGCACGGAGACTGACGTGGGGCTCGACCCTTATGGACCACGAGATCATGACCTGAGCCGAAGATGGACCCTTAACAGACCGAGCCATGCACGTGCCCCTCCAGATGGTTCTTAACTTCAGATTTCATAATCCTACAGCGGTGTCTGTCATGTCGTAAGCACGCAACACATAGAAATATTACGGGGGAAAGAAACTGGTCTCTGGGGTTGGAACAGACTTGGCTTTGAACCCCAGATCCGCCACACCCTCGCAGCCCGTGGGCAAGTCCCGTTAGACTTAAGTGTGAGGCTTCAGGGAGAAAACACAAGGAAACCGCTAGGCCAACGGCCGCACGGAGCCAACGCCCGCGGTCTGGGACCTGCTCTCTCTCCTAGAGTTTGTCCACTGGACAACCTCCACGGGCTTGCGCTCCAGCCCTTCAGCTCTTAACCTAATGGCGGTTCCTGAGGCTAAAGAAAGCCAGCGCCCTCGGCACGGAGGCAAGCGGAGTGCCCAGGGGCGGGTTCTTCCAGACAAGACTGCAGAGCGAGCAAGCAGAACCCCATCTACGACCTCTGGGACACCAACTCTCCACACCGGCTTTCGGTTAGGGATTTCCCGTGTGGTGTGTGCGTGTCCCCCACCCCAATTCCCAGGGCTACAACAGTGGTTTCCTTTTGCGTGCCTCTTCCTCATCCACTTTCCTCCCGGAGCCCCTCTTCCTCCGTCCCGATGCCCATGGTGCGCACCAACCCGCTGCCCCTGGGACCTTCCCTCTTCGGGGGGAAGGATCAAGATGTTCAAGGCTGAGTTTTCAGAATACATCCTCTTAATGATGAGGATAGAAGTGAAGGCATCAACATGACTTGCTTTTCGAAGATCTGGTTTTCTCTACTCCTGTGTCTGCCCTGAGAATATGGCCTCAGTTTTGCTGTGCGACACTCCACTCTTCACGCGGCTTTGACAGCCTCGGACTGAAGTACCTGTCTGCTTGTTTTGTGGTGGAGGACAAACCATCCAGCTTCCCATTTCATCCTTGGAAAGTCTAAGTGAAACCCGGCCACATGCTGGTGAGGCGCCTCACTGCTTATACATGTGTGAGCCTCAAATGGGGCTTCTTTTTATTTCATAAGAGTGAAGTATATTATTCTCCAAGCAGATTCTGTGTATTGAAAAGAGGAAAGAAGCCTTTAAAATATTTAATTCAAAATTTTTCTTGGCTGATCTGTAGTCTATGTTTAGCTAAAGTAAGATAATTTTAAATCAGATGTACAAAACTCTCAGAGGTGCCCACATGTGTGGACGCCCCCAGAGGAAGCTGGCAAGCTATAAAGGAATCCCTTCTCTTCCCCGATTTACCTCCGCCAGGCCCATGAGGAAAACCCAGGAATGGTTTATGGTTTGTGAGGATTCAGGGGTGGCTGACTGCCGCCCTGGGTTCCGTGCAAGGAAGTCAGTCATACGTTTGGGTGACACACGTTAACTGGGTGTCTTCTAAATGCCAGGTGTCGCTCTGGGCACTTGGGGTACATGAGGGATCCAAACAGCCTCCCCACAGCCCTTGTGGAGCTTGTGTTCTAGAAGGGAAAATAAAAAGCAGTAAACCTCATAAATGAGTCGGTTATGGAACGTGGCGGATGTGGTCAGCGCGGCGGACAAAGGGAAGAGCGCAGTGAGGCAGGTCCGCAGCCCTGGCCTGGTCGCAGGGAGTGGCTGCGCAGGGCTCACGAAGAAGCTGGCAGGTGAGCCAAGGCTCAGCGGAGGTGAGGGTGAGCCTGCGGGCAGGCGGGCGGAGGGGACGGCCTGTGTGAAGGCCCATGAGGAGGGCATGTGCGGCTTCCCAAGGAGGAGCAGAGACATCAGGGTGCCTGGATCAGAGGAAAAGGGAGAGGGTAGGGAGTAGCCTGGAGACAGAGCGTAAGCAGGGCAGGGGCAGAGAGAGAGAGAGAGACACAGAAACCGAAGCAGGCTCCAAGTTGTGAGCTGTCAGCACAGAGCCTGATGCGGGGCTCGAACTCATGAACTGCAAGAGGATAACCTGAGTCAAAGTCAGCTGCCTAACTGACTGAGCCACCCAGGCACCCCTAAAATTTTTTATATAAAACCTTTAAAAATTTTGAAAATATCTACATTATATGTATATCTTGCACACGTAGAGTACATAGAACTGTCTAGAGTCTGAACGGCTCTGCAGAAGGGTGGGGTGCTATGAGGCGCACGAGTGGCGAGGCACATGCGTGCTCCCCGTGCTGTGTGCCAGAGGGGAGGGAAAGACCCCAGGAGCCCCAGAGAGGGCTGGGGGACCCGACGGCCGCCTCCTTACGTAGGATGGACGCTAACGAGTTCCCTCAAAATGGAACTGTTCTGGTAACAGCTTTCAAAGGAAAAGTACAAAATCCTCCTTAAATTACCTACTTTCTTCCTTTCTGCGATGGTCCGTTTCACGTGGGATTTGGCTTGGCCAAGGCCCCCAGATGTCCGCTCAGTTACTAGTCTGGATGCTTCTGCGAAGGCATCTTTCAGATAAGATTAGCATGTAAATCAGTAGACTCCAGTCTCTGTTCCTCTTTCCCTCTCTTCTCACCTGCCCCTCCCCAACAGGCAGTTTCTCTGCAGCACCTAACACTCCTCTCTGAGACCCCTTCCCTGCGCTTACCACCTCTGTCCAGACCTTTCTCTCCCATGCTTCTGCGGCTGGGGGAGGGATTCGTTTCCTTCTTCGGAAGCAATAGCCTTTGGGGATTTATTTTCTAATTTTTTTAAATGTTTATATTTTTGAGAGACAGAGAGAGAGAGAGAGAGAGAGAGAGAGACAGAGCACAAGCAGGGGAGGCGCAGAGAGAGAGGGAGACACAGAATCTGAAACAGGCTCTTCGTTCTCAGCTGTCAGCACAGAGCCTGATGCGGGGCTCGAACTCAGGGACTGTGAGATCATGACCTGAGCTGAAGTCCAACGTTCAACTGACTGAGCCACCCAGGTGCCCCTATTTTTTTTTAAATCTAAACCAGACGTGTAAGGGCTCAAATTCTCTGCATCATTTCATTTAGATTCCAAAATGAAGTTATTTAAAATGCACCCCCCCCGGCTTGTGGAACAGTTTCTCGGGTGCTGCCCGTTCCACGCCAGCCCCCAGCCCCCCACCCCCACGTGGCTCACAGCCTCCATCTGAAACCCTCTGGCAGCGCCACACTGCAGCCCTCATCCACCCACACTCAGCTTCTCCCTCTCATGCTCTCTTTGTGCTAACAGGTTTTGTGCATTTGCTCTTACCAAAAAAGAAAAAAAAATCCCTGTGAATGATAAATTAGCAGGCACGTTCTCTTTTACACGTGGTGGAAATTCTACCCTAGCGACAGCCTCCAAATCAACTGCCATCCACAAGGATCTGGTCTGTTTTCTTCTAGAAAGATGTAAAGCAGTCAGCCAGACTTTTCTCGATTCTTTTATGTTGAGGAGAGCATTATGAGATGAAAGAAAATGGGAGGGAATCTCGAAAAAAACCATGCCGGAAGGATCCATTTGGAGGGTCTGAATGTTCCAAAGGGGGTTTGATCATAGACGCGTCAAAGACGCATGAGGTACGCAGCCGGCGGGCAGCTCAGGCGAGTGTCCAGGTGTCTAGGGGACTGCCAGTGCACATCCCAGGGCTCAGGATGCACATGGCAGCAGCCGCCCGCACCCACCACAGGCACCCCAGTCCCCGGCATGTCCTGTGTGAGGCGCTGGCGTAGGCATCATGTCGGTTTATCCTCAGAACAACCTCACCAGGCAGGTACACCCCAATCCATGCCCCGTGAAGGGATACAGAAGAGGGGTCAGCATCCCTAAAACTAACTTAGGCAGGTGGATCTTGGTTTATGCCCAGATGACCTGATCTTTATCTTAATGTTCTTTGCGCCCTTGGTGCTGGCAGAGAAAAACACAGGGCATCCGGATTGATTTGGAAAAGTTGTAAAGACCCTCCTACTAACCTACACCAGCCTGGAAAATGATACGGGCAGGAGGGTGAACCCAGGTTCTGGTGCTGTTTTTCCCCGTCTGCCCTTGAGGGCGGCGGGCCGCCTCCTTCTCCCACCAGTACCCCTCCAGGGACGCTGTCGACAGAGCGGGCTGGGCTCCCAAAGCCAGCAGCACCGGGCACCAGGGAAACCCTTCTCAGTCTCCGTAACATGTGCGGCTACTCGGCTTCACTGTTTGGGGAAATGTACACACAGAAGTCAGACCCATAAGATTGCCGGCAGTCAGCTGTTTCTGACCCACAGAAGTGGTATTTTTATATGGTTCATGCTCATACATAACTATGCCTTCTTCCACTTTCCTTTTAGGACACAGGACCACAAGATTTCATGTGGCCAGTTCAGGGTACAGACAGAGAAGCTTCTTCCTGGCACTCTAGAAGAGTCTTCATCGGTGGTCACTATGGGTAACGTTGAGTACCCGCAGCAGATACTTTGGGTACTATTTGGAATCTGTTGGGTATCCATGGTGGGTATTGAGTACTATTGGATCTTCACTGTGGATACTATTGGGTAGTATTCGGTATCCATGGCCAGTATTGTTGGGTGTTCTGGGGTCCCTAGAGTGGGGACTATTGTGTGCTGTTGGGTATTGTTACAGATACCGTTGAGTCCAGGGATGTAGACAAAAACCAACAGGGATCTCCTTATTTGGTTTTTCCTTCAAGGAGTATGACATGTAATTGGGAGAGGTGAAAAACCTCCATCATGAAATTTCTTCTCTAAACTTTTGGGAGTACCATGGTAAGGGGAGATTTAATGCCTACTATAACATTTTGCAAGTTCTAAAATGTATGCGAGTTATTGCCAAAAAAGCAAAAAGGGTCACAGTCCCACTGTAGCAACGTCCACTGAGCAAACAAGGTGAAAAAATATATATAATATAATTTCTTCATTCCAAGGCAAACCTCCAACTCTCTTCCCTGAAGATAAGGAATAACAGCAATAAGGAAAAAAAGAAAACGGAGTCTTGCTTACATAAATTGATCTCAAACTTCAGTCATAATCTGTGGACAATCTTTACATAAAGATATAGGAACCTTGAAACATTTCTATCCCTATGTGATACGTACACCCCCAAATCCTTCCTTTCGAAAATACTCATTCCCTTATGCCTAAAAACATTGATTTTCTCCTATAAATTTTAGGAGGGCCAACTTGAAGAAGATGCTTTTATGAGCTAATACCTTCACATTGCTATCAGATCTACAGTTTTAAAGACCCTTAAGTTTCTTTATAAAGTGCAACGAAGGCCCCGTGCAGGTCACACGCAGGATGTCCGGCGACAGCGGTGCCCACCAGCCCCCTGCCTCCGTCCACATGACCGCACCTGCATTTACAGCGACAGCACTTTGTCTCGCCATCTAACAGGCCCTCCTGAGTCCATGTGATCGAGTCAGTTTGCAAACAGAGAACGGAGGCATCTGCTGTATGCAATAGAAAGGAATAGAAAGCCGGGTTCCTAACACTCGGTCCATGTGGCTATAGGGGAAAATGGCCGTTTTTGAAAGAATATTTCAAAATTATATTTTAGGCCTCAATACTAACATCAATAATTGTTCTGGAATGGCGTGTGTGTGTGTTTTCCTTTAAAGCAGTCTTTCAGAATCATCTGCAGGATCTCAGAAAAACAGAGCACCACACCCCACAGTCTCTGTTTTAATCTGGGGTGGGGCGGAGGATGTGCATTTTTAATAAGTTCCCAAGGGATAAGGATACTACTTCCCTGAAACTAATGATTGCACATATTTCCCTCCCGCTTCTAAGAGCAAACTGCGTACAGGATCCAGTCGGCATCTCTGAGGAAGAGTTACAAAACACGCCCGTGTCCACAGCACCGGCTCTGAGCCGGGCCACCTAACACAGGCCTGGCCTCCAGGGTCATGCCTGCAGACAGGACGGGCCGGTCTCACAGAGGCCCTGGCCACCACCGCTGGCTCTGCTCCGGCAGCGCTGCTGCAGGCAGACAGGAGGCTTGGAGAGGGTCACCGAGACCCTAAGCCAACTTGATGATCATCTGTCCCTTTGTATCAATGGTAATGAGAGGAATTTCTCTGCAATCATTTATCATCAAAAGAGGGTACAACAGCTCACAGCACAGTGGGTGTAATTCCAGAAATCCTATTTCATGTGGCTGAGATGAAATTGTCCTAAGTTGTCCTTGATCCAGCTTCTACTTATTTTTCACCAATCGATTAAAGTAGCAGAATTTACCTAAGTACCGTGTTTACCATCAGCCGGAAACACGTTAACAGCTACGGCCTGGAATCCGGCTGCCAGCGGGTTTGTCCCTGCTTCCAGAAAGCTGCGCCTGAGCTTCAGGCCTGGGTTAGACGGCCCTCCGGTCTGCTCCTGTGGACACCCAAACGTCCCCCCTCCGATTGCTCGTGGGCTCCGTCCTCACCCCTCACCTACCGCCCACACGTAAAAGTGGGGCAGGGACCAGGTCTGCTCCGTGCGCTGCGCTCACGCACAGTGTGAGTCCGCACAAACGTCTGCGGCATGAAGACCGAAGCTCCCTGGACAGTGACGCACAGGGAGGTCTCCGAGGGACGGATCTCAAACGCAAGGATGCAGCAGGGCCCAGAAGGACACAACCTCGGGCACGCCGAATGGGTGGGCGTCACCGATGCAGACTTCTAGAAAACAGCCCAATCAGCTGGTACCCGGAAGGAAACGTCTGACAGGGACGTGTTAAGCAACAACAAAAGCACGCATGCGCGCACATGCACACCCGAACGAAGATCCCGGTGGACCGGCTGTGCCGTCAGGGCTGTCCACGCGTGCTCTGGCACGTGCAAGACAGAAGACACCTGCGACGTGCTGAACTTGAGGTCCTGCTTAAAGACCTTGAGGAGATGTGTATTCCCGATAACTAGAGACTAAGCGGCATGTTGTAATGTCATGTTTAAAACAGTCACTTTCCAAAGTCAGTCACGGTCCCCGATCCAGTGACTGTGGACACTCAGCACGTCTTCTCCCGCCGCCCGGGGACCCTGGGCTGCCAGCCGGCCTGATGGAGTGAGGCGCTACAGGGGGCAGAACCGGGTGCGGGCTGACAGCAGAGGCCTGGGACATTTGTTGAAAAGAGACGCGTCAAGCTTTTTGTTGTTGTCCTGTCATTTAATCTTTCTGCGCCTCTCCACATGCCTCGCACACCCCATGCTCGTTCGGTTCCAGCCGCCCTGGCTTCCTGGCTGGTTCTCACGCTCACCAGGCACCCGGCAGGGTTCTGGGGCCTTTGCACCTGCCGGCCCCGCTGTCTGGCATGCTCCTTGCCTCCTCCTCCGTGTTCTTCACCTCCTTCAGCGTGCTGACAAAGGTCATCTGCCCCACGGCACCTTCCCTGATCACAGTGCAACCTCCCTCACCACACTCCCTCTCCCCTCTCCTGCTTCCTCCCCTGACACCCTCCTGCTGACTCAGGTACTCACTGGGTCCCTCCCACTCACCGCTGTCCCCCAGAGCACCGGGCAGCCTGGTACATGCGGGCACTTGGAGAAATACTTGTTCCATGTGTGGATGTTGGCAGCATTGGCTGAGCACCACCACAGCCACACACCTGGTGGTCAGTAAATATTTGTCAAGGAATAAGTGAATGAATTCCTGACTTCTCCAAAATACTTCACTAGATTTAATACTGAAGCAGCGGCCCCTGGACAGGCCACCCTTCCTGGTACTGAGTTACTGTGTGCACTGGCGACACTGAATTGTTTCCAAGCCATGGCGCGGAGGGCCTTGCTCTCCCGCTCTGTACTGCTGCACTGAGCTTCCCAGCAGCATGAGAAGAACCTTCAAGAACTTGTGTCTAGGCACCTGGTGATGTTTCGCAAAGGCCACATTCAAAGGTTAAATGAATACCATGAGTAACTAAGGTTTGATTTTTTTTTAACAGAACTTAGTTGACGTTAAAATTGCACGGAAGTTCTATATTCCATTTGATAATTTTAACCTTCTTCCAGATTAATTTTGTCATGGTATCAGTCTGTGGGAGAGCACTGTGATCAGCTGAATCAAGGAAGTCATTGCAGAGCAAGACGTTAGCCGGACTTCCTCGGAGTGAAGCACGCGGCCATAAAGAGACAGAACTCCTTTGTTGGCTCCAGGTAATACATCTGTGTTTTTTGAAATTATTTAACTAAAGATACAGACAATACCCAGCAATTGCACTGCTAGGAATTTATCCAAAGGTTACAAAAGTGCTGATTCAAAGGGGCACGTGCCTCAATGTTTACAACAGCGCTATCAACCAGAGCCAAAGTATGGAAAGAGCCCACATGTCCACCAACTGATCAATGGATAAAGACGATGTGGTGTATATATATATACATATGTATGATGGAATGTTACTCAGCGATGAGAAAGAATGAAATCTTGCCATTTGCAACAACATGGATGGACTACAGTGAATTATGCTAACAGAAATAAATCAGTCAGAGAAAGACAAATACCATAAGGTTTCACTCATATGTGAAATTTGAGAGACTCAACAGATGAACATATGGGAAGGGAAGGAGAAATAAGATAAAAAGAGAGAGGGAGGTAAACCCTGAGAGACTCTTAAATACAGAGAACAGACTGAGGGCTGCTAGAGCAAGGTGGAGAAGGGAGATGGGCTAAGTGGGGGATGGGCATTAAGGAGAGCGCTTTTCCGGATGAGCATGGGGTATCATATGTAAGTGATGGATCACTGGGTTCTACTCCTGAAGCCAAAACTACACTGTATGTTAACTAACTTGAATTTAAATTAAAAAAAATTAAATTAAAAAAAGAGAAAGGAATAGGTTAAGAAAGTGCCCCATGTAACTGTTATAACTTTCCTTTTTGAAATATGTAAACCACTTTGAAGGTTTCATAACCATCAAATTCTACTTCAGCAAACATTTCTTTTTAAAAAGCTTTATTCATTTTGAGCAAGAGATTGCAAGTGGGGAAGGGGCAGAGAGAGAGAGAGGGAAAGAGAGAATCCTAAACAGGATCCACACTGTTAGTGCAGAGCCCAGTGTGAAGCTCCTCCCACAAACCACGATATCATGACCGGAGCTGAAATCAGGAATCGGACACTTAACTGACTGAGCCACCCAGGTGCCTCAGCAAAGGTTTAATTGTATGGCTACCAAAGCATCAGCACATGTAGGCATGTAGTAAACAATCCTGTTTCTGTTTAGATCTTACAATCCTGTTAAGTTAGAATTTGGAAACTTCCCCTGAAGAGAACCATTTCACCAGTACCATAAAACAGATAAAAAAGATGGCCTGTGTTTGCAAAACGTCAAAGAATCCTACTGTGAGGTGGCTGACGGGGTGTTCTGCCTTCTCCTAAAGCTGCATTTCCATTGATAATTCCAGAGCTAAGCAGGAAAAACTCAGATGCAAGTATTAACTGCAAGTGCAATTTAAATACGAAGGGCCTGCTTGTTCATGTGCATCAGTCACAGATGGACAACGCCTGCCTCTTCCCTGGCTTATGTTAGTGTCCGGAAAGCTTCTCCACCAGAACCTGTAGGGTTCTACTTGTGCGGCCAAGCCTTGAAGGAACAGCTCCCTCCTGTGAGCAAGCTCCCACAGAGGATGCACCCAGGACGCCTGGTCTGGGGGGAGGGTGGGAGGGAGGAGGAGAGCTTCAGCCAGATACTAACCAATGATAGCAATCATCTCAGAGGATGCAGAGGTGAGAAGGACGCTTCTCCAAGGCACATAGCAGGCAGAACCGCTAGCGCTCTTTATGAACATGCTTACGTTTTGGTGTATACAATGTAAGAGAGAATTTGTAGTATGACATACTGATTCACTGTCAGTGCAGATTCCGGGATAGACCGGTGGTAACAGAAACCATTAAGAGAAAAACAGTAAGAGGATAATGTGAAAATGAGGAAATAAAATCGATGAGCCTACTTATTTCTGTGCCCAAAGAAAGAGGCGGCCATTCCTCACTTTTCATGGGGGCTCCTCGGAGGCTGAGAGGAAATGATTGTAGATGAATTCTGAGCTGCCTCTCCCTGGTCTCAGTGTGCACAGGCCTGCGTGTCTCTAGAACTCAGTTGGGCACATCCGTGAAAGCACTCACACGTGAATACATGCGGGCTGTCTTTCCTCATCATTCCATGGCGAGCCCTCTGGAATCCTGCGATATTATGTTTTTGCATTCTCTGCCCGGAAACCTCTCGAGTCTTCTGTGCTGGGCTGTGCCTGATGAACAAATATTTCCTTATTTGATTTCCCTGTGAGTCTGACTCTTCGCGGAGGTCCGCTGATCTCAGTCTCACCACTTCTCAGCTCTGCAGGTGCATTTGTGGCTTGAGGCCTCTCCACCTTCGGGCACCCGCAGCGGCCCCGTGTTCTGGCGCGGGGAGGAGCCACGGCCACCTGCCTGAGTCAGGCTTATCAGTTTTGTTTTGAACATGAGGGTGAGCACTGAATTCTTGTGGTGGCAACATTAAGAACTTCATATACGGGCGCCTGGTGGCTCAGTCAGTTGGGCACCTGACTCAGGTCATGATCTTGCAGTTCGTGGGTTCAAGCCCCACATCAAGCTCTGTGCTGACAGCTCAGAGACTGGAGCCTGCTTTATATTCTGTGTCTTCCTCTCTCTGTGCCTCTCCCCTGCTCATGCCGTCTCTTTCTCTCTCAAAAATAAATAAAACATTAAACAAATTAAAAAAGAGCTTCCTATAAAGAAGGCAAAAGACAGCACCTTCTCAAACAAAAGACCCTAATAGCATAAGCCTGTGCTGGGAAGACATAGCTTTTTTTTCCAATCAAATCATAAAACTCTATTTGTATTTGTTCTTTTCCCCCTCATTTTTTAGTGAGTGCCTTTTAGAAAACCCATAGAGAGTGCAAAACATGGTAGCAATTTGGCTGAGAAGACAAACATAAGCGTGCGTGTAATCGACTCGTTCGCGCCTTTAACGGCATCAGCATCCTTCCACGAAGGGCACGGGCTCTGACCCAGATGTGTGTGTCTGCCGAATACGCTTCTCCGTTAAGTGCTAGGGGTGCTCCAGGAAGGTTTGGGGAAATGTGAAATAGTTTGATGTTAAGCAGACGGACAGGAAGAACCCAGAAACTAAAACAATGTTTCCTTTAATTGACTTTTAAAATTCTCTCTGTTCAAAGTCTTAGCACACCAAAAACAACTCCCACTACGGCCGATGCCCTCACCCCTCTCTCTGTCCCTGCATCCACCTGCACCACCCCCATCCTGCTGCATTCATGGACTGCTCCCCCCCGGCCCAGCTCCCAAGCATCACCCAGAGGCAGGCTGCCTGGTGGAGGAGGCAGGCTGCCTGGTGGAGGAGGCAGGCTGCCTGGTGGAGGAGGCAGGCTGCCTGGTGGAGGAGGCAGGCTGCCTGGTGGAGGAGGCAGGCTTTCCGTGCGAAAGTTGCATATTCACAGTACTGGGCTTAGGAAGGTTTCCTAACTCTGGGATCAAAGCACCGAACTGAGGGACCCTGAAGTGCTTCTTTAAAATAAAAAGGAGCATTCACGTCTTTGTATATCGCTCAGCTCTGAAAAGAATGACAAAACTGAGAAGTTCAGGATGAAAGTTTTCTGCTCTGAGCAATCACCCCACATCCTGAGACAATCCTGAAACATTGACTCGTCTAACCAATTTCACTTTCTGACCAATTCCAGCAGCAAAGTGCGATTTCAAGACTGACGTTTACTGGTGGGGTAGTGATACCAAGGGACTGACTTCAAAACGACTCCTCCCGTAAGTATAAAATGCAGAGGCTCACATTTGTGTAATGCACTGGGCTTTCTCTTTTCTTTTTTGTTTTAAAATTTTTAATGTTTATTTATTTTTGAAGGAGAGAGAGACAGAGTATGAGTGGGGAAGGGGCAGAGAGAGAGGGACACACAGAACCGGAAAGAGGCTCCAGGCTCTGAGTGGTCCGCACAAAGCCCAACGTGGGGCTCAAACTCAACAATCCGCGAGATCATGACCTGAGCCGAAGTCAGATGCCTAACCGACTGAGCCCCCCAGGAGCCCCGGGCTTTATTTTTTCTAAGTTGCTCCTGTGAAGTGTTGTCACCGGCCCCACATTTCAGACGTGCAGCCTTAGGTCCAGAGGTTAAGGTTCCCAGAGAGGTGATTCTTTTTTAAACAAACGCTATGCAGTGCTTACACTTTGCCAAACATTATTTGAAGTGTTTACCAAATATTCACTCATTTAATCCTCCAACAGCCTCGATAAGGAGGGGCTAGAAAACAGCCACGCAGAGGCAAGGAGATCGCTGCGGCACTGCTGGTGAGTTGCAAAATCAGGTTCTGAGCCAGACCGACTGTCTGCACAGCTCCTGCCCTGAGCCACCACCCCGGGCTGGCCTGCGGACCCCACACACGTTGGCTGGGGCTTCACCCAAGACACCGACAGCACGTGACAGGCATGCCACCTGCATGGGCATCGCAAGAGCAGGACCTCAAGGATGATGTCCAGCTTGCACGTCCCCCTCCGGGGAGGCACTTCAAACACCTGAAAGACTGCTTTCCAAGCCTTTGAAAAGAAGTCAAGAGGGAAAAAAACGCAGACTGAAGAGTTCGCTTGAGCACAGCGTCAGTGGCTGTCAAATCCTCAGGCTCATCCCAACCCCCTCCGACTGGGGCTGCGTTTGAGCGGTTCAGAGAGAAACTGATGAGGCCCCGCAAGGTGCCCCTGACAGCTCCGGGGCGGCCCCGGCTGGCCGCCAAGCAGGAAGCCCGAGAAGAGAGGCCTCAGCCCGGAGAGGGGGCGCCATCTCAATTGCTCCTAGGTGCTGAGTTCCAGTCACGTCACCACTGCCGGTGCCAAGCAGGGGACGGGAAATGCACGGCTATTTGAAGAAAACGAGAAGAACGGTGAACGCAGAATGCTGCCTTTTGTGGACAGAAAGAGGAAAATTAGCACACACGCTTATTTACATTACCGTGCAAAGAAACGCCGCGGGGCTAGCCAAGAAGAGATTCCAAGCGGCGCGTGCTCGCTTCCTCCCCCTGTCGCTGTGAGTGTGGGCACCCCTGCCCAAGTGTGTGTACACGTGAGAAGGGGAAGGTGGCAATGGCCGAGACTCCCCAAAGTCTCTTTTTCTACATTGTTTTGATTTCACATCATATGATTTAAGATTTTTTAAATTTTGTTACGCGTTAAACAAAAAACCAGAAACAAAACCCAACACAACACTGTTCACGCAGGACCTGTATGGATGGAGGTAGAATGTCCGAAAACTTCCGGGTGGAATTCAGGCAGGGTGAGCCAAGCGCTAAAACCTCAGGCCCGGGTGGAAACACGGGCTTCGCCAGGTCTCAGCTGTGTGGCGGTCGCCGGTGGGGTCGCTTACCCTGTGGGGCGGCCGGTGGTCGGTGCCCCTGGGGTGGACTGACCCCGGGGTTGTGGCCCGGGTGACACCGGGCGGTGTCTCCACGCGGCCACCCAGGGTCACTCGCGCTCGCTGCGCTTCTGCACGCGGCGGGCGCGCGAGTCAACGCCAACGTTCCCCAGGCGTCGCGAGGTGACACGTCTCCTCGTAGTAAGCGACATGGCGCACTCTGCCTTTCTTTTACTGGCTACTTTTTAAATTTTACTTTTAAATGTCTATTTATTTATTTTTGAGAGACAGTGAGCAGGCAGGGGAAGAAAAGCAGAGAGAGAAAGGGAGAGAGAGAGAATCCCGAGCCAAGGGGCTCGAACCCCTGACCATGAGATCACGACCTGAGCGGAAACCAAGAGCGGAGGCCTCCCCACCGGCCCCCTGCGGATGCTCCGCATCCGCTGGGTGTGTCCCCAGCCGACTGTCGCCTTCTCTCTGGCACAGCAGGCCCGGCAGGGGCCAGATCCCAGGCGGCCAGGCTCCGCCAAAGCTCACGACGCTCCCGTGTCCCCTCTGGGGTCACTTCCGTGTCAGGGCCGGAGCCCAGCCCCCTCTGCTGCTCCCGGGCCGTTCCTCAGGCCGCGGCCCATCCCGCCTCGGGGCTCCCTGCCTCGGACGCTGCCCCTGGGGCCTGGGGGCCGCGGCCACGCTTGGGGGCGACG
>NC_043706.1:142371752-142383901 GCF_006229205.1 Suricata suricatta
CCCCCCCCCCGCAGGGGGACGTGCTGGTGGGTCCCAGCCTCCTGGAGGCCCGTGGCTGCGGCACCTTCTCGGCTCCAGGCCCAGTCACACCTGCGTTCTGCTGGGAGAGCGCTGCCTGACTTCAAAGCAGACCTTGGTGCCGTGAGGAGGGACAGGCATTCCCACGTCTTTGAAGCTCCCCGGGACAGGACAGGACTCTTTAGGAGGCCTCTTGCAGGCCCTCCCTCCATCTCCATAATGTGGTCATTACCAAGACTTCCCCTCCCGCAGCCCCAGGCACGGCAGATTCTGGGTCACTGACCCGGAGACCCGGTCTGTCCCCACTGGGCACAGTGCCAGCATCCCACAGCGCCCTCTCCTCTGCTGGCCTTTCGCTGGCCTTGTGGGTAAGTATATCTGGGGAAGTGGTCCTCCTCAAACCCTTAGTCCAGAAAGTACCTTCTGGGAAGGCACACATACTGCACACAAATGCCCTGATCACCTTAGAGTTTGTGTTGAGGAGGAAATTCCTACCTAGAAATTACGCAGGCATTTTCGGCCATATGGTATCAATCCTTCCTCGCTTTCCTAACAGAATAAAAACTCTCACAGCAAAGCAAAAGTATTGTCTAATACAACCAGAAGTAGACTATTGTATTTTATTTCCAAACCCCGCCTCAGTCTGTAGCCGGCTGCGGAGACATCGAGACCTTGTTCCATCCTGTTAACACCACGGAGAGGATAGAATACGCCCTGAAAACCGTGGAGAACCTAAAAGAGCTATGAGTTCCAGGTGTCACGTTGTCCTTTGACAAAATCATATGTGCTCTAGTTTTTTAAAAGTTTATTTATTTTTTGAGACAGAGCGAGAGCGCGCACAAGAAGGCAGAGAGAGAGAGAGAGAGAAAGAGAGAGAGAGAGAATCCCGAGCAAACAGCACTGTCCGTGCCATGTCAGAAGTGGGGCTCGATCTCACCAACTGGGAGATCAGGACCTGAGCCGAAATCAAGAGTCAGCTGCTCAACCGACTGAGCCCCCCAGGCGCCCCTGGTCTCCATTTGTTTTAAGTGTTGAATCTATGGATCAATGATTTCTCACTGCCTTTGGGGATTTGAGTTTCACTGTGGATCCCTATGCAGTGGTTAGTTCAGATTTGTATTGTTTCAGGGGAGCCCACGTGGAATCATGAGTTAAGTGAAACATTTAAAACTGCAGTGAATTTTTTTAATGGAATGAGTAGCAGACACGTCTAATTCTCCACGGGACTATCACGGTTTCTCTTGCTGCTGTTATCTAACACCCGCACCTACTGTAAAGGTTGTGCAGTAATTGGTTTGAGGGCCTGAAGTGCTTCAACAGTGCTCCCTGATCCAAAAGGACAGCTTTGTAATCTCCATGTCGGGGCATTAACTAAATTCATCTCAGGGTTAATTTTTTTCTGTGACCATTTAACTTCAGGCAAGAAGGTAAAATGGCACACCCCAAACCTTGGTTAAACAGTCTTCAGACTTCATATAATGCCAGCTGTTCTCATGATGCTCAGGAAAGTTCTCAGAAGTTTTTTTCCCAGAGAACAATTATATGATATATATATGTATATCAAGTTTATTGGAGAAAGAGAGAGAGAAAGAGAGCAGAGGAGGGGCAGAGAGAGAGGGAGAGAGAGAATCCCGAGCAGGCTCCACACTGTCAGCATGGAACCTCATCAGGGGCTCGAACCCACAAAAACTGAGATCATGACTGAAGCGGAACTCAAGAGTCGAGTGCTTAACTGACTGAGCCACCTACGTGCCCCTGAAATCAACTTATTGTATGATTTTTCTAAAATGTATTCTGAATTTGCTAAATCCAGTTAGAAGCAAATATTTTACTTTTAATGGATCCACGTTGAAACATCTCATAAAACCACACAACAGTGATGTTGGATAATGCATAATTCAAGGCACTATAATGTAATATAAACCAGAAAGAAAGGTGACTCATTATATAACAGGCTTGCTGCCTTTGAGGGACAGTGCACAGGTGTATCTCACTATAAGTGAATTAAATACAGAGACAAATGTACAAAATCAGAAATGTAGAGAATCCTTTTGGTTTTTTAAACATTACCCTCGACCTTACAATGAACCAATTTCCAAGCCGTATGCACCCTATTTGACTGTAGCATCACAGGCAACGCGAGCCAGGGCGGCGAGGACAGCCCCCTCCAGTGAGCCGCTGGGGAACGCAGCAGGGAGGAGGGACAGGCAGTGTGAGGTGGCCAGGAGTAGTTTGCCATCGATGGAGGGGAAGGCAGGTCTAGAAATGGCACTGTTGAGTCACAAGGTACAACAGATGAAAATTCACTGCTCCCCGACCCCGTGTCCTGAGCAGTGGCAGGTGGAGAGAGGCATGGGGCAGGAGGGCCACACCCTGAAGTGGCTGAGTGACCATGAGGGCCGCCTGTCTCCATTTACAAGAAAGGAAGCTGCTGTCCCCTAGTCACTTCTCTGAGTCAAAAATTCACCGGGTATGGCTTGGTTTTGTTTGTTGTCAAACTATCTAGGATGGAGGATGGATTGAGGAGGGAATGTGGATGGTAAAGAGAAGATGCAAAAGCAGAACAACATCTAGCTCCAAAACCGAGCAGAGCAAAACCTCAGCGAACTCCCAAAAAGCACAACTGTCACAGACTGTGCCAAAGTCGGCGGCTCCCTCCGCCCTTGCCACGGCCTTCAATACGATCAGTTATGGGATTGTTCCCTCCCCCCCCCCTCCGGAATACATCTCTTCTTTGAAAATGAAGTTGATGAAAAACGATGCTTGTTTCACAGCCTGGGTTCTGTAATTTCCCCAGGAGGTGCACAGTGAGACATGAGGGAGGGTTTTGCCTGGACGGAAGACCATATGCATAAAGCCCCCAGTGCGCCTTTGAAGGTGGCCTTCCGGCGTGGTGCTGTGCAGGGCTCCGGGCCCCCTCCCCAGGAAAACTGGGCAGGAGTATTAGCGAAACTCAGCCATTGAAAGCCTCTGCAGAAGGGCCCAGGGGCACACAGCAAAGGAAGGAATGTCTAGTCGAGAAAATCCATGGAAATCTATCCAGAAGGCCGGTGTCTGTGGTCCTTCAGCTGAGGTAGCGTCTTCACTGTCTCCGGGCTCCGCAAGGTGCAGACTTAACTCCAGATGGCCGCAGCCAGAGCTCAGGGCATCAGCGCCCCAACGCCCCCCACCAGCCCCCAGACACAGGGCTTTCTTCCCAGTGGAGGACTTTAGAGTTTCTCATTCTTCTCCCAGCTGCCCGTGTCCCCACTGAGTGCAGCTGAGAGGGGGTCTCCCTCCTTCTGCCCGGAACCCCCATGGAACACAACCATTTCCTTGATGCGCATGCTGAAAGCCCTCCCCGAGCCGGGAGGGGGTGGCCCCATGCCAAGAGAGGCGACCAAGGAGGACCCAGCCTGCCCTCCCCACGTCCTCCTGCACAGGCGCTCAGCTGCTGGAGCACCGGTGTCACTCAGAGAAACTCAGGACTGTCCCACTCTCGGCCCCACAGCCCTGGTTCAGGGACTTTGCCTGGGGGCGGGCAGAAGCAGGCCTGACCCAAGGAGCTCCTATGCCTTCCCGAGGCGCTGACTTCCTCGGGAGCAGGGCTGGAGAATTCACACCCGGGCCCCTCGAGAACAGTAGAGACTGTGGCGACCAACAGCGAGGGGAACGTTCTGATTTTAAGGCAGAGGCGCCTGGGCTGCAGGGGCTAGCTGGAGGAGCGGGGCAGGAAACGGACAGCTGGCAGGGGCCGTCCTAGGGCCAGGCTATCAAACATGACCTCAGAAACCTCCTTTAAAGGAGCCAGAATTTGATTGGATTAGTTTGTGAAGCAATGTATGCCCCAGGGCATTGCTGAAAACAACTGAGCCACCGGCCAGCAAGGCGTCCGTGGAGCTTAACAGCTGTGTGCGGACAAGAAAGGCAGGGAGAGGGCCGGCCAGCACCACTGCGCCCTGCAGGGTGACTGCACACCCGAAGCTGTGTCCCTCTGAGGAGACGATCCGAGGCTTGTGCTGAGTGTGCCCGAGAGAGAGAGAGAGAGAGAGAGAGAGAGAGAGAAGGAATAGACTTTACTAAAATAATCCAACCCCTGGGATAGGGAAAGATAGGTTAAAATAGGCAGAGAGGGAAAGGTTAGGACTTGAGGTCCCGGGTGGGGAAAAACACATATTTTGAAACAATTCAGGGAGCATTCAACCACACCAACCCCCTCACGGGTGAGATTCCCCTTAAGCACGTAACAGACACCGCCTACTCCCCATCAGGTTCCCCTCAGGAATTTGACAAAAGACCTAGCTAAAAATAAGAAGTAGATCATAAAACGTATGACCCACAAGGAATGATATGGCCACAGACCAGACCAGCCCTCGTACAATGGAAATGAGCCAATCAGGAACGGACACCAAGCACCCAGAGCCATCAAGCCAATAAGGGTGGGACCCGAGAAGGGACAAAGGGGAAGGGGGGAGGGGTGACCACTATATAAAACAAGGACCCTTGCCTGACTCTGGGGGTATTCACATTCGAATGTCCCCTCTTTGTAAAGAGCTTTCTTCAAAAACTGTAGGAGTAACCAGATGACAGATTAAAAAAAAGTTGTACTTATTTTGAGAAAAAGAGAGAGAACACTTGAGCGGGGTAAGGGTAGACAGAGAATCCCAAGCACTGGCAGCTCAGAGCCTGACATGGGGCTTGAACCCATGAACCATTAGATCAGGACCAGAACCATAACCAAGAGTCAGACACTTAACGAAATGAGCCCCCTATGTGCTCTCAGATGCCAAATTTAACAGGATATTTCAAAGTAATCATAGATATGTTTACAGAACTAAAGGAAACCATGACTGAAAAAGTAAGGGAGGGTGTGGTGATGTTGCGTCACATCTACAGCACCGATAAAGAAAGAGAAACTATGGGAAAGACCCGGTGGACACTATAGAGTGAAAAAGCACAATAAAAACTTGGTCAGGAGCTGAATAGTACATATGAACTGGCAAGAGGAAGAATTAGTAAACATGAAGATAGACTGATAGAGATTTTGCAAGCTGAAGGATAGAGAGAAGAAAAGCATAAGAAAAATGAACAGAGCCTCAAAGAAGAGTAGGGTATCATTCAGCATTCCAACACACGTATAAAGGAAATACCAGAAGGAGAGAACAGAGGAGAAAAAAATATTCAAATTAATAATGGCTAAAACTTTCCCAATTTATTGAAAACAATAACCAATTACCTACATCCCTAGAAAGCTGAATGAACTCCAAATGTGATAAACTCAGAGAGTTATAGACAGACATATCATAGTAAAAAAGTTAAATGTCAAAGACAAGGAGAAAATCTTGAAAATAAAAGAAAAACAATGCATATCCAAGGAACCTCAGTAAGTTAACAGCTGACTTCTCAGCAGAAGCAATGGAGGCCGGAAGGCAGTGGAATAATGGATTTGAAGTGCTTGAAGGAAAATGAAACTATCAGCAAAGAATTCAATTCACAGCAAAGGTATACTTCAAAAATAAAGGGGAAATAAAGACTTTTTTGAAGGCAAAAACTGAGAAAATTTGTTGCTACCAGACCCATTTTATGAGAAATACTAAAGAATGTTCTTTAGGTGGAATACTATAATTCTAATCCACATGAGCAAAGACCTCTGGTAAAAGTAATCATATAATAATAGAAGACACTATAAATGCATATTTTTCTCCTTTCTTAGCTTACCTATAAATCAAAAAATAACCTTTAAAAATGTTAGAAAATAAGTATACAGTCTGTTGTTGGGCCTATAACAAAAAGAAACAGAACAGCACCATAATATATTTGCTGATAAGAGGACAACCAAAATGAAGTAGGAGGCAGAGTTGTACTTGCTAAAGAAATGATGACAGATGGTAATGTAAGAATTATAAGAAAGTATGTTTGGGTTTGTAATACAATAGATATAATATGTATAATAGTACCATAAAAGAGGAGGAAGGGAACAGAACTATATAGGAGTAATAGTCCTACATATCACTGGAATTAAGCTAGGATAAATTTGAAGCTGCTTCTGATAAGATACAGATGGTAAGCCCTAGAGCAAATACTAAAATGTGACTCAAATATATGGAGTGACCACTTTACTCTGATTAGGTAGGATGGCTATGATCAAAACAAACAAAAACAAAAACAACAAAAGCAAAAACAAACCCCAGAAAACAGCAATGATTGACAAGGATGTGGAGAGACTGAAGGCTTTGGTCATTGCAGGTGGAAATGTCAAATGATGCAACTGCTATGGAAAACGACGTGGCAATTTCTCAAGACTTCCAGCAGTTCTACCTCTGTGTATATGTCCGAAAGAAGTGGATGCAGGGATTTAAACAGATACTTGCATATGCATGCTGTTAGGATCCTTCACAACAGCCACAAGGTGGACGCAATCCAAGGGCCTGCTGATGGATGGATGGATTGATAAACAAATTATGATGATTACTTACAACAAAATACGATTCAGAATGGTTGAAATGGTAAATTTTATGTTATGTATATTTTACCACAATAAAAAAGAATTGTGTTTATAGGTGAAAAGATAAAAAGAAGACATGCCAGTCTCACTTGGTCACCATTCGTTCTGAGGCAGTGAGTATTGGTTCCTATTGGGCCTTTAGAATAAGCATAAAGAGAAGTATTTTATTCCTCAGGCTGGGCTTTACAAAATTAATCTCATGAAGTGAATCCCTCTTTTTCCCTCAAACTTAGAACCTCCTACTATTCCCCCCACCCACGTTTCCTTAGTATCAAACTGAAGTTTAAGTGCTATGCATGCCTCTTTTAAACACCAAGGAGATTATTCAATAAGAACCCTAGTTGCTCAAAAGACCGTTGGTTGAGCAGCTGCAGGAGAAGCAGAGAACTCCTTGAATCTAGATGGCAGTCTCCTCTGCCATCTAGAAACCCTTACGTTAAGCTTTAAGTTCTGTTCCCTTTCCCAGTGTTATGAAAAATGAAAACTGGAATAAATAACCCCAATAATGGCTCTTCCCTAAGGAGAAGGCAGGCAGCCTAGACTGGGGCCATATAAAGGGAATACTACTTGTAATCATAAATGAGAGACAGAGCCTGATATAGTAGAAAGAGTGACAAGTTTGAAATCATAAACACAAAAATAGGGTGAAAATCATCATTAGTTAAATTAAAATTCTACATTAGAAAATATTCACTCAATGTCAAAGAGTATAGAAAAAGAGAATTTATACACACACACACACACACACACACACACACACGGAGAAACAGACAAAAGAGACATGAGGTATACAGAAAACAAAAAGGAAAACAGCATAAATCCAACTATATTAATAGTCACATTAAATATAAATGGATTAAACAATCCAATCAAAAGACAGAGATTGTTACAGTGGTTAAAAAACAAACAAACAAAACATGACTCAACTATTTGTTGTCTACAGAAGACACACTTTAGAACAGATAAAAATAGTTTTAAAGTGAAAAACTGAAAAAGATGCATCAGGCAAACAGCAACCACAGGAATGCAGAAGGAACTGTAATATAAGCAAAGGAGACTTTAAAACAAACAAAAATGTTCCTAGAGATAAAGAGGGACATTTTATAGTGATGGAAAGTTCAATCCATCAGAAAGCTAGAACAATGACAAAGATATATGTACCTAATGACAGAGCACCAAAATACATGAAGTGAAAACTGATATAACTGAAGACAAAAATGGAAAATTCAACAATAATAGTTAAAAATTTCAATACCCCAATTGCAATAGTGGATAGAACAATGAGACAGAAGTTCAACAAGGAAATAGAAGAATAATAGTATAAGCCAACTAGATCTATTCGATGTGTACAGAACACTTCACCTCAGGAAGCAGAGACAGTCTTCCTCAAGGGCACTTGGAACTTTCTGCAGGATAGACCATCTGCTAGGTCATAAAACAACCTCAATACATTCAAAAGAATACACATGATGGAAAATGCTTTCTCTGGCTACAGTGGAATAAAATCAGAACTCAAAAACATGGAGAAATTTGAAAAACCCACATAGGAGAAAAGTAAACCACACATTCCCAATCAAGAGTCAAAGAAGAAGAAATAAAAAGGAAATTGGAAAATACTTCCAGACAAATAAAAATAAAGACACAGCATGCCAAAACTTATGGGTGTAGCTAATGCAGTGCTTGGAGGGAAATTTATAGCCTAGATCAATAAAGCCAAAAGGTCTCAAATCTAACCTAAGCTTCCACCTTAAGACACAAGAAAAAGAAGAATCAACCGCACCTGAAGAAGAGAATCACAAAGATTAGGGTGGAGATTACTAACAAAGAGAACAGAAAGAAAATAAAAGAAATCAGTGAAGCCAAATACTGGCATACAAGTGTTCATAACAACATTATTCACAATAGCCAAAAGGTAGAAATAACCTCAAATGTTCCTTATGGATGAATGGACAGGAAAAAAGTGGCATATTCATAAAATGGGGTCATTGTTCATCCATAAAAGGGAATGAAATCCTGGCAGCTGTGCTCAGTGGAAAAAGCCAGACAGAAAAGACACATACAATGTCATCTCGTTCACGTGGAAGTCCAGAATGGGAAAATCTGTAGAGAAGAGCAGATTCATGGTTGTTTAGGGGTGTGGGGGGGACTAACACAGATGATACAGAGCTAAAGGGCATGAGGTTTCTTTCTGAAGTAATAAAAACATTCTGAAATCAACCGTGGTGATGATTGCACATATCCATGAATATGGCCAAACCTACAAAGCTCCGTGTTTCTATGGGTGAAGGTGAATTACACCTCAATAAAGCTGCTTTAAAACCATATAACCTCATGTAGAGCCTCCTGACGTTAGCACATACACAGTGTGCGTATATGCACAGTACCTTTTTGAGGTAATGTCACATAGAATACAAGAAAATCTAGGGGCTGGGTGCGTGGGTGACTCAGTCACTTAAGTGTCCGTCTCTTGATTTCGACTCCGGTCGTGATCCCAGGATTGTGGGATCGAGCCCTGCATCGGGCTCTGTGCTGAGTGTGGAGCCTGTTTAG
This sequence comes from Suricata suricatta, assembly GCF_006229205.1. Lineage (NCBI taxonomy): Eukaryota > Metazoa > Chordata > Mammalia > Carnivora > Herpestidae > Suricata > Suricata suricatta. Next base: position 142,380,805 of record NC_043706.1, read on the forward strand.
GATCCTCTCTCTCTCTCCCCCTCTGCCCCTTCCCCCCTTCCCCCCACTCATGCTCTCTCTCTCCCATAAAAGAAAAAAAGAGAAGAAAAGAAAAGAAAAAAGAAACCTGGGGGAAAGACATTGAAACACCATTTATCACCCAATATCTTATATAGATGGGGCATTGGAAAGAACTAGATAGTCAGGTTTAAGTTTAAATCGTCTTTTGCTGCAGGGTACGTGGTCTATGCTATGCAGTTTTATGCCTAGTTTTATAAGGATCATCCTTGGCCTCCAATTGTACTTGGAATGAAATCCCGTCTTCCAAGTATATTTGGCAAGTCTACCACCACAGGAAGGATTTTATCATCAGCTTATCTTTGACTTCAAAATAACATTTAAATCATGCAACTCACCAGTGTTCTTGTACCCCCAGGAGGACCTCGGAGGGAGAGGTGACCGGTTAGTGTTTAATGAGCTTTTCTCCCCGATAGAAAATGAGGCCCTCATGCTGGCGACTGCACACGGAGACACCCGCGAGGGAAGGGCAGGGGCGTATCGCAAGTGCTCGTTGGTGCAGGGGGGCGGCAGCGCCGGACTGGCAGCTGTGGGCTGTTTGACCTGTTTTGTGTGACCCTGGCACCTGTCAACATTGTAGCCGGGAGGACAGGGACAGAGGTCCTGTTTGCAGCACTGAATTCTTTTGTGCCTGGAGGTTGGAGGCCCCAGTCGGATGCCCTACGTATATGGAATAAACAGATCGTTATGAGACATCCCTCTGGTCCAGGCAGACAGAAGGAGCGGTATTTTGTTCAAACAAGGGTCCGGACAGCAGAAGCCTGGAGCGCACACCGAGGAGTCCAGGGAAGCCCGCAGATCAGCCACCGGTCCGGGCGCCACCAACACAAACCGTCCACCGCAGTCGTGGGCGGCGCCCCGCCCTCTGCGGGCGCGTTTCCTTCGTGCTCTGATTGCGCTCAGAGCCCACAGCCAACAACACGAGTCCCTCTCACTGCTCTCCTCGCTTTTTCAGACTCATTTAAATACTAAGCCCTGTACTGCGCCGGCCACTGGGCAGTTCCGTTCCCATTCAACCTTGGGCTACACAGTTCTCTTTGATTCTTACCAAAACTGCTGTGTTGACTTTCTAACATGTTCTGACGCTGTGCCTGGGAACAGGCAGACAGAAGTCGGTGAGATGGTTTCTACCAGCAGGAAAGTCCGAGTCGGGAGAGGGGGAGACATAAAGAGTTGCAGAATACCGAGATGTGTGAGCACAGAGTGTCTTGGCGTCAAGAGGGGAGCACGAGCTACTCTTCCTGTGTGTGTGTGCACGTGTGCCTGTGTGTGCACGCCAGTATGCATGTGTGTGCATGCCTGTGCATACGTGTGTGCACGTCTGTGTGTGCAGTGTGTACATGTGCCTGTGTGCACACCAGTATGCATGTGTGTGCACGTCTGTGTGTGCGTGTGTGCGCGTGTGCCTGTGCCTGTGTGCACGTGCGTGTGTGTGTGTGCGTGTGTGTGTACGGAGTGGGCTTTGGGAAGACATCCTAGACCTGAGATGAGTCTTGACGAACGAGTGCCAGAGAAACTACAGGAGAGCACTTCTGCAGCCGAAGGTCCTCCCACGCTGTCCAGAGCTGCCGGGGGACCTCGGGCAGCGGGCCCTGGGGCCTGAAGGTCAGGGGCAGGGCGGCGGGCGGGGAGGAGGGCGGGGCCAGACCAGCTGTGTTAGCAGAGCTTCATACTTCCTGTCAAGTGGCAAACACTGCTTGGGCCCCTGAGGGGCGGAGCCACCTTGGGGTCAGGGTCAGGTTCGGGTGAATTCACAACACGCCCTGAGGCAGACTCAGCTTGGGGGTAAACTCTGTGTGCACTGAAGTGCAAAAGAAAACCATGAAAGCAGAAGGCAGGTACATTCCTAAAATGTAGTTTTCTAAAAACTCCCTGCTCTTTCTCCATTTCCTTCTGACAGTGACCACTTTTAAGGCACAATGAAGGCAGACCGTGTTCCTGGCTTGCTGACGTCAATGGGCTTTTTGCCTGAGCAAGAACCTCACCGCCGACCCCAAGGGATCGATTCTAATCTCTGGCACGTGGGCTGGCCGCCTCCCTCCCAACCTGGCCAACCAGGGAGCCACGCATAAGTGGGACAGCGAGGCCCTCCTAGAGGCCACGGGCACACACAAGCCCAGCACCGAAGAAGGAGATTTTCTGTCACGTTTCAGAAATCTGCTTGTCAAGACACGGACTATTAAGATCCACTAATTCCCCAGGGGAGAGTGACAGAGCGCGGCCTTCTCCGGAGTCTGCTAAGCTGACAAGTGTCACAAAATGCAAAGGAACAGAAGTGGAACAAGACAAAGGCGGCCGTCAGTCATGCACCAGGGATGGGAGTGGCAGCAGCCCCCCCCCGCCCCCCCCCGGGGGGTCTGCGAAATGTGAGGCGGAGCTCGGCCGCTCAGGCAGCTCCAACAATGTCATCCCACCTGCACCAGAAGCAGGTGGACAGACACCAGAACTGTGGTCTCACTCTGCAAGACCTAACTCCCAGGACCGCGACTCGCTCTGGGGAGGTCAACCAATGAAATGACACGGGTCGATGCTCACCCACTGCAAGAATCTTATTACTTAAAAAAATTTTTTAATGCTTATTATGTTTTTCAGAGAGAGAGAGAGAGAGAGAGCATGAGCAGAGGAGGAGCAGAGAGAGAGAGAGGGGGAGGCACAGAATCCGAGCAGGCTCTGGGCTCCGAGCTGTCAGCACAGAGCCCGACGTGGGGCTCAGACTCGGGAACGGTGAGAGCATGACCTGAGGGGAAGTCGATGCCTAACCACCTAAGCCACCCAGGCGCCCCGCATTTTTTTATTTCAAAGAAATGTTTGGAAGCTCCCTGCTCTTCAACTTGACGACGCAACTTGAAATACTTCAGACAGATCATGTGGGGTCTTTTTCAAGTCAAATGCACATATTTCACGGACTCACAAAAACAAACTCATTTGGAAAAGGAAGGTTGTGTTGTGTTGCAAAGGCCAGGTTCTTGGGTTGTTTGCAAGCTCCCAAATAATTATCACTAATTGTTTAGGCGGACAAATCGGTAACCACTCCCTGAGC
>NC_043706.1:142384001-142385183 GCF_006229205.1 Suricata suricatta
TGGACACACACCACGGTCGTGTATGTGACTACGGACTCACAGCAACAGGTGACGGGCTCATTTGCTCCGTTCCCTACAGTGTGTCTCTGTGTCTTCCTTGACCTAAAGCACGGGAGGATCAAGCACAGACGGGAAAGATGTTTCCGGTCATCTGCTTGGTTTTGCATCTCTTTGTCTGTGTATTTGATCTTTGACTTCTCTCATAAAGGCTGAAATAAGAGGTATTTCCTGTTTTGTGAAACCCGTTCACAAAACCTAATCAACAGGTTTTTGGCTGTTGATCAAATCACACTGATTTTTGTCCTGTCTTCAACTGCCAACATGTTGGTGATTTGCAGATGTGACGGTCAGGACAAAATGCCTCTGGAGGGTTTTAGTTGTGACAAATAGGATACTTTGTGTCAACTCTGTGTGAACTCTTCTTGCAAGGGACCGCATTCAAAGAAAGCCCAGGTGGCAGGGAAGTTCCCGTCCCTTGAAGCTATCCTAGCCACACACACGCTCCCTGTTTGGACTGGAGGTTGGTGGTGTGGGTTGGTTTACAATGGAAGTGGGTGCCCTGGGCCCCCCTCCCTTTCCTGGTTGCCATGCTGCTCCCCCTTTCTCTGAAAGAGCAAAGTGGTTCCCTCCAAAGCCGTTGCCACCGTGGGAGTCTGTTCCTTCGGCAGTGGGTGTTCAGGAACCAGAGCCAACGACACCCAGAGGGTTTGCTGGCCCGGAGCCTGCAGACTCCAGCCTGTGCCCAAACACGCACGGATGTCTCTGCTAGGGACAACATACTGTGGTGTGTGACGCTGCCGCTGCGGAGGTTACTCCCTCGCCGGTGCACGTGGGAGAATATGTTCGGGTTCACGTAAGAGAAAATGCTAGAAGCTGTGTTTCCCGCGACTTGACTGCTCCTGCAGCAGACGGTTCCATCCATTCTGGACAATCTGAGTTTGGGGCTGGGGGAACCACATCCGCACCGCAGGGGCACTAGCCGCCAGCACTCCCATCGCCCAGAACCTCACGGGATTTGGAAGCAAGGGGAGACGGGCTGGGTGGGCCCCAGGAGGCTTCTTGGCCCCCCCGCCATCCCACGGCCAGCAGCGGGGGTTGGGGGGGCGCCAGAGGGAGTGAGAGGCAGTGGCCGGAAGGAGTGATGGTCAGGGGGTTCGGAAGAGCGGGACAGAGACAGGGAGA
>NC_043706.1:142385283-142386465 GCF_006229205.1 Suricata suricatta
TCTCCCTGTCTCTGTCCCGCTCTTCCGAACCCCCTGACCATCACTCCTTCCGGCCACTGCCTCTCACTCCCTCTGGCGCCCCCCCAACCCCCGCTGCTGGCCGTGGGATGGCGGGGGGGCCAAGAAGCCTCCTGGGGCCCATCCAGCCCGTCTCTCCTTGCTTCCAAATCCCGTGAGGTTCTGGGCGATGGGAGTGCTGGCGGCTAGTCCCCCTGCGGTGCGGATGTGGTTCCCCAAGCCCCAAACTCAGATTGTCCAGAATGGATGGAACCGTCTGCTGCAGGAGCAGTCAAGTCGCGGGAAACACAGCTTCTAGCATTTTCTCTTACGTGAACCCGAACATATTCTCCCACGTGCACCGGCGAGGGAGTAACCTCCGCAGCGGCAGCGTCACACACCACAGTATGTTGTCCCTAGCAGAGACATCCGTGCGTGTTTGGGCACAGGCTCGAGTCTGCAGGCTCCAGGCCAGCAAACCCTCTGGGTGTCGTTGGCTCTGGTCCCTGAACACCCACTGCCGAAGGAACAGACTCCCACGGTGGCAACGGCTTTGGAAGGAACCACTTTGCTCTTTCAGAGAAAGGGGGAGCAGCATGGCAACCAGGAAAGGGAGGGGGGCCCAGGGCACCCACTTCCATTGTAAACCAACCCACACCACCAACCTCCAGTCCAAACAGGGAGCGTGTGTGTGGCTAGGATAGCTTCAAGGGACGGGAACTTCCCTGCCACCTGGGCTTTCTTTGAATGCGGTCCCTTGCAAGAAGAGTTCACACAGAGTTGACACAAAGTATCCTATTTGTCACAACTAAAACCCTCCAGAGGCATTTTGTCCTGACCGTCACATCTGCAAATCACCAACATGTTGGCAGTTGAAGACAGGACAAAAATCAGTGTGATTTGATCAACAGCCAAAAACCTGTTGATTAGGTTTTGTGAATGGGTTTCACAAAACAGGAAATACCTCTTATTTCAGCCTTTATGAGAGGAGTCAGAGATCAAATACACAGACAAAGAGATGCAAAACCAAGCAGATGACCGGAAACATCTTTCCCGTCTGTGCTTGATCCTCCCGTGCTTTAGGTCAAGGAAGACACAGAGACACACTGTAGGGAACGGAGCAAATGAGCCCGTCACCTGTTGCTGTGAGTCCGTAGTCACATACACGACCGTGGTGTGTGTCCA